>NC_083283.1:52986494-53327030 GCF_963506605.1 Zootoca vivipara | reverse complement strand
CCCTTCTTCCTGGCATCTAGTTAAAACAAACCCAAACATTTAGCTTTTAAGTGCATGGAAGTGTATCTTCTTTTTAAGCATAATGTTATCTTCATAATGAAGAAGTCTTATAATTAGCGAAAAAAGAAAGCCTTCCAAAGATGCTTTTGAGAATACCATCTTGCTGGAAAAAATACATTCTGCTTGAACGTTCCTTCATTCAGGGTGGAATATCTCTGTCTGGAGAGGGCAATGTGCATTTTAGTCTTTAAATTGATGTAGACTAGCCTGGTGATATCTTATAATGTGACAAGTCATTAGCCAACTTGACATACTGTAATGTAACAGTGCATTATAAACAAAGTAATGCAATGTAATAAATCATTAATTCATGATGCCAGTTTAGAGGATTCAGTAATAAACAAACACATACCTCTGCTGAATATATAATCTTTTGGAAATGATGATTGCAAATTATCCACAAATAATGTGCCACCTGGATGTCTCCAGTTGGGGAAAAAATTACAAGTATTACTTTGGACCATCTGTTTTGCAGATGCTCAACCCAAAATATATAGTACTTGGTAGCCAAACAGCTAATTTCAAAACTTTATTTTTATTTTTAACAATGTATGTGAACATGTACATTTAGCATTGCTGAGCTGTAGTGTGTGAATATTACAGTAGTTCCTCAGTTTGATTAAGCCTCTTCTCAAGTAAAATGTCTTGATTATGAGGCATTCCTCCATGATTACCTTCTCAAATGGACAACCTGATCTGATACTCAGCTGCAGCTGTTGAAAGCAAAGCTGAAAACCGTGTCTGGAACATTCATGTTAGACAAGTGCTGCATGAAATCTGTTGTGCAACACTCCTCTTAAACACTTGCTTCACAATAATCCTGTTATCTCTTTCCATCAGTACATATTTTCACTGGTGCTAACTGGCTAATGCTCCTTTCACAGTGCTTTAAAAGGTTTATTTAGGTGCCACCAACAACCCTGACACCCTTTCACATATGCACAATGTCTTCTGCATAGCCTTCCTGCTTTGTATAGGAGCTCTTCCTTAGTGTTACTGCAGAAGGGTCACTGACTGCCAGGGCACATACAGGTTTTAGGCCAGCACTGGAATCCCAGTACCTCATCCTATGCTCTGCTACTTATAAATGTTGGATCATATTTTAATAATAATAATAATAATAATAATAATAATAATAATAATAATAATAATTTGTGCCCACAACTCAAAAGCAATCTGCTTAAGAGAAATGTTTCTTAAAAAATGCTTCCCCCCCCCAGAAATGTTACTTTAAAAAAGCCACAACTTCTGAAGCCCATCTTCTGGTTTTTGCTCACTTCTTCACACTATGAATGGATTCCGGCCCGCCTCCCCGTCTTCTTCAGCTAGGTTTCTTCTACTACAATAGATTGTTTAATTGTCATTCCTAAGGTATGCAGATTTACTGTGCCAGTTTTATTTATTCATATCTCTTTGGGATGCTTATGAATTATTCTTGTACCCTGCTTTAACAGTTATGTGTTGTAAAAGTATAATTAGCTTACTATGTCACATTAAATTTTAGAAAACTTTCTTCTCTGACTGTATAGAAAGGTGGAGTGATATTTAGGGAGAATTGCCTGCAACTAGTAGCAATATCAGTTTCCTCCCCACATTTTCAGTGTTTAAATTACTGTATAGCTTGTGTAACTTGGGTTCCATTAGGTAACTTCTCTTTGTTGTTGTTTAGTCGTTTAGTCGTGCCCGACTCTTTGTGACCCCATGGACCAGAGCACGCCAGGCACTCCTATCTTCCACTGCCTCCCGCAGTTTGGTCAAACTCATTTTAGTAGCTTCGAGAACACTGTCCAACCATCTTGTCCTCTATCATCCCCTTCTTCTTGTGCCCTCAATCTTTCCCAACACTAGGGTCTTTTCCAGGGAGTCTTCTCTTCTCTAGGCTTGTTCTAATGTTAACTAATTCCTTTCAAGACATCTGGTAATTCTAACCCATATTGGAGACACCCCCCTCCCAAAACAAAATGTTCTGTGCAGTGACCAGCACCACACCGTATGTATCTTACGTGTGGAAATGCATTACATCTTTGCCATATATCTCACTGTGGTAGTAAACCTATAGTGACAGGACTATATGATTTGAGACTGTAGGTCAGAGTCTCACATTGAATGGTCCTCTCTATAATGGAAAGAAAATGTTACACATAGAAAACTCAGGCAGCGGAATCCTGTGGGGTGTGCTTCCGGAGAGATCTCAAAAGAATCTCAGTGAATCTTGCAAGATCTCCCTGGAAGACACTGCTGCCGCAGAACCTGGTAAGTCAGGCTTCTCATTCTGTCTCAAGTTGCAGAATGGGACTGGCCACCTCTGATCTGAAGGGACATATTTCCTCATGGGCAACATACCAGCTCAGAGTCACATCACTCCACTTCTTAAAGGACTACAACGGATGCCAATATATTTGCAGTCCAAAGGAGTGCTCCGTGATAAAGCCCTTGGCTTGTCAATGAATGATGTAAGACCTGGTAACTTGAAGGAGCATCTCCCCACAAATAGTTCTGCCTGGAAGCTGAAATTAGCTGAAGTGGGTGTAAGAGTTCCTTACTGCCTTTCTATAAGTACATTATATAATGTGGTGGTACATGGCTGGCCCTTCTCCACAGCAGTGCCCTGGCTTTGCAACCCTCCACACCTTGCAATTCAGGAGGCACCACAATTGTTGCTTTTTTAGAGGCCAGCTCAAAATGTGCCGGTTTAGACAAACATATGGTGTTTTTATGCATTCTGCTTTTTGTAATATTGTCATGTCTCTAAGATCTTAGGATCAAGGACAGAATATAAACATTTGAAGTAAACAAATAAGCCGGTGAAATCCGTTTGATGTGTGTGCTATTAAGAAAATTTTACTATCACGGATAGTAGAAATACATAAGTTTATGCCATACTATATTGCTGAGAATTTGACCCCAAACATTAATAGTGATGACCAGTGAAACAATATTATACAACAATGGCTTATTGTGGGCCAAATCAATGGAAATATATTAATTCACATACTTAAATCTTTTCACAGATAATATATTTTGTAGTCAACCTGTGCTATGCTTGTAATTATTTAGATCCTTTTAACTCCCTGTGGGTAACTCACATAAGTCATATAGTTAATCAGGTTACAGCTCTCTGGGCCTTCCATACAAATCACATATCAGAGCTTTTTAATTGCATTATAATTCTGTGCCACATAAAGCCAGTGAGATTTCAATATTATTTAACTTCTCATAATGAAAGGACCTGGAGGCCTTTATTCCTGGACACATATCTAGACACAGGAAATGCAGATTTCCTTATGGAGGACCTAATAAGTTCCTGTTTGCATTTAATGGACAAATATGATGACCATATTAATGGGAATATTTCATATTGTTCTGTTCATATGGTATTTAACAGCAGAAAGATTAAGTCACAGCACATACAGTCCAGAATCACAGACACATTTATCTCTATGTCTGAGACTGAAAGGTTTGCTAACTGTTTCCTATGTAAATAAAAGTGTGTAAAATCCAGATTTACAGCCCGTATCTATGGAAGCCTGTATGTTTTCCAGGAAAATGCACTTTTACAATGAAAGCAGGAACTATCAATAAAAGCTGCAATATATCTAGTTTTATCTGTAAATCTTATTTTACAAAGATCTAAGGGAACAATAGAAAAATTGGATTGTATCCAGGGTTAAGTCATACTCAAATTAGACCCACTGAAATGAATGAACTTGACTAATCTAAATCCATTATTTTAATGGGTTTACTCTAAGTAGGAGTTAGTTGGAGACTACCCATTGTGATAAGTATCAAAGGCTCACACGGACACTATTAATAAGGCATGAGGTGTTTCTATTCACTATGATAATCTTCTGGGGGTGATTCACCTGCAAAGGAATGCAGGAAGGAATGAAGGAGATGGAATGAAGCATCATTATCAGTATGGCCAATGGTGAGGTGAGGTTAAAAGCAAGGATTAAAAGCAAGGATTACTCCCATCCTCACCATCCTCTTCTAGCATGTGCCCCCTGAACCTTTCCATCCCTTAAGAATTAATTTGTAGGATTAGTCAGTTACCAGTTCAGGGTTGAGTAGAATTTTTTGGAGCTCCCCCCTTCCCTAATTGTCCCTGGGGAGGACATCTTCCCTCCTTCCTGTACTTCATACGGAAGATGAAACCAGTGCAAGATAAACAACATACCCAAGACAACAAGTTCTGGTAAAATTTGAGTGGCTCATCAGTTAGCCATTCAAAGCCACAGTAAAAAGGCCAGTTTGGGGGGATTGGGGATTTGAACTCTGGTCTTACCACAGCACATTAACCACTACACCACACTGGCTCTCAGTGTGGGAAACTGGTGCTGTGAAAATAGCACTTGGCTTGCCAAAGTGAGCTTATAGAGGAGAGACTATTTGAATTAGGGTCTTTCTGAATCACACTATTAAAGCACAATCCTATACTTGCTTATTCAGATGTAAGTGCCATTGAGTTCAGTGTGGCTTATTCTCTGGTAAGTGGGTATAAGAATGTAGCCTGTTAAGTATAATGATTTAAATCACACAGAAATGAAAATTTATGTGTATTAATGGAGGCTTAAAATGTGTATTGCTAACATTGGGGGTTTTCCACAGTTGTTTCTCTAAGGATTCTGGGCTCTTGCCAAGTTCATGATTAACTGATTGTTGTTTCTCTGGTAGCTAACATGTAAGTGTTGTAACCTTCTATCAGGTGACAGAGGTATTGAGTTGCAAATCTCAAACCAAGAGCTGCAATAGCCTAGGGCTAGAGACAGGCTAAAGCAGGCTGGATTGGAAGAGGAGTAGAAATTGGAGTTCTTGGTAAAGACATTGTATTGGATGTATTAGATGTATATTTGATGTTTTATTTCTGTTTTAAAGAAAGTTCTTCTAGTAAAATTTAAATAATATTTACATGGGTCTGGACATACTTCATTTCCAAAAGAAGTTAATTCTTAATTCTTCCAGTCACGTGAAACTGCACAATATTAATATCTGCAATATAGCTTTAGACAGTACACCCAAGTTTCAAAGGAATACAGCTACATTAGGAATTCAATTGTATTGATGAGAGATCTGCTGTATTTGATTTTGTCGGCTTTCTAAAGCATTACAAAGTATAACTATGCTGCCTTGTAAGGTTTTTGTTTAAATTGAATTATTAATTTTTCTTCTCTATGGTGATGGTAGAAAGAGCACAGCTCTTTGTAAGAGATGTTCATGCTAATGGACGTAATGCCACATCAGATATAATGATGACTACTTAGAGATGGCTCTACATGTTGTTCTTTTCTTTTAGAAGGGGAAAAAAGGGCATGGTATTTAAGTGACTTTGAAGGTTGGATGCATTGTTGGGGACACAATAGTCAAGGCTTTAGAGCTACTCATCACAAGAGCTGTCTGTGGAACAAAACTAATTCAGCTATAAATAAATGCATTTAGAATGGGAAGGGGGAAATTGGAAAGACTGGACACTGTCCATATTACAGGTTGCAGAGAGATCAAGGAATCTTACTCCCCTCCCTTATTTTCTGAATGGCATGCTATAGTTGAAAGCAGTTTGTCATCTTCGAGAAAGCCTCACTGGGTTCTTATAGTCCAGGGATCCCAAAAGCACAGTTGTTATCGCTATTGAACTTAAACACAGTCCCTGTCTTGGTGTCTAACTTGCTTCCTTTTAACCAAAGGCATATATTAACTCTTTAAATTGATTCAGAGTTCCAAGTCACAGGGCAGCATTGTAATAAATCAATATAAATAGCATATCTGCAGGTACATGGATAGCTGCATGCTTTTATGTGCAGTCCTAGGTTTCCTCCACTTCTACCATCCACCACTATTCATGCCTTTTAAAAGTCCAATGACTAGACTAGAAAGTTTGCTCCACTGATATAAATGAGACTTGCTTCCAAATTGCTGAAGAATCATACGTATTAAAAATGACAAACTTGGACTCCAAAGTCCCATCCAGAAAATGGTAATCTACTATACATTTCTCTCTCATTAGGATTAGAGATACCAAATAAGTTGTTTTAAGCCACATTTAGAAAAGACTTGAGGTTTGTTAAAGCCTGCCTCGAAGGAGAGGCAAGCATTACAAGTCCCTGAATTCTTCTCCAGGGTAACTAAAATACAAAATGGAGAAGAATTGCCAATTTCCCTGGTAGACAAAAGGCTTTGCTTGACTAGGGATCAGCTAGCCAAGCAAACTCTCTTTTCTGGCAGCACCAGATAACTTCCATGGAGAGTCAAAATAGCCAGTCTAGTGACAAAAATGGTGGTAAAGGAAGTTCATTCCCTGAGTATACTCCAAGGGGAATGGGCTACCATACTTGTTTTGTTTGTGTTTGTCCCATGCATAGTGGTGTAGGAAGCTGCTCGGGCACCCAGAGCGACAAACATGATGCGCACCCAGGTCGGGGCGTCGCTACGTAGTGCGCATGCGCAGCATCACTATGTACAACATATGTGTCGCTACGTATGACATATGCGTCGCTATGCAGCGATGCTGCGCATGTGCGCTATGTAGTGGAGTGCCGGTGCCACCGCTCACGCTGCCCCCCAAAAGACGGAGCTAGGAATGGGCCGCCGCCTCCACTCCCTCCTTGCTACGCCCCTGCACATGCAGCCTCTTAATTCCCCCCTATTCAATATATCAGAGTTGCACCACTTCATTACATTATATAAGGAAACATTCAAGAGGCTAGAATGGGTCCTTGCACTCTTGCTTGGCTGACCGGAGGATGGAGAGATGGATGTCAGGTTGAGTGCATATTGAAATCTCTGACATTTGATAGCTGGTCTTCCATCCATTTCTGCCTCTGGCCACACTTGCAACTAGCATGCAGTCCTCCAGAAGGTTGCCCAAAACATTCCATATCCCTGGTCTAAGAAGAAGTTGCCAGACCTCTGGTTGGGGCAGTGAAAACTGAGGCACTGCCATGTGCACAGCAGTCAGGTAACATTGTTGGGTTGCGTTCAGCTTAATGGGTCACAAATTGTGCAGACTTGGAGTTTCCATCATTTATTTTCTGTGTTAAATTTTCCGCCCAAGGTCTAACTTGTTTTGAATATATATAACCTATTAGATTACCTAATGATGTTTTGATTTATAGGAAAGAAGGGATAGCGTGTGAGTAGCCAAAACTGTGTTGCTCTTCCTTTAACAGCACAGGCCTGTGACAAGAGCAAAAAGATTTAAGGACTGCAGAGGATGACAGCTGTGACTAAAGCAGGCAATTTTTTTTCAAGCACTGTGAAAGTTAATGACTCTAAAGTAGCTTGTTTGCCATGTGCCAAGGACGCATTATGTTCTGGCCTGCCTGGCAAATGCATTCTTCATTCTCTCTGAAGCTACTTGGATAACTTGGAACTCTAATAAGTTGGTTTTTTTTAGTATCATAGAGTTGGAAGGGACCCTGAGGATCATCTAGTTCAACCCCCTGCAGTGCAGGAATATGCAACTGTTTCTTACAACCTTGGTGTTATGAGCACCACACTCTAGCCAATTGAGCTACCCTTCTAGTTGGACATCCTAAACACTATATTACATTGATTATTAAGTTCAGCACATTAGAAATACATTCATTCAATAAGTTTATTATGCTAGCCAAAGGCCATGCCAATTACATTACAGTATAGTGTACCAAAATACAAACATAGTAATAATATAACAAACATCAGAAATACATTATTTTTTTGGATTATGTGGATCTTTGTTTTTTGGGTGGGTGGGTGCGTATATGTGGAATCCAAATTGTTTTCTTTTCACACTTTCTTTTCACTCTAGTGATATATTTTTAGCATGTTTCTGTTCACATTCCCTCCTAAAAAGTAGGAAAAAAGCAATTGTTACAACCACTATCCCTTTGTTTGTTGTTGCACAAAAGGAATACCTCAAAGCAACAAGACATTTAGAAATAAAGCGAAGAAGAAGGAGAAGAAGAAGAAGAAGAAGAAGAAGAAGAAGAAGAAGAAGAAGAAGTTAAGTTAGGTAGAATTTATACAACTGTTTTTTCTTCACAGAAATGGCACTGTAAGATTATACTGCTCTGTAGTTCTTTTGAGGTTACTCTTTCTAAATGTTCCTTCACTTAAAGAGAATTATAGAGATTATAATAGAGATAATTACAGGAAATGGAACCACTGAAATTAAGTCTTGCCTTTCCTGTGCTGTATTTGTGTTTCACCACATTGAGGTGATATTTCCTTATAAGAATTGATTGGTTATATAAATGCATAAATCTTGTAACAGGATACCGTTCAGAGAACCACATGACTGTATCACATCCCAAAGTTTATTCTGATTCAGAGAAAACATAAATGCAGTGCAGTTGAGGGAAAAGGAAAGGTTGCTACTAAGGTGGAGGTGGAATTAAATACCCATCTACGTATACATAACATTTCTAGTTATGATCGAATTGTGGAAAAATTCCCATGACTCTGAATCATGGGGCTCTCAATAAGCGATGAGTGAGCTGTGTGAGATTCTACACTGAAGACAAAATAAAGTATTTATTCACACAGCACATATGTAAACTATGGAATTTGCTTCCACAGAATGTAGGGATGACCACCAACTTGGATAGCTTTAAAAGAGGCAGAGACAAATTTCTAGTGTCCGGGATATCAGTGGCTACTAGCCATGATAGCTACAAGCTGCTTCCACCTCCAAATGTAGTATGCCTCTGAAGACCAGTTGCTGGGAATCATAAAACAGGGAGCGGACTGGGAGGAGGAGGTGTTGGAAGCAGAAGATGTAACAGGGTTTAGTGAGCAGGAAGAGGCTGGGGCAGAGAGCAGTTCAGAAACAGCGGTGGGGGAAAGGCTGAGTGGAAGCAGGCTGCCGAAGAAGCCAGGGAATCTCCCTCTCCTGCCATGACCAGCTCTCCTCTGGCCTCCCAGAACATGCAAAGAATTGAAGAGGGTGGAGCAAAGAGAGACAAGATGAAGGAGCCTTAGGCTGCTCGGGAAGGAACCTGGGGAGGAGCCTTAGAGAGAAGTGGGAAGGCAGGAACCTTCAGTCCTTGCAACTGCCTCATTGGGGCAAGGCCTGCTGGAAAGAGTTGCTGTGATCACTAGGCCTGCACTGTCTCGGTTTCTTTGAATAAAGAGTTAACTTCACCATCACCAGGTGTTTTATTGCTGACCTGCCCCTGACTCCAGCTCCCGACAGGCATGCAGCTTTGGCTAAGCTATATCTTGTTTATGATATACCTGTAGGCTCTGTCTATTGCATATCATCCGCAAAGAAAGAATAATTCTGCCAACTGTTGATGCCTTACATTGGTTCTTCTCTGGCCAAACCCAGCCTGGTGCACTTCAAATGCTTTGGACTGTAAGTCCCATCAGCTCCATCCAGCTGATTAACTCTTGGAGATGTCTGAACATGAGCTTTACCAGTAAACTATGGAGCCTATATTCATTTCAGAACAGTAAATAAGTTGTTAGTTGCAATATTATCTTGGGAAATCTGGTTCTAGTGATTTTTACAGTATCAAATGAATACCATTTTATCAAAGATTAGTGTTTAAAGTGATCCATTGAGGCTCAACAATAGGGATTTAGTATCTTATAACAGAGGGAAAATAGAGAAAGCACTGTTGCTGATTACTACGTAAAGTACATTAAACTCTATGGGTCTAGTAGACCCAGTGCATTGAACAAATAGCAAGATGAAAGATTCACAACTTCCTCTTGATTCTAGTTGAGTGAATTTATGGATCCACTAATCAGCCATGTGATACATTAGATCCACAATATAATAAGGCTAGGGATGTTACTAGCCTTAAGATTTATAGAGATGGCAGTAGATATTAGAGTCATATACTGCTCAGTTTCCCAAAACCCAGCCATGTTTTTGTCAAGATAATGAAAAGACGCTCCTGAACGTCTATTTGGCAGTTAATATGCCTGCTCAGTTTCCAAAATGTATGGCTCTTTTTTGTAGTAATTCATAAGATATAGACTGTTGTGCCTCTAAAAAAATTGGGATAATGTGAAATTGTCTAGTGACATCATAAGCTTGCAACTCTGATGCAACTTCATAAATCTTTCCATACTGTCGTGTTCTAAAAGGTTGAGCTGGGGGAGGCTAGTATATTTTATGATTGCACATTTCCAGCTCATGAATTCATAACTAGACACTTGAAACTTGTAAATCCCATTTAAGGATGGTGACCTTAAATGTGTGAAGACTTTTCTGTGATATGAATTTTTGTTCCTGAAGACAACAGTCACCCCCTTATCATATATGGATTTGTGACAAAGACTTTCATGGCAAACGGTTCAGTGAATGCACTTTTCCCTTGGCCCACTGACTCTTTGAAAACACATCTCTCATATATTATATGGGCTTCCCCATCCACTAAAAGAGCCCTCTTCATGCACACAAAACATGCACTACTCCATTGCAGTGCATAGCTAAGCCTCTTCCCGAGTGGGTATTTCAGTGTGCATAATGTATACCATGGGACATAGCAAAAGACTTGCAAGTGGTTGAATCTTTGCATTGTCAAACATTGTCAAACATGCTACTTAAAGTAGGCAGAAAGCCTCAAATGCTAAATCTATGGTTAATAACTATTACACATGTGTAAGCAATGACCCTATAATATATGCATTATCAACTAGCTCCTTTAACACCTAGGGAGCCAGTTCTTGAACAGCTGACTCAGGGGCGTGGAGTAGCAAAATTATTTACTATTTTGTGCAGACTCGCAGGCCTCATCAAGACTAAAGTTTGCGCAACCATTCACTAAGCTTGCAGTGAGTTTCTATATAAACAGTAACTCAGATGTGACATCCATCTGTTATTGTTATTGAGGATTATGAGTAGAGTTGGCTATTTTTTTTGTCTGAAGGCCACATTCAACCTAGAGGGCTGCATGCTAGCTCTGGGTGTGGCCAGCTCGCTCACAGGACACACATAGATCCCTTTCTATGCTGATCCATGCAGATCAATCTGATAAACGGAAGGGGAAATTTCCACCTCTATCAGTTTCCTGTGCTGATTCCACCCTCTTTTTATAGCTTGTCTTAGAACTGCTTTGGACAGTAAAGTTGGGAAAGTGAAGGTGTAAATGGCAGATCTAGGGTGCATGGCAGTTTATTCATGGCTTTTCCCTAACTGTTAAGTTCCACATTATATTTGAGCTTTCCCATAAAAGCCACTTCTGGAACTATATAGTGCAAGTTTAGTGCTAATTTCCATGTTGTTTGCTTCCAGAAAAGTTCCATTTGCAAATAATAGGGGAATGACTGCTAAACCTGCACTGTATCTCACTTTAGTTCCACTGTATTCCACTGTTGTTGCAGAAGTAGCTTTTAAATCATGCGGAAGCTTTAATACAATGTGGGAAATTAGAATTTAGGGAGACGTGAAAACAGAATCAACGGCCATGTGAATGCATTCTCAACCTGCTTTACACACTCTGACTGTAGCATCCTAAACTTACACACCTGTTCCATCCTCATCCCCAGACACAGTTCAATTTCTTCTACTTAATGCCTGAAACCAGCTTTGGCAATATAGGCAGTGCTTGAGTAATGATTGGAATTGTAGTCTGACAACATCTTGAAGACCAGTGCCTCCCCATCCCTTGCTGTAGGACATCCTTTGCCTGATTAGCTAACAAGCTATACTACTGAAAAAATGAAAATAAAAATAAATGCCAGGGTTGATCAAAAGGGAACGAGTTCTGCTATTCACACAATCCATTCATTTCCACAATAACTACATGGGGACACATGATGTCCTGCTGGTTGGTTTTCCATTGGCACCTGGTTGACCACTGTGAGAACAGAATGAGGTAGCAAAGAGTCCTTTGGTCTGATCCAGCTGAGCTTTTCTTACAGACTTAATGAGTCTGAAATATTTAAGGGTCAGTTAACAGGATAATGAGAGTTCTGTTACATTAACAAATGACCAGCTCTGTGGTCCACCAAAGTCTACTTGACCTCTCTAGTTTAATACATTCAGCAGGAGAAGAAGGAAAATGATCGCTGCTGTTGTCAAGCAACAGTGTAAGATTATCTGATATCTCCTTTTCTCTGTCAGAAGAGATAAAATATCACCAGCCTGCTAGGATGATTTACAATGAGGTTTTTGGAAAGGACTGCTCAAATGGTACAGATTTTTCTTAACTCTTTAAAATTATCGACTCTATAGGGTAATTTGGCATGTACTGTAATTGCCATCAGAGACAATTCTCGAAAGTAGGTTTCAGGAAAAAAATATTTTTTAGTTGACTGAGCTCTGCAGAGACAATTAAAAAAATAAAAATGAGAGATTTGAGGCAAGAGTTCTGACAGTCTCTTTGTATTAATGTTGCGCTGCTTATTCTTGAGCAGGTTAGTATTTCAAAATCACCCCATATTTCCTAAAAGTTTGCTGCCATCATCTTAACTCGGTAAAAACATCCTTTGAGAACTAAACCTCTTAAAAGAATATATTTTTCCCTCAGCAATCCTGAAATGTCCTGAATTATTCATGTGAGCCTCCAGAATAAACACAATAAAGAATGAAGCAGTTAAATACATTTCCTGGGCTGCTCTGTTTTGTGTTTGTGACTATTTTTCAACAGACTGCATTTCGGTCAGCAGCACAGCAAGGCGGCAGCATAAGTGCCTTTTGGGACAGGTCTAGAGCCTTGTGCCCTCTCTGCACATCCCAGGAAAAATAATAATATCAGAATAGGTCCAAAGGGAAAGTATTAAGGGTGTGCACACTCCAAGAATTGCCTTGTACCTGTATGTTGCATGCCCTAAATATTGAAATCTGAGTTTCTCTGTGCTCCCTCTCATCTGTGGTCTAGGTTCTAAGCCACTCTTTATAAAACAAAGTTATTTGTCCACTATTCACTATAATAAGGAATATATAAAAGGCTAATATGTTCCTGTTTTAACTAAAGTGGATGAATTTTACAGTTACATCCAGAGTGGATTGAATCTACTAAATTGCAAACAGATATATCTAAGGGGTTTGGGTTTTGTTTTTGTTTTTAAAAAAGTAATAGCCTTTAACGTTGATTTTCTGACCAAATCAGATGTGATTTGCAAGCATAGTCACACCTTCTGACTTCTAAGAAGTTCAGGAAGATGGGTTATGGAAGGATGAAGTATCACACCAGACAAACTCCTCAATATCCCAATAATCTTCTGCATATTTCCAGTACACTAATAATCATTGCTGGGTTTTTTCCCTGGGGAGACAAAGGGGTACACATACCCTAAACATTTTGTGAATCTATATTTGGCCTCATTAAGGGGCAGTATTTCAATATGAGTAGGAAAATGAGAGTACCCCCTAAACATTTTTTTAGAAAGAAAAATACACTGC
Organism: Zootoca vivipara; assembly: GCF_963506605.1. Taxonomy (NCBI): domain Eukaryota; kingdom Metazoa; phylum Chordata; class Lepidosauria; order Squamata; family Lacertidae; genus Zootoca; species Zootoca vivipara. The sequence continues at coordinate 53,313,637 of NC_083283.1, read as the reverse complement.
CAATAATATTCCAACTGAAGTGATATCAGGGCTGAGCTGAAAGTTCATTAGGGCTGAGCTATCTTAAAAGTTAATGGGGTTGTGAACTTAGCTGCTTTCAAATAGTCTGTGTTATACTTAACAATTTAGTTAGGGTTTAGGAAATCAAGCACACGATGAGTTTTATTTCATATTTCAATAGGATTGCTGGTATCCTGTATTGTGCAGAAGAGAGCCTGTGGTATATGGTGATGGATGCCTAAAGGTGGCTTATAGCACAACACTATATTTATTGATACACTGAGAAGTAAATCCCATGTAATCAATAGGGGCTGACTCCCAAATAAGTAGGAATGTAGCCTGAAGTATGGGACACAATAGGGTTGGGCTACTGCTGCCAAAGCAGATCTCCCTGGGGCAGACTCAGATTATACCTTCCAGGCTCCTCCCTGCGGAGAGAATTAGGAATGTTCTTGACTCTACCACTAAGGTAGTACTATTGATGTGTAAGCTTGCTTAACTGGGCTGGGTTCTGCTTACTTTTAGTGAACTGACTTCTGAAAACTCTCATAATAAACACACCAGTAAAACTCTGGTTGTGACAATCTAGTAGAATTTTCTGTCCCATCCCCAGTTTATTACAATAAGAATGCCTTTGCATTCTGGTGTAGCTGTTTTTCTGGTGAGTAAAATAGAAGCAGCAACTTATTCATGACAGATTACTTACTTACCAGTAATGTTTGGGGAAAAGGCTCAAGACGCTTACACTAAGCCTATTGGGCCTGTAACTATTCAGCTGAATGTTAAACTTTTTAGGAGCTTCAGCATAAAAATTCTCTAGATGGTGAGACAAATTGCACTTTTTGAATCATTTAGATTGCAATAACTTTTTAATTATCTCTTTGTCATCTTCATTGCTAGATGGTAAAGTGCTAGATCCAAGGGACCATATAATATTACAGGCTCCCCCATTTCCTCAGAGTTCTTTCTCTCTGTTCATCCTTTCAACATTCTCTCTCTCCTTTCCCCCCCACTTAAATTCATTTTATTTTAAGAGTAAAACTCTGTATTTACTGTTTGAAAATGCAGACTGCAAATTACGGTGTTATGATGCTTGATAGCACTGAAAGGTGCTTAGTGCCTGCCTCTTATCCTCCTTTTATTTATTTCAGTGGGACTAGACTTAACAGATTTCTTTGAATAGTGACATTCTCAATGTTCCATGTTCCAAGTTTCTTGTTATTTCTACAAGTCTTGAACTTGAGACCCCTTAATCTGGAGTTTGCAGGATGGCAGAGAGAGAGAGAGTGTGTGTGTGTGTCATGGTCCGGTCGGCGGGCGGTTGAAGCCCTGGCTGAGGACGTCAGGACCAGAGGCAAGATGGTGGTGTAGAAGCAGGAGCAGGTGCAGGGCTGAGGGTCCAGCAGCGGGCAGTTTCAGGGTCAAGGACCAAGGCAGAGGCGAAGGTCTGGGAGTCAAGGAGCAAGGCGTCGGCAAGGCGAAGGTCCAAGGGTCGAGGATCAAGGCGTCGGCAAGGCAAGGGTCCAAGGAGCAAGGATCAAGGCATTGGCAAGGCAAGGGTCCAAGGAGCAAGAGGCCAGATGCAACAAGGCAGGGATAGTGTTGCTGTGGCAAAGAGCTGAAGGGAAATGCTGAGCTTTTATCCCTCCCAGCTCCTGCCACCAGGTGCAGTGAGGTATCAAGTGGCCTCACCTGAGTGGTCACTCCTTACCTCTCCAGCACAAGCTGAGGCCTCACCTGAGTGGCCACTCCTTGCTTCTCCAGCACAAGCTGAGGCAGGCCCCAGTCCTGCAAAGCACTACAGGCCCCAGAGCCTGACTCCTGCCCATACTCCAGAGAGAGAGAGAGAGAGAGAGAGAGAGAGAGAGAGAGATTATTTCTTCTATTTCGTGCCTACCTTTCACTAAATGGTCCCAGTGCATGTATAGGCCTATAAAAATATAACTAAAATAGTAAACAAACCTAACCTACAATCAACAATCAATACAGCACAAAACAGGGAGGTCTCCAAAATCACTCCTTCATTACGTGAAGACCTGGATAAAAAGGTGCATCAGCAGCAACATACAGAAGCTGTAAAGAGTTGGTGCCATACATGCATTTGTGCGAAGGGAGTCCCACTTTCTTGGAGCCACCACTGAAAAAGCCTTCACCTGATTCTTGCCCCTGTGTAGTGGAACCACTAGGAGGGCCTCTTTCTTTCCTGGCCAGGAGGTACTCTTTCAGAGATTTGGGGCCCCAAGTTGTTTACGGCTTTAAAAATAATTGTGGGCACCTTGAAATAGGCTCAGAAACTAATAGGAAACAACTGTAGCAGCTCCAGAATGTGTGTTATATGCATCCTTGCAGCCATCTTCTCCAACAACCCCTGTAAAGTGCATTGCAGTAGCCCAATCTGGAGGTTACCAGAGCATGGAGTACAGGGCCGTCTTTAGCATAGGCACCACTGGGGTGCAAAGATCCGCCCAGCGCCCCCCAATTTAGTGCTGGCCACGTCTACACCCAAGATATACTTCTCCACGGTTGCAGGTGAAGCCATGGCGGTTTCCGCGTCCTGCTCTTCTAAGTTTTGCTGCCATCACCCCTCAAGAACCAGGCACCCGAGCTCTGCAAAGGCATGCAGCTTCACATCCAGCACTTTTAAAAGCTCCCCAGGAGGAGGAAGGAGAAGAAGAGGGGCGCAGCAGCCACGCCAATGGTGAGCGAGAGAGCAACACCTCTTTATGCAGGGCGGGACTCTGGGGAGGAGAAAGCGGCCAGGGTGGAGGCAGCAGCAGCGGCTGACTTCGAATGTCAGCTTGATCAAAATTATTTATTATTTCATAACAGGTAGATAGTTAAGAGCTAGAAATCAGCGCCCAGGTGCCCCACACCCCTTGCACCCCCAGGTAAAAACGGCCCTGATGGAGTACATTGGCCAAGTTATTTCTATCTAAAAAGGGGCATAACTGGTGATCAGCAGTGGCTGGAAATAGGTACTCCTAGCCATGGAGACTATGTGAGGCTCCTGTGACAAAACTGAGTCCTGGCTCCTGGCTCTGGAATGCTACTCTAGAGACAGCAGCTTGGTTGCCATATTTAAATTTATATCCCACCTTTTCTCCAAGGAGCTTGAGGTGGCACACATGGTTCTTTCTCTCCCCATTTTCTCCTTATAACAACCCTTTGAGGTAAAGTAAAAGGTAAAGGTACAGTAAATGACCCCCTGGACAGTTAGGTCCAGTCAAAGGTAACTATGGGGTGTGGCGCTCATCTTACTTCAGGCCGAGGGAGCCACGTTTGTCCACCGACAGCTTTCTGGGTCATGTGGCCAGCATGACTAAACTGCTTCTGGTGCAACAAAACATCGTGATGGAAGCCAGAGTGCACGGAAATGCTGTTTATTTTCCCATCACAGCAGTAACTATTTACCTACTTGCACTGGTGTGCTTTTGAACTGCTAGGTTGGCAGAAGTTGGGACAGAGCAACAGGAGCTCACCCTGTTGTGTGGATTCGAACTGCCAATCTTCCAATCAGCAAGCCCAAGAAGCTCAGTGGTTTAGACCACAGCGCCACCCATGTCTCCTTTGAGGTAGGTTAGGCTGAGGGACTGTGACTGGCCCAAGATCACCCCACTGGGTGATCACAAACACAGCTCCCTTGGCTGAGTGGGGATTTGGTATCTCAGGTCCTAGTCCAACACTCTAACCACTACACCACCACTGACTCTTGCCAGGCTAAGACTGCTATTTATTTTCTCTTCTCCTGGGCCTTTTAATACCATGCCATTTTAGTCCCTGTGGTATGGTTAGTGCTTTTACAACCTGTATTTGAAAGCAAAGGCAAAATGTAAATAAAATAATAAATAAATAATCTTCCCGTTTTCATATTCTGTATCAAGTTGCAACCCTCAATTTCCCAGGAAGTTAAAAGAAATGTTTCAGTCCCTTACAGCAGAACTCCATTAAAAAAACCACACAACTGAGTAGTAATATATCTGTTTTCTTTGAGTCACATAGCCAGTAAGGCTACTTACCTAAGTACATTTGTGAACGGATAGGAATGAATCTTGTTATATAGTCCTCTGCTCATTAGAATGATTCTAGGTCCAGGCCTTAAGATAAATGTCCAACCAGCAAGAGCAGCCCAAACAACAAATAAATCGAAAGAGACTTGCTACTTTTTATGTAGCCAACACTCTGGTAACACATAAGGGCTTTCCTGGGAATTAATTAAAGGTGGATGAGTTCGCTGTCAAAATACAGCACAGTTAATGTCAACCAGCATGAACATTGTGTTGAGGAAAGCAAAACTTGTGCCTGAAGCCGTTTACAAGCAGAATAAGAAGTAGATTTCCAAATTATTCAATTCGTTTATATTCTTCATAATATTTGAAGGATGGGTTAGAGGGTGATGGAATGGCATGGCTGTGATTCTTCATTCACAACAGTGGAACCTCAAGTCCAGAATCTGATGAGGCTAACTGAATTGCCTTGGATGCAAGGTGGCATATGGGAAACTTTGGAGCAGTTTAGCAAAAGGATTCATGAAACAGAAGCAGACTTAATCGCATTTCAGGTGATTAGCAGTGTAAAACAATTCAATATTTCCTTGCCATTATTTCATCAACATCACTCTTATATCCTGCTCTTCTGCTAGGAGCTCATTGTGACTTACATTATGATTCTCAGAGAGTCTCCCATTTGGCCCGTAAACTCAACAGTACCACATATACTTTGCATGTGAAGTAAATAATTTCATTATGTACCTTTAGATCATTCATTATGTGGTTGGATCCTAAGGTCCTGTGAACAAGGTTTTCCTTACAGGAAGTGTGTGACCAGCATCTACTAATGAAATGGGGTGAGATAATTTCACAGATTGCTCCTTCTCAATGTAGTCCTCTGTACCACTGGAAAAATCACTCTGAGAGGTTGGGCAACATTTCAGAAGAGGCTGGGACTCCAACTAGAAGGGGAACTTGGCAAAAACCAAATCTCTTTCATTTATGAGACCCCCTGCTTGATCAAAGAAACTTACATTCAAATATATGCATCTTAAAATCCAATCGGTGTGTATACCTAGTGCTCAAAATATGCAATCATATTCCCGTCTAGTCTGCCAGTACTTGCCAAAACCACACCTTTCAAATTAAACCCATATAGAAAGCACAGATAAAATAAAATAAAATATAATCCCCCCCCCAGTTTTTTAAATAAATAAATAAATCTCATTTTTAGGTTTTCTGGAAGCAGAATCTTACGTTTTTCTCCATAAAGTAGAATTCTTTTGTTAGGAAAGACTGTGTTTGCATGAACCAACCAACTAAGGTTGATTTTATTACTATTGTTAATAAATAAGAGCAACTTCACAGCAGGATATATTAAGTCTCTATAGATGCTTTTAATTTGATTCTTCATAAGTCACAACCGTTATCTCGAAATAAATTTCCTTGCTCTATAATTAGATTATCTCTGATATTATATTGGTATTTTCATTTGAGCATTCTACTGCATTTATTCTCAATAATGAAATATCGGATATCAAACGATTAGAGCAATTCTCTGTTCATCAGTGTGCAGTTCTGGTATTTCAAATGTGAGATGAGAGAATACAGCAGAGAATATGATTAACAAGCCCATTGCTGAGGGGAGGGGTGGAGACTGCAAGGCAGGAGTAGGAATTGGACTCATTGACACATAGCAGCTTGAAAAGCCCTTTATAGCACATAGGTAATGGCAGGTGACATCAGGGGCAGGACTAGTGAGTGTGGTCCCAATCGCCCTCTATTTGTTTCATGGGCATGTGGATGCAGCAGTGTGTATAGTGGCTAAAACCTGTGGGAAAATATAATTATCAAGTACAAATTCATAACAAACCATGGGTTTTTTGTTGCTGTTTTTATAATGCTTTCTGCAACTTTTGGGTTAGCTATTTATATCAACAACCCTTGGGCAATTACAGAGTCAGGCATAGAGCTTGCTAACTGACTGCCTTGGAGTGGATCTGTCAGGATCAGTAGGAATATCAAATCTTGAATGGCTCGAATCATTTGCGATAGCTCTCCATTTCTATTTTTATTATCACAAAGTATTTTATTTTTATTTATTTTTTTAAAAAAATCCAGTTCCATTTTGCAAGCAACACATTTATGTAACAACTCAAAGACTTTCCTGGAACTTGGTGTTTGGAAGCTATTTACAGTAGGCAATGCCTACTGATGTTAGAGCCTCTACAGATGTTAGAGCATCTTTATTTAGTTGTTTAAAGCAGCCCTTCATCAGTGCCAATGCTGAAGTGAGGTACTACATAAAAGTAAACAATTTTTTTTAATTATTACTTGTAATGGGAGGGCATTTCACAAATATGGTGGGACCACAGAGAAGGCCAGTCACCACCAAACTAGTCTTCCTAATGGTGGGAGGCCAAGAAGAACCCCTCCTAGCATCTTGTGAAGCAAATAGGCAGGCAGTACACTTGTTTGATGAGTGCAATATAACACATCTGACCTGCACCAGTCAAAATTCTGGTGGCAGCTAATGGAAGCTTCCAAGCCATTTTCCAAAGAAAGCTCCATGCACAATGAGTGCTATTTTTCTAGAAAAAAGAGGTGCTGGAACTCACCATGAACAATTCATTGTAAATCATCTCCCAAAACTTTTTGACTTCTCTACATTCCCACCACATATGATATAAAGTACCTTCTTTTTCTTTACATTTTTCAACATTTATTTGACCCAGTTTTGTACATTTTTTGCCATTTTTACCAGTGTAATAGAATAGAATAGAATAGGAATTTATTCGCCAAGTACTTGGAATTTGCTTTGGCTAATTTTACAATGTAAATGTACTTTATACAAAATATCTGTTAAATATCTGTGTGAGGATGGGAGTGTGCAGAACATTATTTCAAGCAAAGAGGAGCCACTCCAACTGCGCCTGGAGCTTTTGCCTTCTGTTCCTGTAGTGACTTCAGAACAGGTTGAGGTGGTTGTTGGTGCCTCTGGCGCTGAGTGAATTGCTCTAGTTGATAATGCTTGACTTTGCTATATACCATCTATACATCATTTTCATATAATTTTCCTTCAATAAAGAACAAACTGTGAATTTCAAATCTACCTTCCATAATTTCCCCCAATCCTCAAATTGTATATTATGTCCTACATCTTGTGCCCATTTAATAATGACTGATTTAACTTCCTCATCTTTTGTTTCCCATTCTAGCAGAATGCTATATGCTTTCTTCAATGGCTTTACATCTTCTTCTATAACCCCCTTTTGGAATGCACACCTAATTTCAGGCACAGGTCCACACCTCCATTTTGTCAGCATTCCACCTCAGTTTATTTGCTTCTGCTGCTGCTGTTCGTATGCCACCCATTTGACTGGGTTGCCCCAACCAGACTGGGAAGCTTCCAACAAATTAAAACATCAAACACACTAACATTAAAACTTCCCTAGACAGGGCTGCCTTCAGAAGTCTTCTAAAAGCCAGATAGTTGTTTATTTCCTTGATATCTGACAGGAAGGCATTTCACAGAGCAGGCGTAAGTACTGGGAAGGCCCTCTGCCTGTTTCCCTGTAACCTCACAATGACAGAATCCCCAGAAGGCCCTCAGAGCTGGATCTCCGTGTCTGGGCTGAACAATGTGGGCAGAGAAGCTCAAAGGGCCCATTACTTGAATTCAAACAATGGCTCAGCTTACCTCCCTCAGGTGACAACACAGAATAGAGCTGGGTGTCATCGGCATACAGTATTGATCCCCATTATGTTCTACCTGTCTCTCATCACACACCCATGAGCAAAGCCAACAGGACAAACCCAATCCAGCATAAAGGCTGCAATCCTTTGCACACTTATCTGGGAGTAAGTCTCAATAGAATGGGATTTACTTCTGAGTAAACACACTCAAGGTTGTGCTGGTACTCTTCAAAATGAAATTTAAATTAATATTTGCTGCTAATATGAATCGCTAATTGTTAAATTTAGGAATAGGAACATCATATACTTCAATGGAGTGAGAAACTTGAGATTTTCCTTTTCCCTAATAAAGTTTACCTTAAAAATAAAATAAAGGCTTTCTTTTCTTTCTCATGCTGCTAATTGTATAGACTGAAGGAATGAAAAACAAAAGTGGTATATCTTATTACTTCACTTTTTGTGTTCCAATTTGTAAGTTATTAAATTCATATGATTAAAATCTGCCATATGAAATGTATCCCATTTATTTTAGAAAAAATTCATTCTTCCAGTTAAGGGTCTCCCTCCTATTTCTTCCTTCCTTTCCATATACAAAGTAGCCCTCCCAAGTTAACTGGCAGGATATTATTTTTCTAGTATTAGGGATATGAAAGCAATGCACTGATGTGATGTGATCAAATAAAGAACAAAAGTGTTACACTTCACAAGTATTTTATAATCCTGCAGCATGAAAGATCAAAATGAATGAATATCATAAAAACAGAAGAAAAACTAAATTGATGTCATGCTTTTTTGATTTAAAGCTGCATTTTCTTAATAGAACTCTTGATGTTAGGGGGGAAATATTAGTTTCAAAGCTTGTTTAGAGTACTTTTATTCTGCTGCCAATCTGTCCATGATAATTCGTGTTTGGGCCATTTATCAAACCACTAAAACTTGAGACCTCCACCATAATTTTGTGCACATTGACTTGGCAGCAAGTTCCACTGAATAACATGGATTGCCATAGACTATTATGGATAAGTACTAATCAATAGCCATTTCCAGAACAGGAAAAGGCAAAAGCTGCTTCTGTTGGGAATGACTCACCTTAGTTGTAAGGATTGCCAGTAGCTAAAGAGTGGGAAGCCACTTTGGACACATGCAAGTGTTTAAAAGCACTATACAAATACTAAAGTGTTTTAATGTTTGTTTTGTTTTTGGAAGTCACTTTAGAGGTTTGATTTACAATCTAGTGGTATATAAATTTTGAAATAAATAGTAAAGAATATAGGGATGGGGGAGAAAAAATCTTGGTGAAATTACATTAATATGAATCTACCAAGTCAATACTTCAAGCACCAGTACATTAAGCAAATCCAGGCCAATGCCTTATCCTCCAAAGTTGTGACAGTTGCGATGATGCAAGCCAATTTGATTGCTGGAGAAAATTCCTCCCTGGCCCCAAATACAGTCATGCCTCGGTTTAAGTACGCTTCGGTTTGAGTACTTTCAGTTTAAGTACTCCGCGGATCCTTCTGGAATGGATTAATCCACTTTCCATTACTTTCAATGGGAAAGTTTGCTTCAGGTTAAGTACGCTTCAGGTTAAGTATGGACTTCCAGAACCAATTACACTCATACTTCAGGTTAAGTACGCTTTAGGTTGAGTACTCCACGGACCCGTCTGGAACGGATTAATACTTTCCATTACTTTCAATGGGAAAGTTCGTTTCAGGTTACGTACACTTCAGTTTAAGTACTCCACAAACCTTCTGGAATGGATTAATCCACTTTCCATTACTTTCAATAGAAAAGTTCACTTCAGGTTAAGTACAGACTTCTGGAACCAATTGTGTACTTAAACCAAGGTACCACTGTACAATGACCATGTAAGCTATAACAAGGTCCCATACCCTCCAACATTTCTTTGATGAAAATAGGGATGTCCCATTCCAGAAAAATAATTTTATATTCCACCTATCTGACTGGGTTGCCCAAGCCACTCTGGGTGGCTTCCAACATATATAAAAACATAGTAACACATTAAGCATAAAAAATCCGTCCCTATACTGGGTTGCCTTCAGATGGCTCTGGGGTTCATACCATCTAACATTTCTCCAATGAAAATAGGGCCCTCCTAAGGAAAATTGTAACATTCTGGGATCAAATCAGAAACCAGGACAGCTTCTGTAAATCATGGACTGTCCCAGGAAAATAGGGACACTTGGACGGTCTGAAGTCCTTAGGCCAATTTGCCCACTGCATGATGCCCCAACAGACTGAGTGGGTGAGTGGAAAAATCTCACAACAGTCAGCAAAGAGGTGAACCTGCACCTGGCTACTCTCTTAAATACGGCAGGAGTGGACAGGTCCCAGCCACCATGCCCCTGCCCCAATTGGGTATGCAGGTGAGGCCTGCACCAGATGGAAGGTCTGGTGAAGCTGAGGAGGGTGATGGCAAGCAAGCATCCTCTCCCTCAGACACACAGGAAGATGGTGGTCCTCCAGGACTAGCCATGGACACACTGTGTGACCAGCACCGCTCCCCCAGAGCCCCAGGTGAATGGATAACCCAGCATTGCACCTTGCGATGATTCAAAATTCCTCTATACCTCAGCTTCTAGAGTTCATTTGCATATTAGGATTTAACTTTACCTGTGCTACAACAACGTAAGTTCATTCTAATGAAATGAAAGGTATAGGAGCCCTGATCCAGACTTGGACCTCAGGTCGGGGTGAAAGGTAAAAGGCCATTGTTCAGCTCAGAACCCCTATGCATTGTATTTACTGTACTTTTATGTATACAATTTTATTAAATCAGAGTACCCCAAAATAGAGGGCGTCTTATACATGGGGGCGTCTTATGCTTGTGATTTCAAAAATACCAACAGCAATATTTGTACATTTGCTTATTGCATGAATGGTATCATATCTACTTTGGCTCTTACAAACATACACTGTACTAAATTGCCTCCTCGTTCTCAGTTGCAAAGATAAGATTCCAAGTGGAATCATACCTTCTAATAAGTTTAGATCTAAGGTTATCCATATATTTCCTTTCTTTTTTTTCCAAGTAAAGGGGATAGCAGAGCTATAATGCTTTATTGCTTTATTTGACAAAGGTGAAATAAGGAGGGCATCCATTTTATTCTCTTGGTTGAGGGTGATTTGAAAGAAAGGGATATCCCTTAAATAATCACCTAGCAACCCTAATTGTATCCTGGAAACTTAGTACAGCAACAGAAACTGTCACTATTAGCCAGACAAAGCTGTGCTTTGCTCAATGAACAGTCCCATTGGATTCAATTACTTTGACACTCTGCATTTAAAACAAAAAAACAACGGAGTCACTTTTGAGAGAAGTAACATAGATTTGCAGGATTAGGACCTAAACTGTCATTAGTATTTTCCCTATTTAACTACATTTTACAATTTAACTCCCAAACTGGTGCATCAATTCACACATTTAAGCACAGACTGCAATTCTATCCAAGGAGAAAAGAGTAAATAAAATATTATTTTATTTTTGCAACTGCAGAACTTTGACCATCACCACTTGAAAAATGTTGGTATCTCAATATAGATAGCCACATTTCTTCATTTCATTATGGATTCTGAAGTATGTCTTAAAGCTTTATGTATGCATCTATCTCTATATAGTGTGAGACATGTGTGACCAGACTATTAGTCACTGCTTCATCCAGCTTAGAGAATCTAGAGCTAACAAATAAGAAAGAAAATGTAACTTGAAAGGATGGCCATGTTGCACTCCACGGGAAACCACCAGTGGGTGGGATCCAGCCTAGGTTGGATTTCTGTATTTTAGAATTTGTTTTGTTGGAAGCCGCCCAGAGTGGCTGGGGGAACCCGGCCAGATGGGTGGGGTATAAATAATATATTATTATTATTATTATTATTATTATTATTATTATTATTATTATAGGTTTGTTGCAGTTGCCCCATTCATTTCAATGGAACGTTAGTCTGGACCAGGAATCCCCAAACTCAGCCCGGATGTTTTGGGACTACAATTCCCATCATCCTTGACCACTGGTCCTGTTAGCTAGGGGTGATGGCAGTTGTAGTCCCAAAACATCTGGAGGGCCAAGTCTGGGGATGCCTGGTCTGGACTAACTTACTCCATTGACTTCAATGGGACATGACTTACAATGCAATCTAATACAAGTCTAACTCAGTAGTACCAGTAAATCCCATTGAGTTTATTGAGGCTTACTCCCAGAAAAAAAAGTGTTTAGGGTTGCTGTCCTAGTCTGGATCCAATAAGATATTTTTGTTTAAAAAGAAGAAGATAACTTCCTGTTTTCTTGCTGTGGACTATTCTCAAAAGAATTAATAACTACTCAAATTCATAAAAGTAATTCAGGTGCATTTTTCTTTGACTTTTTATATTTCTATGCCACTTTTCATTCAAATGAATCACAAAGTGGCTTACAAACAATAAATAGCAATAACGTAATAGAACATAATAGACTATCACTAATGTAGAATCATATAGAATAATTAACAAATCATCAGTAGAACAATCACAGTGATAAAACACTATTAACAAAACGACTAAAAAAATAAGCTAAACAGCAGCAAAATTTCTTTGGCCATTCCTGGACAAACAACAGGGAAATGCCTCTCTCTCTCTTGCACCAGTTTCTAGAAATTAAGCAGTATTCAGCAGGCCCGATATGACAAGTGAGTATTTTGGGGGAATGCAAATAGATTTTTGTTTATATTTCAAGAATGGGAATTTACTAAGCAGTTTCGGAGTCTTTCTCAGAACATTTTACAGCCTAGCTACCTATAAGATGTTGACATTTAATAACAACATAAGAATTGTCTTACACTATCAAATACCACAGTATGTCTCCAGCAGTGGCCAACTGATGGGAAGGTCACAAAGGTTGCAAGATAGAGGCATTTTCATGTTGTTTGTCCAGGGGTGGCCAAAGATAATTTTGCTGCTGAAGCAGAACAGCAAATTAGCACACAGACCCCTGCAGTCAATGTGATTAATAATATTCAAATCTGGCCAAGTTATTTTGGCACCTGAAGCAGAAACCTCACGAGCATTTGTCAATGGGAGTAAAATGATGATGATTAATTAAAAATATAAGAATTTGCATGTGCTTTCATGACACCCCAAATCAGCTGCCAGTTGTGCTTGTCTCTCGCATCCAGTAATCAGATGTATATAAACTATCAATGGAAACATTTCATTAAGGAAGCCATCCTATGCACAAGACCAAGGATCAGCAACCTTTTCCAGCTGTGGGCTGTCCCTCAGACCATGTGGTGGGCCAGACTATCTATCTATCTATCTATCTATCTATCTATCTATCTATCTATCTATCTATCATCTATCTATCTATCTATCTATCTATCTATCTAACATCATCTATCTAAATATAAATGTGAACGAATTCCTATGTCCCACAAATAACCCAGAGATGCATTTTAAATAAAATCACACATTCTACTCATGTAAAAACACCAGGCAGGCCCCACAAATAACCCAGAGATGCATTTCAAATAAAAGCACACATTCTACTCATGTAAAAACACGCTGATTCCCGGACCGTCCGCGGGCCGGATTGAGAAGGTGATTGGGCTGCATCCGGCCCCCGGGCCTTAGATTGCCTACCCCTGCACAAGAGTCTACTGTAAAGGAAACCAGTGTAAATTAGGCTGCCATAAAGTGTCATCAGAACCCAAGTCCTGCTCTGCCTAAGCCTGTCAGAGGGAAAACAAGCCTTTAAAACAGGATTCTGTGCTGAGTTTCCAGGACACCTAACCAAGCTAAATAAGCTTAGGATCCAGCCTCTCTGGTCCCACTGCCACGAGAGAGAGAGGGGGGGCAACGGTGAGGGCGAGAACTCCCCCTCCCCAGGGGGACTAAACTGGCTTCAGCTTAGCCAAGTTTCATTGGCGTATTTTCAGCTGAGTAGAGGCTGGGGACTTAACACTAGCTGAGCTGGGAATCAACCGGCTGGGCTGGGTATTTGCTATGTCTTAAGCTCCTCATCCTGGAAGATCTTGCCAAGGGATTGCTCCCTTAAGCTCTCTTGGCTACTAGCTAGTAACAGCCTGTGGAGCTACCCTCTTGGACCCTATGCCACTCAGTCCAGCTTATTTGGGTAACACTGGGGGTGGGCAGGACAGTCGTGATGTGGACAGCTGTGTGGATGCGTTGGTGGAGCCAATCTGCTAGGGCAGCAAGCGGTCCTGACCTTTCTACTGCTATGCTTGTGTATCATCCAGGTAAGCTGATGCCGGTGTTGGAAAGGCAGCTCATTGGCTTTGTCCCATTCCACTGACCACTATTAACAGCCTTTGATAGGCTTAGCTTTCATATACTGACAAATTACCAAAAGATACGTGCTCAAAGTATTTTCCACTTTGCTTTTTTAGAAAAGAAAGAAAAGTCAGCTGAATAGTCGAGGAAGCACGTCAAGTGCTGTTGATTTGATTCCCCCACCCCCTAAATAAAACACATTACTATTCCTTTACAATTTTTGCTTCTTTCTGAAGCACATGATATGTCCCCTTATATTATGCAAATTGACACTTTCTTGCCTTCTGCATTAACGATACCTTAAAATTATGAGAGCAATGAATGCCTTTGTGCTCCAGAGTATTTTAAATATTAATCCAGCTTTAAAGGCCTGTTCATTTCTCCAATGAGTGTTTAAAATGAATGGGAAAATCTAATGTGGGAAAGAAAAGATTCCACTACACTGACTTTTGCAGGGACGCATGGGAAATTGGTAGCAGAATTCTCCGATACCCAAACCTCATGTTTGACATGCAGGCAATGGCAACGGGATAATTTTTCAATGAATTATTCAGAAGACAAATATGTCGCCTTGTCTTGGGGAAAGTGGTGGTGTGAATCCGACTCTGAAAGTTCATCACCCTTAATGTGTGGATCGGTTTACAGCTGTGTGATGGTGACAAGCAACAGAACAGGTTTACTCATACTTGGCCCTCCAGATGTTTTTGGTCTACAACTCCCATGATCCCTAGCTAGCAGGACCAGAGGTCAGGGGGGATGGGAACTGTTGAATCAAAACATCTGGAGGGCCAAGTTTGAGGAAGCCTGCAATAGAATAACACGTTTCAAGTCAAATAAAAAAAATTCCTTCAGTAGCACCTTAAAGACCAACTAAGTTTTTATTTTGGTATGAGCTTTCGTGTGCATGCACACTTCTTCAGATACAGTGAAATGGGAGTTTCCATCCACTTATGTAGAGAAGGGGTGGGGAGGGGTGGGGATGGGGAGGGGGGATCACTCAGAAGGGTGGTAGAAATGGGTGATTGACTGACTGATAGCTGTTGATGACTGCAAACGACTGCAAATGGTTTTGCATGAAAAGGCAAGGGTTGAGATGGCTGAAGATCGCTTATCATGTATAATGAGATAAGAATCCGATATCTCTGTTCAAACCAGGTCCCTCCATGGTTTTGAGCTTGGTGATAAGTTGCAATTCAGCAACTTCTCTTTCCAGTCTATTTCTGAAATTCTTTTGTAGTAAGACAGCTACTTTGAGATCTTGTATAGAATGTCCTGGGAGATTGAAGTGTTCTCCTACTGGTTTTTCTGTCTTCTGGTTCCTGATGTCAGATTTATGTCCATTTATCCTTTGGCGTAGGGTTTGGCCTGTTTGTCCAATATAGAGAGCTGAAGGGCACTGTTGGCATTTGATGGCATACACAATGTTAGAGGATGAGCAATTAAATAGTCCTGAGATGGTATGTTGGATGTTGTTGGGGCCAGTAATGGTGTTGTCTGGGTGTATGTGGCAGCAAAGTTGGCATCTGGGTTTATTGCAGGCTCTGGTACCAGTGTCCATGTTAAGTCTGGTGGTTGTATTATTGTGGGTGAGGAGTTGTTTAAGATTGGGTGGCTGTCTGTAGGCAATGAAAGGTCTTCCTCCCAGAGCTTGAGAAAGGGAGCTGTCATTGTCCAGGAGAGGCTGTAGATCTCTGATGATGCGTTGTACTGTTTTAGCTTGGGAGCTGTATGTGATGACTAGTGGTGTTCTGTTATTTTCTTTTTTGGGTCTGTCTTGCAGCAGGTTCTCTCTAGGTATCTGTCTGGCTCTGTTGATCTGTTGTTTAACTTCATCAGGTGGATATTTTAGTTCTAAAAAGGTTTGCTGTAGATCTCTTAGGTGAGATTCTCTGTCTGTAGAGTTGGAACAGATGCGGTTGTAACGTAAGGCCTGGCTGTATACGATGGATTGTTTGGTATGTTTGGGATGGTAGCTAGAAGCATGTAGATATGTTTGTCGGTCAGTTGGTTTTCTGTATAAGGTGGTGTCTATATGTCCATCCTGTATTTTTATAGTAGTGTCCAAAAAATGTATTTCTTGCATAGATTGGTTCATTGTTAGGTTGATGGTGGGGTGAAAGTCATTGAATGTCTGGTGGAAGGTTTCCAGGGTCTGTTGTCCATGTGTCCAGATAATAAAAATATCGTCAATGTATCGCAGGTACAGGAGAGGTTTGAGTGGGTAGGAGTTAATGAAACATTGTTCTAAATCTGCCATGAAGATGTTGGCATACTGTGGGGCCATGCGGGTGCCCATGGCTGTGCCGCTGATCTGGAGGAACAGGTCATCACCAAATTTGAAGTGGTTGTGGGTAAGGACAAAATGGCAGAGTTTGGTAGCAAAGTCCGCTGTGGTTTTATCTGGAATGGTGTTCCTTATGGCTTGTAAACCATCATTGTGTGGGATGTTGGTATATAGAGATTCCACATCCATAGTGGCTAGTATAGTATTGTTAGGAAGATTGTTCAAATATTGTATTTTCCTCAGAAAATCTGTGGTGTCACGTACGTAGCTGGGAGCACTGATAGCATATGGTTTCAGAACAGAGTCCATATAGCCGGAAACACCCACTGTAATGGTGCCAATACCTGAGATGATGGGGCGTCCTGGGTTTCCTGGTTTGTGTATTTTGGGTAGAAGATAGAAAGTTCCTGGCCGAGGTTCCGCTGGTGTGTTTGTGAGGATCTGTTCTTGGATGTGTAGGGGTAGCTCCTTAATAATCTTGTTCAGTTCTTTTTTGTATGCTTGTGTGGGGTCTGAGTCCAATTTCATGTAAAAGGCAGTATTGGAAAGTTGTCTGTGGGCCTCCTGGATGTAATCAGTTTTGTTCATGATGACGACAGCTCCACCCTTGTCTGCCTCTTTAATTATAATGTCTGGGTTGTTCCTGAGATTTTCTATGGCTCTCCTTTCAGCATGGTTTAGATTTTGTAGTAAGCGATGGTGTTTTCTGGTCACATCCGTTTGGATTCTGTGGCGGAAGCATTCGATGTACAGATCTAGTGTGGTATTGCGTCCATCAGGAGGGGTCCATGTGGAGTCCCTTTTTGTGTAACTTCTTTTCGGTGGTAGTTGGTGGTCAATGTTCTGTTCATTGATGCGTTTGGAGGGTGATGGTTGTTCCCCAGTAAGTTGAAGGTGTTGTGTTGTGGGGATGTAGTTTGTTCTACTTTGTCTTGTTCTTGTTTCAAGTCATCTTTAACCATACATTTTGACATCCAGCTGTGGAAT
This sequence comes from Zootoca vivipara, assembly GCF_963506605.1. Classification (NCBI taxonomy): domain Eukaryota; kingdom Metazoa; phylum Chordata; class Lepidosauria; order Squamata; family Lacertidae; genus Zootoca; species Zootoca vivipara. Next base: position 53,296,398 of record NC_083283.1, on the reverse strand, counting down.
GGACAGCAAACATGATACGGCTTCCCCTTCCTATACCCCCCCCAATGTCCTTCAGAGGACACCTCAGAGTGGATTGGGGTGAACAAGGGCTATATGCAGCAAAGAGAAAGTCTGCTTACATGACATTAGACAGGCACCCCCAAACTTCGGCCCTCCAGATGTTTTGGACTACAATTCCCATCTTCTCCAACCACTGGTCCTGTTAGCTAGGGATCATGGGAGTTGTAGGCCAAAACATCTGGAGGGCCGTAGTTTGGGGATGCCTGACATTGGATATCACCCACCGTTTATTACATCTTTACCCTAGCCTTTGACACTTGATAGAGAGATTTTAGGGCCTACATTTTTCTCTTAACTCTAATTTGTTCTTAGAGATTTTAATATTGTGTTTCTAAATTGTTGTCACCTGTCCTGGGACCTCATGGTGAAAGGCAGGTAAGACAATGAGAGATAGAGAGAGGGAGGGAGGGGGAGAGAGATTTCTAAAAATGTAACAGTAAAATGCATGAAAAGCTTGCTTCTTTGTATTATACAACTTTAATAAAATGAAGGGGGAAAGTCATAAAAGTCAACTATCCATCAGAAGCAGAGCAATCCCCAAGCATTTTTAAATATTTCATAAAGATGTATAATTTGTATTCTTCCATATACAGTTGTATCATAAGAGAAAAATGACAGAGTACCGCAATATTTGCATGTATGTGTGTGTGTTAAAAAAACAATAACCATACACAAACAGTGTGATTCTTCATGTTGGGATGTAATATAGAGAGTTACATTCTCAGGGAAAAAACACACACAACCTTTTCACATTTATCTCACTATGTAGGTTTTGTTTTTCAGGATGTATATACTGTAAAATAACTTGGGTAATGCTGCCATAATAATAGCAGTGGTAAATATTTAAAGAAGCGTCTTTTCTGGAAGCAAAACAAAAATTGTAATGCCAAGCTCCGGACATGGTTGAAGAAAGTGATTTTACCCTTTATTGAATGTTTAATTCTATTTTTATTTACTTATATATTTTACATTTTGCTCTGCTTTCTGGCTCATCTGTGGTCTCTCATGGGAACTTTCAATACAACAGCAATGCAAAGATAAATAATTTAAAAATATTCTGAAAAATAATTGGCAAATAGCCAATCATAAAACAGTTATATATAACTATTTAATAGCCTGGTCCACAGTTTAATCAAACCATATAATTCAACTTTAAGTTCATATTTGGCAAAGCCCAGTGACCAGCTCTGAGTCTTTAAATTTAGAGGGCAATCCTATGGCATGCTCTCCTGGGATAGGAATAAGAAGTCAAGAAATGCAACCTGGGAATGATGAATGACTTAGGACCAAAACAAGTCAGACCAACGATACTGTCTATTCTGACTGGTAGTGGCTCTCCAGCTTTTTGTTGGTTTAAACTGGTTAAAAGGGAAAATATGGCAAAATAAAAAGGAGAATTTTCCAGGTGCCTAAATCCAGTTTGGGGGCAAGTGCTCTTTGGTTAGAGAGCCCCAGCAGAGATATAAAATCGCAAAACATGCAGCCAAGTAAAGCATGGAAATATAGGCTGTTAGACCTTTAAACTATCCCCTTCTAAGTTGCTTCCAAAATTCCTCTCTTCCCTTAGCATAGAAAGAGACTACATTTTCAGTAAGTTTTAAATGGTTTACTTACAAACCCTTCCAAGGTCGGATTCATGTGCTTTTCCATACAGCAGCAAGAAAAGACAGACAATACAAATGGTAAATGTTTCTAAATTATTTGTATAGAAAGTCTATTGGAGACACAGAGATGGCTTGCTTAAGCCACATGGTCTAAGCTTGGAACATCAGTCTTGAACCTCCTTACTGGTAGGGTTCAAGGGTTTGGTAACCCTTCCTCTCAAGGTCAGAGGAAGTTACTTAGCTAAGCCTGGCAGGACAGCTTACTCTATGATCTTAACTCCTTCATACATTAATTAGAATTAAGCATGTTGGTTACACGAGGCTGATTTATCCCACACTTTTCTGGCATGGAATATTTCCAGCCCTACCAGGAGATGCCAGGGATTAAATCTAGGACATTCTGCATGAAAAAAAACCAGATACTCTACAACTGAACTATGGCCTTTCACAAACTCTTTGAACCAGCTTTATGGGGAGATTGAAGTTTGGTACAAAACAGACCCAAACTGAACTGCTGATTATTGAGATTTTACCCCCCCAAAACCACATGCAGGGGTAACAATAATTAGAATATAAACCAATCATGTGTCAGAGTTGATTTTGGTTTTTTTTAAAAAAAATACATTTCTCATATTAGGAATGGCTTCTCTTTTCTATTTTTACTCCCCATCCCAGGTGTGTGGGATTCAGTAATGTTTATATTTTCTACTTGCCGAAGGATTCAAACTGTTTTTGAAAAGATTTCCTTGACAGCTAAAGATGCAGTGTCTCTATTATGACTTCAGGATCCCACCCCCTCAAAACACACACACCACACACACACACACACACAAGTCATGAAAAGCACAGTCATCAATCATTTCGGGAAACTGACTTATATTCTCCACACTTTGGTACTTAACTGGATTACAGAGCAATTTTTTTACTCAAACTTGAAAACTGTGATAGAAGTAATCAAATTGTTCTAGTCACATTTTAACTGTGGTGAATAGATGACACTAACTATCCTTTCTTATTTTGCTACCAATGAGGCTTAGCCCATCTTTATTCATGAAACATCACAGTAGGTTCACTAGGGAGATGTACCAAGCTGGAAAATCAGTGTTGTTGTTAGTTGTTATTTCCCCACTCCCAACCCCTTCTTCAGTGTGGGGTTGTTGTTTTTCTTTCTCCTTTCAATTGTGGTGTCTTTGGAGTGATCATATTTTTGGAATAATCTGTGCATCCTCTTGAATTCTGAAACTGGGCTCCTTTGTTTATTGTTTGACAATAAACAAGATTGGCAGTGTAATGGGCAACTGTTGTATTTCTTTCTTTCAGATTGCCAGTTTTTTTTTTAAAAAAAGCCCCAGAAACTGCAGGTGCATGCTTAGGTTGAAAGTAGCTGAGCTCTAAATTGCTCCTCCTGGATCAAATAGTGCTATGCTTAGCTTTGGCAACTTCAGGCACTTTAATAAGGAGTTGTTGGTTGTTTGATATGGCGGTTAAGAGAACAATAATAAAGGAAATCCTCTGGTTTGCAGTTAAGCAGAGTGCCTCAGGCTAAATTCCCACTCACACTGAAGAAAATTTCACCCCCTTTTATTTTCATGTGACTTATAGCTCCGAGCACTTAACACCTACCATGCATGCTGATTGCAGATAAAAGCTTATACCACCAACCTCACACCCCTTTGCTTCCAGTCAGTGCAGAGAGGGAAAAGGCTTGCCCCCAGGTTTTCCTAAACCATACCGGTAAGTAGCTCTATAGTGCTCAGATTGCTACAGCACAGAGCCGTGGTAACCGCCAAGCACCACAAAGGGGAACAGGGTTTCAAACTTTGCATTCATACCCACCTGCCTGCTACCAGCCTGCTTATTCCAATTCAAGCTATTCAGTGTAATAAGTTAAATTACTGGTCAGTGCAGTTCCCAGGGCTGTTTTTTGTTGTTTTTTCAAGGGAGGAGGCTGTAAGATATGTTGATGTGGTTGCCATGTAGTGGCCAAAAAGCAAAGGTATTTCTTCAGAAAAAGTTGGAACCGAACATGCTCCAGACCTGTTTTCTTGGGAGTAGTTCCAAGATGGATGGCAGACTAAAAGTTGTAGAAACCAAAAAATAAAACCAGCAATAGTCTTTCTTTACTGGTGTAGCCTACATACATTATATTGTGCATGGTGATCAGGGGCATAGCAAGGGGGATGTGGTAGGCGCGGCTCTCCCCAGGTGTCCCCACTGAGGGGGGTGACAAAATGGTGGACAGCACTCACTGCAGGGCTGCAGCATGCCCGAACCATGCATCTCTGGCGCCCGCAGGCTCCACGCTGCCTGCCCGCTGCCTCCCCCCTAGCTGTAGGGCGGCTGAGGCCCCCATCCCTACGGGTGCCACACATCCCACCCCGCCCCTATGGGCAGTTCGCCCTGCTCCTATGGGTGATTCGCTCTGCCCCTGGGCACGCTGCCCCAGTGCCCCAGAGGCTTCCTCTGCCACTGATGGTGATAGTACAAAATACCCTCAATAGGCCTCCTTCCTATGTGAGCCCAGCTCTTTGCCACTGCTAATTTGCTTTCTCTTTCCCTCTGGGACACTCAGCCCATGTAATAGCCCAGAGAGATAGAGAAGACTGAGGAGAGGCACCTGTCACCTCATTGCTCCATTCAATCTGTTACAGAGGGCTTAACTTCTCCTCACCCCCCAATATTTTATTCAAGTTGGCATCCCTGCAACTCTCCATTACAAAGATGTCTGCAAATGTGACATTAACCCCACCATGTGGGAATCCCTTACAGATGACCACAGTGCCTGGAGGCAACCAGTCAGGTTATGTATCCACAGCAGTGACCAGAGGAGGAATGACTGCTGGGAGAAGTGCAGAGAGAAGAAAAAAAACATGGCATACTTGAATCAGCACAACCCCAGCTGCAACAAAAAGCCTTGGCTGCAACAAAACGGGTTGACTTCACCTCCAAAGGTGCACTCTCCCATTGTCTCCAACCAACCAACCAATGAGAATGAAGTAATCATTGGGCAGCAGGTTAGACTTTTGTCCCTCTCAGGCTTTGGGCTATTTGTTTCTTTGATTTGTACATTCAGATACGTTTGCCAGTGGCCTTAGAGAGCAACATATAGTCATCCTGTGGATATTAATCTTTCAAGGAAAACACTCTTCTGTCTGACACAGCACCAATGATTCCCTCTGAGCCAACTAAACAAGTGCAAGATGGTTCAATTTAATATGACCCCGTGGGAGACACTGTGCCTAAGAAAAGTGAAATGGGTGTGATTTTGTCACCGGCAGGAGTTTGGAGCTTGTTTTGGCTCCCCCCACCCCTCTTCTGGTAAATTGCTAGGTGTAGCAAAGGAAATCACGAAGTAGCTCTCTCAGCCTCTGAGCAAATTTGGCAGTCCTTTTTTCTGTCAGAGATGATGTTTGACAGATCACTGCAGATTCAGTGTTTCTCTCCACCCCCACCCCCAACTTAAATGCTGGTTCACCGTTGAACTGATAGGAAATGGAAATGCAGACTAAAAATAGGTTTGTATTAGAAGGCTCTTTTCTTTTAGGTGTCCAGCATGCCTTTAACTTTGCCCTCCTCCCTGGGCTGCAGAGACCTCTCAACAATTACATTTGCTACCCACAGCTGCCTCTATTAGTCTCAACAAAGTTTAAAATCCCTGTTTGATCTCTAGGTACAGCAGGGAGCAGATAATTTTTGTTACTGTTCCATAGTGCTCAATAGCCACCAAGTAGAGGGCCCACAGGCGAAATATGTAAATTCACTCATTATTTCACTGCTGCCATAAAATCTTGCATTAACTGTAGTCTTGACTATAGACACTGTGCTTGTGCTGTCTCCAGCAATGCATGATGTTGATTGTCACTCCTATGGAAGTAAAAACACCACCTTCTTGTTCGTTTCTTCTTTGCTTGTCTAGGAGGTACACAAGATATCTCTGTGCTGGGAAACTTAGCACCACCAAGGTGAGGGATGTGACATGGTTGCAGGTGATTTGGAGAACATGCAAATCCAGGAACTTCACCTGGGAGCAGAACAAATAGCACACTACAGCAGGGGCACCGACTTGCCCCCACATTGCAGGGGCACATCACGTGACATGTCCCACCCCCACCTAGCGCGTGAGCTCTTGCGTACCAGGCTGGGACACGTGAACATCCCAAAGCTGCTTGCGTGCTGGGTGGGGAATGGGGAGCACAGAGCTGGGCTCTGGGCTTGGCCTCCTTCTCTCTGCGTGACATTGGGGGGGGCACCGGGCTCCGCACTCTGCCGCCTCCTTGCCCACACCACATCGGCAGAGAGGGGCCACAGGATTTTGGGAGAGCCCAGCCCCCTCCTGAAAAAATGGGGGGGCGGAGACCCCTAAGCCCCCCCCACTTGGTGCGCCTGCACTACAGGCATTGCTGAGGTAAGAAGTGAAAAAGTTAAGATGAGGAAGCAGAAAGTGTGGAATACTCCTTGAGGGGCACATGCTTTTGAGCAACTTAATGGGTTGATGTGTAAGCAACCATGCTTTTTCCCCCCCTAAAAAAATATGTTTAGGGGTACTCTCGTTTTCCTACTCATGTTGAAATACTGCCCCTCAATGAGGCCAAACTTAGATTCACAAAATGTTTAGGGGTATGCGTACCTCTGCGTCCCCCCCAGGAAAAAACCACCACTGAGAGCAACAGATGTGACTCTTAGAGTAGATGAGGGTAAGGGTGCCACCTTGTCCTTTGCCACAGTCAGCAAAAGGTCTCAGCCCTGCCCTGCCCAGCCCAGTCAGCGTGTTGGGAGTTGTAATGCAACAACATTTGGAGGGCAATAGGTTACCCAGCTCTGTATAAAAGGCTCTATGTGCAATGCTGATCATAAAGCCAAGTTGGTATCTCACACGAACAATGCCTTCTGCACAGCTCAAATGCAAACCCAGCAACTGTTTAGAGATTGCCAAACACTTTTCACTTGAATTGCCATCTATCTGGTGACAGGTAAGCACTTATTTTTCCTCCCCAAACTTTTGATGAACTAAGATGATATTATTTGTTATCCCTGTGCTGCTCAAGCTTCCTGTGTTCATTATGGTTTTGTTTGTTTGTTTGTTTCTTGGTATTTATTTGTGATTTACACAGTATTGCACAGTAAATCGTTTCAGACCTCTGAGTAACAAGTAGTTTGCTGGTATTCAGCAAATTCAGCAGGGCTCTTTCCAAGTACAAATCAGTGTTGAGGAAAAGCCACGTCGAATCTCTGTGTCTTTCTCATGTAATTAAAACTGCAAAACGTGGATTGGTGTGCATGTAGAAAGAGACATTTTTGTCTTTCCTTTTGGTCATCTCTCTTCATTGACTTTCTCCACTGTTTTTTACAACTAATTTGGAGACATTTTGTCAGGGCTTCTGCTTTTCTATGCACAAGTCTCTGAAGTAAACACTAGAGAGAAGCTTTAATTGATAGGTTTAAAATAATTAGAAAGCAACGGTGCACAGTGGGGCAGTTTAGGACTAAAGGCTAACAAGGAGCCACAGCTCCAGACAGTAAAGTGATCATTATGAAAACTAGGAGATAAAAATATGACATTTTGAAAGTTTTTTTTAAAGAAAAAGAAATGAAAACTTGCCATATCTATCTATCTATCATCTATCTATCTATCTATCTATCTATCTATCTATCTATCTATCATCTATCTATCTATCTATCTATCTATCTATCTATCATCTATCTATCTATCTATCTATCTATCTATCTATCTATCTATCTATCATGTCTGTCTGTCTGTCTGTCTGTCTGTCTGTCTGTCTACCTATCTAACCTCTTGTGTGTGTGCAACATACAAGGTCATTCCCTTTGTTATGAATCCAATATCTCTAGTTCCCTACTTTATTAAAAAGTAAAGTAAAATAACAAGATTCTCGTTACACTTTAATCGAGTCTAAAAGATTTAAATGCCACATTGCTTAAAAACAACTACCTCTGAGAATTAGTCAGCCAATTTTATGTGATTTCAGATCATCTCAGTTTTTTTCCTGTGCCCAGGAGAGATGCTGATATTTGAGCCCTTTGTTCACACAAGCAGCCAGCCATATGGTGACCGCTTGAAAGCTGCTTCAGGTGGCACTCACCACATGGAGCCACACATTTTGCCACACAGCTGTATATCATTGAAATGTTGAGGTGGCAACACTGATTCTGTGTGCCAGGCAGTATAGAGACCCACATATAAATAGCTGCATGGGCAGCAGCCTTTCCGGGCACTCATGGCAATAACCACTTTGCAAGCTGTTTATTTTTTGTAAACTGGACTTAATTAAGGTTGACTTGGTATTCCATGGAAAATGCTTCTGGTTGTGGGCATGTCTAGAGTATTCAAGGCTTTCTCTCCATTCTCAAGCACAGGGATAGCCCTCCAGCTGTTTTGGACTACATTCCCCTCAGCTAGAACCTTCAGTGCTCAGGAGGAATGCTAGGAGTTGTACTCGCCAACACTGAGAGGGCATAGTGTTGGTCACCCTTTCTCTAGAAGGTAGAAAGAAGCTTCAAATGTACCTGAAATGCAAGAAGTATGTTTAATATATTGTAAATGATAACGGCAAAATAGTGACCAAGTTATAAAATGTGTTATCAGTGTGACCTTATTACCTGAAAAACAACAACAACAACAACAACAACAACAACAACAACAACAACAACAACAACAACAACAACAACAGAAGATGATTTACATTGCACTTCTCTTTGAGTTTTCCTTGCCAGATTATTTTCTTGAGGGAGAAGGAGATCTGGCAAAATTAGCCACACTTCCTTGCTGACAGATGCTAGTTCACTGACTGAGCCAATTTCTTCTCCCTGGCTAGTGACTGACTCCCTGGGTATCCTTGGCAAAGCACTAGATCTCAGTCTGCTAGATGCTCTTTTATAAATCATATGTGAAGATTAATAATGTTTAGAACTTTGGAAGTTCAGATGCTCTCAAAGCATGGATTAGAAATGTAAAACAAGTGGCAATGAGATCTAAAAGGGGTCTCTCTATTTGACCTAGCGGAAATGAAAATCCGGGCAAGAATTGTTAAGGACGTTGTAGTCGACTGCTTTGGGGATGCTCTTATTTAACCATAATATATTTTAATAATTAATGTTTTTTATCTGTATTAAATTTTATCCTTTCAATATGTAAGTTCTATATATGTTACATGCGATTTAGGTAGTACTCTAAAGATGTAGTTTTTATGTAGGATTCTAGGTAGCAATGTGATTTTATGTAGCATTTTATACTGTTGGGTTTTGCACTGTACTTACTGTATTGGTCTTATAGGTGAATGGCTTATGGCCCAAATATTAATAAACTTCATCTACATCTAAAAGGGATTTTGCAGCCTCTGACTTTGGAATCAATTCCACTGACTTCTCTCTGTACCCCCAATAATTTGAGTATTGCTGCACAGGGCAGCTGCCTATGTTATAAGGCACAGGAGCACTCCTGAAAGTTCCTCTAGACATAGTGTCAAAATGTTTTAGATACATAACTAATTACGAGTCAAACATAAGAACATGAACCATCATTCCATATACAGCACCTGATCAACGTGCATTGCACATATTGTGTAGAATGATGTGGAGATGTGTGCATGTAGGAGGACAAACCATTGTATGATTCTGATGCAGGAACTGGACTTTTGCCATTGGGGGGGGGAATACATATAGCCAAAGCTGATCATTAGGTCTGCGCACCAGATATGGCCAAATCCTGGATCCTGGACTGATTTGAGTTACCTGAGGTTTGGACTGATTAGCTTGAAGTAACCCCAGATCATTACAAGTTGGATCAGGTCCTCCCAGAGAGATCTGGGGCTGTTGTCAAGAAGAAGGGCTGAAGAAGTGTGTCTCTCCCCCCCCCCCCCCCGCCCGCCCTCATGACAACATGTAAGAGATTGCTGAATTTCAGCCACGTGGCACACTCTTTAGACAGCACACTTTAGTAAAGTTTTTGGAACTCAAATGAAATGGCGATTTTTAGATCTGATATTGTCCCTGTAAAAGTTTTACATATATATAGCAGAACCAGGATGAGAATGAGAAGATGATCCTACATTCTGCGTCAGTAAGTGAGAATGCCTTTTTGTATGCAATGTGGCCTAGACACACATACACACACAAGCTCAGAAATCAAATAATATCCACAGAGTTGCAAAAAAAGTTAGAACATTTTAAGAGCAGTGAAGTTTTTAGTGCAGAGAAGAAAGATAGCTGTAAGGATACAAAAGAGCTTAAAGTTTTTTTAAAAAACGGAGTGGGAAAATGCCTGGAAACTGCAGTTTTTCCTGGACGTTTCTGAGAAAGTGGCTAGATAACAGCTGAAGAATTTGGCACTTTTCCTCTCACCTATATGGCAATAGGAGGAGCTGCTCCAGTGTTGAAAACAGCCCTCCAGCTTGTGGGTCCAGTCCAATATAGATGAAAAACCTCCTGCTTTGTCTTGATTTCTTTCAAAAAACCAACAATAGTTAACAACACAACCCTAAGTATCAGCTTTGTTCATTAAATATTTGAACTAATCTACTTCACATCCACATTGAGTTGCATTTAGCTGTAGAAACAGCTTGCCGTTGTCAATGATTCATTGCTTTGTTAGAAGAGTGGGATGTTTGAAATCAATTTGAATCTCATAATTTCAGTTTTAATTGGAATGAACATCATTGAGTCGTGGAGCATTTAGGGATTTTTGAATAGGCATCTTCAGTAACATTAGTCACAGGGTGATTTCAGGTCTTTTAAAGAATTAATTTGTCCTTTAAAAATGACTTTTTATTTCACTTTTTTTACTAGCATCACATGAGCTTATTAAAAATATTTTTAATAGGCTCTCATATCTTCATAGAACTTCACATCTTAATCGGCACATATACAGAGAAGGCCAAAGTACAGGATAAACTGCAGGTGGGTGAGACCTTTGTGCTCTGGATCCCTTTTGTTAATTTCTCAGAAAAATCTCAGCGTGAAACTGAAAAATGCCCATGCTATCCATCACTATAACCACCAACCTTTCTCATGCAAACTAGAACATTCCTAATACCACTTCTTCCATAGCTACTGAGTGGTGAAATACCAAGGACATTTTGTTTCTTAGAACAGTCCTCTTATGAAGCTCCAATCATAAAATAGTTAGCTAGTTCTGCTTTTAAATTAGTGCACAGGCTTCAAGTTGTCCAGCTGAATGCTAAATTACACTTGCATATCTAGTACACATCCGTACCTGCATCCACTTCTGGACACCTGCCTGATTTTGCCCATGCATAAAATGAAATCTACGCAAGTTATTCAATAACCAACAACCCAAAATAGGTATTGTTTGTTGCTTGGTGGCAATAGCCTTCTAGGGCTGGTAGAGACCACAAGCAGCAGCAAGCATACATTTTGTTCAAACTTCATCAAAACAATCAAACATCCCTTTCATTATTAAAGAAGCTTGGTTCAAAAATACAAGTTTAAGAGAGTTGTGTTCAGTTTTCACTTGATATGCCCCATCACATTGCATCAGCTTAAACCAGTCATCCTCTATTGCATCTTCTGATATTTGATAAGATGCGTCCTGGCATGACTGATCTAGCTTGATACCAAGCAGAGCAGTGAACATGCCAGGTCAAGAAATATATGGCATATAATGGGGAAAGGAAAGCCTAAGCTTGATGTTCTATATGTTGTTTCATAAGGAAAAACTCCAAAGTGATAAATCTCAACCAAGAAAGGAGGATGGATTACAAAAAGGGGGAAAGAAATGAAGTTACTTGAAACAGTACCAATATATCTGCTTTGTTTCTGTTGAATTCCTTGCTCTTTTCATTATGAGTTTTAATGCACTTTGTTTTGACATAGAGGAGATTGAGGTGGAATAAATTGCAGGGGAAGAAATATATGTGTCCTTATATTCCCATTGCAGATCTGATTGTAGATTAATAAAGTTGAGACTTTCTTTAACATTCTTACATATCTGCCTCATCTTAGGTTGAGGGTACCTGAAGCCTTATATCACAGCTCAACCACTGAAATCACCTGTAAGAACACCGTTGGTCATGCACCAAGTTGGCAAGGCTCATTTGGGAGTAACAAGAAACTGAATCCTTAGAGTTATCAACCTAGTCTTCTGGAATACTTTGCCAACAGAAATTCAACAGGCACCTTTTCTTTCAACTTTTAAACACCTGCTGAAAATTTTTCCTATTCCATCAGGCTTATGCAGGCAATTAAGAATACACAACTCCATTATAGTTAGCTAATTTTGGATTAAATAGATAGCTTTTATTGTACTATTTTATGTATAGCTGTTACAACCTGGTATATTTTATGAATAGTAATATATAGAAATTTAAACAAATAAATACAACTCTTCACCTCATTATGTCATTTATCTGTAAACATCTGCCAACCATATCATCTAGTATATGTGTAGTATTTTAAAAAGTGAGGACATAAATAAATATATAAAAGGTAAAGGGACCCCTGACCATTAGGTCCAGTCGTGACCGACTCTGGGGTTGCGCGCTCATCTCGCATTATTGGCCGAGGGAGCCGGCGTATAGCTTCCAGGCCATGTGGCCAGCATGACAAAGACGCTTTTGGCAAACCAGAGCAGCACACGGAAACACCGTTTACCTTCCCGCTGTAGCGGTTCCTATTTATCTACTTGCACTTTGACATGCTTTCGAACTGCTAGGTTGGCAGGAGCTGGGACCAAGCAACGGGAGCTCACCCCGTCACAGGGATTCGAACCGCCGACCTTCTGATCGGCAAGCCCTAGGCTCAGTGGTTTAACCACAGCGCCACCTGGGTCCCTAAATAAATATATATTCAACCATTTATTGTGTGAAATCCCATTTTGTGCCCAATAAGCACAGGACGCCTTTGCCCGGTAGTGCTGTGGCCCATAGATTTCAGGAAAATACTGGGCAAGGTTTTGCCCAGTATCTTCTCTGTGTGAGGGGCTCATGGGGGAAAACAGTCCTATGAGTCCTTGCTAAGAAGGGAGGGGAAGCCTATATAAGGCTGCTTCCCCTGGAACTTACAGCCATTTTGCTTTGAGAGCTTCCCACCTGCCCACCCTTGGGTTAGACTCGCCTTCACTGAACAACTTTGGGTCGTTGGTTGACAGGTCTGGAAAGGAATTTTTCTCTCTCAACCTGAGAGAGAGGTCTCACTGGGAGACCAGGGGGCAGACTCCAACTTGCTTGGGTTTTATTTTCACCCTTCCCTCGGTGAAATTATGGTTTTCCTTTGTTAGGCGGAATAACATTGTTTGTATGAGGGCAGAAATGGCATTGGTCAGTATCTACATAGTATAAGAGGCCGTCTGAAGGGAGGATTGACCACTGCAAACCCAAGTGTTGGTTCTGTATCTTCCTAGTTGGAATCTGCCCCCTGGTCTCCCAGTGAGACCTTGCTTGCTTGGCGTGCAGTATGGCACGGTTCAACAATGGCCAACTCCCGTAGTACAGGTTTGGAGTGATCCACACTCACCAGATCCATTCCATCAACTTGTGGAATGATGAACTGATCCTGGGACCCAATGCCATGCCAACCCTTGCCCTGCCTGCTGCTGTCAATAAAGATTTGGCCTGATTTTATTGTACAATCTGGTTATTTTGCTGCTCTCATGGGTCACATAATGCACCTGCCTGAGCAATGAACATTTGAATTAGGGATGGAGTGGAATCAGATTCACTTTGCAGTTAAAGCTGAATCTAGCAGAGTTACACTTTGGAAAACAAAATGAAAGCCAAAACAGCCATCCCAGAGCAACTGAATTAAAGTGTTATTAGAATCCATGTATTTATACCCTGTAAACTATCACAGTAGGCAAAGCAAAGCAAAGTGCTATCTGACTTATGTCAGTCACATAATGGGTGGCTTGTAGAACCTATATTGTGGGAGGGGGTTAGTGATAGAAAACTATACTTAAACTTTAGTACGATATGTTGTATACTTTTCTGGTGAAATTTCTGTCACTATTATAAGGTATCCATCAAGCCCTGAGCATTTGGCAAGAAAGAAAGAAATGTCCATGTTAAGATTTTACCTCAAAATACACATGCTTCAATTTTCAGCTTTATTTCTGTTGTGGAAGTACTTCAACAGTGTCAATACTTAGCAAACAATGCCTAAACACTATATCAGGGACCAGAAAACTTTTTCAGCAGGGGGCCGGTCCACTGTCCCTCAGACCTTGTGGGGGGCTGGACTATATTTTTAAAAAATAATTAAATGAACAAATTCCTATGCCACACAAATAGCCCAGAGATGCATTTTAAATAAAAGCACACATTCTACTCATGTAAAAACACCGGGCAGGCCCCACAAATAACCCAGAGATGCATTTTAATTAAAAGGACACATTCTACTCAGGGAAAAACATGCTAATTCTTGGACCGTCCATGGGCCGGATTTAGAAGGCGATTGGGCGTGATCCAGCCCCCGGACCTTAGTTTGCCTACCCATGCACTATATTTTATATAAAAAGCTAAAATTCTTCAAAGTATTTATCAGAAACCATTTGAAATTTGAATGTTTTTACTTTATTCTTTGTTTAAAAAAATCCAGCAGTTCATCTTTCATCATTCTCACCCAGGGGCAAATTAGCATTATGCCAAGCATGAAGAAATATATTTATTAAGGACATAAAATGTGGCAGGTAAAAGTCAGAAAAAAGGAAATCTGCCCCTTATACATTTAAATTACAGGGCAAGTTACACAGAAGTCGTAGGTGTCACACTGTCTAGAATACTGGGCTCCCAGTTTTGCTTTATGTTAAGATTGTTCAAAATCTGCAAATCTGCACTGCCTAAGCACAGTGGATAAAGCACACGGCATCAACGAGAGCAAAGCCACACAATATTTGAAAAGGAAGCCTTTGGGGATGTGAGAAGGTTGAACCATATAAGGGAATAGGTACATGAACCAGGGAAGAAAGGAAGCATTTAAGGAGGATGAGGCATTGCAGAGATGCAAAATGATTTCTTTTCATCGGCCCTCAGAACAGAGGAAGCTGTGGGAAGGAGCTTGCTATTTTTCAAGTAATAAATGTGAGTCATTATGTAATGTCTAGCGTGAACATTTGCCTGAAGGGTTAGGTGTGTTTGCACATTGTCGGTTGGCTGTTATGATACGGCTTGTATTTCCTTAACAATCAATGACATCTTGTCTGCCTCGTAGACCATTAAAAGTAGGCCATACCGGCAATGACTGACATACTCGATGGAAACATAAAATTCAACTCTGGGTTTGAATGACAAAAAGGAGATAAAAGCTGTATCAGACTTGGTGCTTTTGTGCTCTGCTTGTCATTCAGGGACCAGCAGCTAGAGGCCTGCACATATTTACTAATTACATTTCTGTGTTGCCTTTTCTCGTGGGAGCTCAGAGAAGTGTTCGTATTTCCGTATTTCCATGTTTCTATCACCACCCATTTTATCTTGACCACAACCCTCTGGGGAAGGTGAGGCCGAAAGTGTGCGTCTGGTCCAAGGGCACCCCATATATGTGTGCTCAGACTGAAATTTATCAAGATAGTCAGTTTCTTCCAATAGTGTCTGCAGCTGGACCACCACTACCCTCTCAAATAGCTTGACAAAAAGGTGGGTATTTGTGACTGAAAGGCAACTGTCATATTTCAGATTCCAAGGTTGTGTTTTTTTAAGAAGTGCTTGCAGTACTGCCATCTGAGGCATCAGACACCACCCCCTCATATAAAGACGAGCCAGCCCAGCCAACCCCTGCCTAGCTTGAATAAACCATGCTGGACCAGGGTCAAAAGAGCATGTTGTGGCCCAAATCATGAAAGACACCTTATTGGCATACGTGAATATGTACCTTTTCCTTTTTGAATAGGAAATGACATATATTTGGGGAGGGAATTCCTATGTGGAAGTGGGTCCCATGCTTATGCCTGATGAGCAATCACCTATGAGCAATTGCCATTGCCCATGCACAATTTGTTATTTATTATACTACATGAATAAGCACACTTTTCATTATTCTGCTTATGTTTTAATTACTGTATCGAGTAGGTAAATACACAGTTGTGCTGAAACATCTCTTTGATCCATAGCTGTTTGCCGACAACAGTCAATGACAAAAACAGAAATGCGGAGCTGCTTTCAGGAAAGGACACTGTTTGCTCATTGTGATTGTCTTAAAATCCACTCCACTTCCCAGTGGGGAGGCGTTGTGGTGGACCGCCTGGCCACTCACTCCCCTCTGGGGGCATGTCACCCGGTGGTTCCTGGCCACTTCATTGTCCAGTCAGCCAATTCGCTGGCTGGGGTGGGGGCGTGGCCGGGCCCCATTTAAACTGAGGTGCGAGCTGGAGAGTTTCCTTTTGGCTCGCTTCCTCGATCTTCCTCCCCCTCTATTTTCAGGTTTCGACATTGGCCTTGCTATGGACCTTGGTTGGTTGCCATTGAGCAGCCTGGTAGGAATTTTTCCACTTGGCAAATTGGCATGGGCCATTTGGTTTTCACCTACCTTGTAGCAATCGTCACAACTTTGTAAGGTTTGGCGGTTAGACATTGGTTGATCTTATGATGGGGGAGGTGAGGTGTGGCCATCACCTGCCCCTCCAAGCTTAAGGGTATTCTGTTAAAGAATTCGGGGGTATGGATCTTGGCCAAAGCCTGGGGTGGGGCTAGGGCCATGCCATGACCCCATCAGGAACCCAGGGAGAGCTCGAGTTGGTTTGCATCGACGGGGCTCCCCCTACCGGTGGTTGACCCTTACTAGACTCACTGCATGACGGGCAGGAGTAAGATATTGTCGGGTCAATTCCAATGCCTACTAATATTCTGTAACCAATAAAGTTGTGGCCTAAATTTCCCCAATAACCATTAACCTAATATCCATGTCCTTGTGTCTTATTCATCAATGAGGGGGTGGCTTCAGGGTCTTGACATGCGAACACATTTCCCCAAAATGTGTCGAGCAAAAATCTGTTTCCTAAATTTGCCTGGACTGATATTTATGTTTCCTTTGCCTTAACCAGTTTTTGTTTATAAAAAAAAGATTTTTTTGTTTTTATTATTTATTTACATTATTATTATTAATTATTATTATTATTATTATTATTATTATTATTATTATTATTATTATATCTGACTAGATTTCCCCAGCCACTCTGGGCAGCTTACAACAAATCTAAAAACCTAATAAAAACATCAATCCTTAAAAACTTCTCTAAACACTGCTGCCTTCAGATGTCTTCTAAAAGTCAGGTAGTTGTATATTTGACATCTGATGGGATGGTGTTCCACAGAGAGGGTGCCACTACCGAGAAGGCCTTCTCCCTGTTCCCCTGTAAATTCGCTTCTCACAATGTGGGAACAAGCAGAAAACCCTTGAAGGAGGACCTCAGAAATACTGAAACTCTCATCTCACATCAGCACAATCCTTATCTTTATGGATGAAAGCCTCACATAAGCATGGCTACTCAGAAGAAAGCTCCATTGAATTCAACTGATCTTGCTCCCAGGTTGATGACATAGAACTTCAATCTAAATTTCTCTATACTTTCTACTGTACATTAGAAATCTTTAAACATGGTCAGAAACCATGCGCAAGGAACATACGGCGTGGGAACATTGCCAGAACAGAATCAGTGGCTGGGAGCAAGAAAATTCTTCTTAAACTAGGATTAAAATATGAGAAGAATTCAGGGGTTCATCTCAGAAATAAGGTCAGCATTACAATTCATTGAGATATGTATTTTAGTCCCAGGAACATAATGAATCTCAGCACTATCATTAGTTCTCATTTGCCAATAAATATCTCTAGTAATTTTGTCCACTGAATATTGGATGTTAAGAAAGTTCCCATTATATATTGGCTCCCAAATTATTCTGCAAAGAAAGCTCAGTTTCCATCAGATTGTAGACTGTTCAGTAATTTCTAGGTTCCTCATGACCTCACGGTCCCAACATCATACAACTAGGTAGGTGTAGGGTCAGCCTATATCTACATTGAACCTCTGGATTCTGATCAATTCTAGCCCAGTCTGCAATAGGTGAAGAAAAGCACATGCCAAAATCTGCCTTTGAAGTTCATTGTTTCCTTGATTCTGGTGCATTATAGTTCTAAATTCCTTTTTAAAAAATCACCAGTTACCATCAAGAGGTTTATATTGCTTTATTTATTTACTTAAATGTTTTATATGCCATTTTACATTTACAAAAAGTAAAACGAAAGGAAAGAAATAACAAAGTGAGTCACAACCTAACATACAGAACATTATCCAACAAAAATCAGTAATCAGTACAGGTTATTTTGCATTATATTTTGCTCTAGGACAACATTACATCATGTTCTTGTTAACTGCTCTAGCATTATGCTCTAGGTCTGTATAAAAGCCTTTAGGAGCTGACATATGTCAATGACACAAGTGCGCATCAGAGCCTAGAAGCCTAGATAGTTTTCGAAAAGAATGTGAAATATAGTTGTGGTTCTTAACTTTTTCTTTTGGCTACCTGAAAAGATGTCCTGATTTTTCTGAATCAGAACCTATCCCACCACCTCCCCAAAATCTATTGTAACTATTCCATTGTCAGAAGAGATCCATTTCCTATTTATTCTCCAGTGAAGCCCTCCTTATTTTGTCTGTGCAGCAAGTAAAATTTAAGTGGATTTTTTTTCTTTCCAGAATTATAGCTTAGTAAGATCAAGCAGCCAGAAACCTGCCAGGTCAGCCATATTCTTAAAAAGGGACTTGGAAAAGGTAAATTCAAAGTGAAGGAGTTGAAACATAGATATATGGAATTTAAAATATACATTTAAATATAACTGAAAGAGAATAGTTCAATAGTGGTTGTGGGAAGGTAGCTAAAAGTCTAGGTGTTTGATTAAACCAGACCTATTCAAATGTCAGTTGTGTGATAAATGTAGTTGGAAATTTCCCAGTGAATATTATTTTTCAAGATATTAAGTTTTGTTACTATCCACCCTAAGGCAACTCTCCAATTATGAATATAACATTTAGAACATTCTGCTCTGTTGTCTTATTGAATATAGAGAAGGGTGGCCTGATCATGTCTCATATGGGCTCCAGTAATGATTGGTCCATGAAAGATAGAGGGAGATTTAGCTGATCTGACACTGAACATACCCTTCTAAATAAGCCTATAAATCTCATAAATCGTGTTTTCCCTCAAAGAGGGCATGTGTTGTGGTGAGACCTGGCAACCAAACCCTTGTGTTATGGGTGGGTACGATTGGATAGCCACAACACCCTATTCGTAGGTCCCTTGATGCTGGGTTTGATCTGACCAATGGTACGCTAGCTAAATGGATCAAGGGACCTATATATGGCTATGCACGTGACCCTGAGCTTTCTCTCTTGGTCAGTGTATCGGAACACCCGCCCACCTCTACCTATATTTAGGGCTTGTGCACTTGACCTTGCTATGCCGTCGTGTGTTGTCTGTCATTCGGACAGGGGCACGGCAGGAATTTTTCCCACTTGGCTGATTGACTGGTGCCATTTGGGTTTCGCCTGCCACATAGCAAATGTCACAACTTGTAAGGTTGCGGATAGGCTCTGGTTCAGGTGATAGGGATGGGGAAACACTCTTGCCATCCCTATGTGAAGGGGTATTCCGTTAAAGGAATCCAGGGACTCAATGGTTTGGTCAATCCTGCGAGGGGTTGTGCCCATTCCTGAGTCCAGGGGGACATCTGGGTGGTGGACATAGCATGTCCCTGGCTTTCTGCCATTCCAGGTGTTCACCCTAGGCTGACCTATGGTAGTGCCCTGGGCAGTGCTACCTGCAACGGTGTAGGGAGCTAGTCAAACCAGAGCCTATGCAACACTTTATTTATTTAAGGGGGGGGTTAAAGGTCTAAACATACAAGAAAAATATATATTCAAAATGAGGTAAACATATTAGGCATAAAAAATCAACAGATTTGTAGCCTGTGTGTAAGGGTGACTCCCTACAGGGAGCCAGCCCCCATCATCCTAATGTCCACCTCGCCAAGCACAGGGAGCAGCAGTGGGTCTGAAGCAGCCAGGGGGAGGGGAAAGACTCAGAGGGAGAGAGAAACCAGCATGCGGAACGATGGGAAGACTCAGGGGAGGAGAGATGCGGGCAAGGGCTCAAGGATGCTGGAGAGCCCTTCCACTGCCCTGACAGCGAGGAGACTGAGAGGACATCGCTCCTTCCGGCGCAAGAGTTAAGGAAAGCACCACGACGCAAGTCAAGGGGGAGGCATTTTGGGGTGCCCCGGCTACTTTGCTGGCATAAGAACATACGTACATTGCCAGATTCTGATTCGGAATGAGAGGTCATGTTTTAAGCTGTCTCTGCACTGTAAATACTTTGCACAATAAAAGTCTTTAAAGACAAACTGGACTCAAGCGGAGTTACTCTAGAGTAGCCACGATGACCCTCTGACACTGTGTTTTAGCTTTTTAATAACATTATTTGAATCCATGATGGATTAGCTGGTGGCATTGCATCAGAAGTGGTTGATCTGGTGGGATGGAGCTTCAGTACCAGCTTTCTAGAAGTGATGTACCTGCCATTTATCAAGAAGGGGAGGGACAAGGTGGTGGAGAGGTTGGGACTGTGTGCCTATTTTTGTGCACACACAGCTCCTACACCCCCATCTTCCTTCTGGTACGTGGCAACGCTGGCAGGAAGCTAGCATTGTGGCTCCACTCCATCAAGCAAGCCACTTCTGCAATTCATGTCTCTCTCCACTCTTGGCCTTCTTGCCTTCCTCTGGTGGCCAGGCACAACCACTGTACTCAGAGTTCATAACTGTATAGTTATATTCATGCAGCTTCTATTTTGATTGATATAAGAAGAAGAAAGTGTGCAAGTTGTCCTGCTCCAAAGGATTTCAAAGAGTGTCAAAACAGGTTATTCTCCCCCCCACCAAACAGGCAAACAAAGAAAAACTGGCAGGCATGGTGCAATATGTAATAATATGTGTGCTGCCATTATGATATATGTGGAACCAAATGTTGCACATTTATATGCAGTTCTGTTAAGATGCTGGCTCTCCCTGCCCTCCACATTTCAAGTAAATATATATATATACCTACATGTAAAAGTTACAAAATTTCATTGTAGAGGTTCTGCCCTTCCCTAGCTGCAACTGCAAAAGCCTTCCATACGGCAGATAAACTTCTCAAACAGGCAGTAATTGAAGGATAACTGGTTGTGTATCTCAGATGAATGGGCCATAAAAGATGTGGTGCTCTCTGGTAGGCTAATACAATAAAGTTAGTTTTCACAATGTATTTCCGGACAAAGTTGAGATGCAGCTCAAGGCTGTAATTCTACAGAGTATGTAGTCAAGCCTGTGGTCATCAGAGCACGGGCAGGGGCTTCAGGGGAACCAACCCTGGCCTTATTTTTGTGTTCTGTTTCCACCTTTTCCTGGGCAGTGTCATTGACTATGTTGTTTTGTTCTCCACTGCGGCAGTCTCTCACTTACTCATTCTAATCAAAATCTAATTGAAATCTAATTCATCTAGGTAGGGTTCATTAAAATAGATTAAGTTAAGATTAGATTAATTTTTCCGAAGAGCTGAGAAATTAAAATACATTATAATAGTGTTCTCAGGCATTAGGGAGAAGGGGGTTGAGCTAAATTTCTTTATAGAACAGAACTTAGCAGAAAGGCAGCTGGAATGTGTGCACCCCTGGTGGAAAATATTGATCAAGCAGATTTTGTCTTTTAATCTCAACCACGTGTGACTGATATTTGGATAGAAGAGGTTGTAACAGAAGGGAGGGAAACACATTCCCTTTGAGAAACAATGCTTCCCAAGAATTTTGATACTTTTCTACTTTTAATTCTGGACTTTGATCTGACAAGTACTAATATCTCTGGAACAGGAATGAATTAGAGCTTGATTATTAATTCTTTTATGTCACTTGATCTAAAGTATAAATGGTGCCTAGATGTTGGTCTGCTTCAGTGTCAGAGAACTTCACATAAGGTAAGGATCTAGGCTCTTTCACAAGAGGCTACTGTGCAGGGAAGGTGCTGGCAAAAAAGCACCCTGCAGGATTGAATGTTCTGTTTATCAACTGCTTAGCTGAGGAGTCAATCCTGTTGGCTGTAGGTTGCTCCTTTGCAAATGCCTTCCTCACAGGAAAAGTCCCTGTGAAGCAGAACCCTGCACCCCCGCTGAATTGAATACTTTGTTCCACAGGAAGATACAATCCTATGGGGCGCTTTTTTTGCAAGTGCTTTCCCTACAGCTCTATTCAGGGCTCAGGGCTTGGGCTAGCCTGTCTATAAGACTTCAGCTAGCTTCAGTCTTAGATTGATCCTTTTTATTACTATAATATATATTTATATCCTGCATCTTTCCCTGGCAGGGAGTCAAGGTGGCTTACAGCTAAGATAGAAACAGTTAAAAACATAGGTGCGTATGTATGGGGGGGGGAATTATTTTTAAAAACTGAACATTAATGGAATATATATATATATACAGGGGAGGGCTTTGGTAATCTTTCATAATATGATGCCCCATGTGAGGTCAAAATTTGGCACCCCCATATGGATCTTCTCAATTTTGCACCCACTTGTCTTGGCACCCTGTGCGGGGAAACTGCCCAAAACTGCCCTAAATCTGGTGCTGGTATATGAGATCCATTAAAACAAATGGATTATTACAATACAAACATCACAGAACTAGTCATTTCTTTCAAAAGAGTCAGTTCCCAAGAGTCTGTTGAAACCAGAAAGCTGCCTGTGTTGAATGAATGAAGTCTATTCATCTGAAGGGGTCCAGCCTGCTTTTGTGGTCATTGCCTTTGACCGAGTGGAAGGGGGATAATGGGACTCCACTAAGTCTTCTGAGCTAGAGTCCTCTGTCAGAGGAGGGTAATATACCATGTTGTTGCATTGAATAAGTATTGGTACAAGGGCTCCTCTTGAGTAAGTTGTTGGATGACCACATGAGGGCTCTGGCAATTTGGGAGGAGGTCAGAGCCTAACTTTACAAGTCCCCCCTTCTTGCAAGCTAAAACCTTCCTGCCTATATATTCCTCCATATGCAATGTGGGCTTCTGCTAGCCACCAATTTGGTGTAGCTAAGTAGAATTTCTTTGGGGAGCAGGGATTCCTTAATGGGCTTTAGTGTCCCTGCTTTTTCACCTACTCCACATCACTGGGATAAGTTTGATTGGCATTTGGGAGTGGAATGTTTTGGTTGCCTGTTTGAGCATTGAGTCTGGACAGGTGAGGAAGTTGGGGAGAAAAACAGTACACCCTTCAGGAATCTTCGGTGCATAATGCCAGGTGGGAACCCTTTTAGTTTGAAATGTTCATTTTGGGTGAACCCTGAACAGTGGGGTCTCTGTGTGTTGGGTTCATAGAAACAGAGAATTGTAGAGTTGGGAGAGACCATCATCTAATCCAACCCCCTAAAATACAGGAATTGCTTTTCTTAATATAAGTCTTGAACCCATGACCCTGAGATCAAGAGTCTCATGCTCTACCAATGGAGCAAGCTTACCTAGGAAGGATGGAGTTATTTCATACCCAGGGGTTCGGGGGTGCGTGGGTATGCTTCCTTACCAGAGTTTGCTAAAATCCTCAGCTGCCCATACTCTTTTTAATCCAGTCCATTTGTTCTGTTTAGTTTGAAATTCCTCCGCTTTTTATATTAATAGATATAACCATTATCCCAGTGCTTTGTGTTGCGACTCTTCTTTGTGGTGTGGAGGCAAAGACAACTTGTCCCAATCCATAGCCTATAAAAACCCCACATGAATAGACTACCCTATTAACTGTAATGGCTGCATGAAATGAAGGGAATGTGTACTGTACATGGAATTGGGTCCCTATGTTGAAGTGGGTGGACAAGCTCTTGCGCTTACCGATTCTCTATGTGTGCAACAAAGCTGTGAAATGCACAAAGAACCAATAAAGTGGGGCATTTAAATTTAGGAACGGCTTAATTTTAACTCAGTGGAGAAGAAACTGCTGTTAAAAAATAGGTCAGTAAGAAATTATTAGAAACTTATTATGGAGTTCATGGGAAAGAGTCCAAAACAGAACACTTTATGCTATGCTAAGCTCTGTAACACTTGCGTCAACTGTATACAAAGTTCCCCATGAAATAAACCTTCAACTTGTGCTATAGAGTTTTGAACTTTTCATTCACTTGATGGGAGCAGAAATTGCATGTCAATGTGTTCCATTGCCCTCTTGCAAGCATTCAGAACCATTAGGTGTCAAAACTAGCTGGGTGAGACCTTCAATGTAAATACGGTGGTCCAAATCCCACAGCTCTTGTTCTCACATAAGGAGTCGGGTGCTATCACAGAGCTTCAAACCAGCAAACACTCTCTCATTTTCTTCAGTATTGCAGAATATTCCATACAGGTAATCCATTTTTATACAGTACATGGAGATAAAGAAGAGAATTGGGCAAAGGGAAACTTCATATATCAATCCTCCATAAAGTTTTGGATTACGTGCTGGACAGACATCATTTTCACTTCAACATTGCCTAGTGATGGAAACAAATTTCACTTGGTTCAAAGATTCACACCTTCAATACTAATATATCAGATTGGAACATAACTATTCTTCAGATTTATCAGTTCTTTGAATTTTGTGATACAGTTCTTGGCTGAAAAAGGCACATTTCACTTCTTTCCAATCATCAACAATCCTAAGCCTGGTCCTGATGGATTTTGGTAGCATTTGACACATACCTGAAGCTGAGAGTGAAAAGCCACAGACTAGACCCAATAGTGAACACTGACTAGCAAGGTCAGCAAATATTGGTGTACCCCTATTTGGGTCTAAACAAAACAGAGACTTGGCAAATGTCCAGAAGGTAACAATCCATACCTTGCAAGCTGTGATATTTGGTGGGCCATGGGATATTGAAGAATTATGATGAAAACAGAAACAGAAGAAAATGTCAGTGTTTGCTTATTCATCTAATATCTGGAACTGAAATCAATTCAGCCAGTACCAATCAGTATTCACTGTTGCTCTTGGTTGTTTTCAGTTCTCAAATGATCCATTTTAATTGTGCTTCCTTTGCTTTGAAATGAGTGACATTTGCACTGAAATTAATGGTGTGGAAACAATTGTGTTATTAATTACATTAAATATGCAACTTATATAAATTAACTTAAATTGCATACACAAGATGAATAACATGTGTCAGAAAACAAACTGCAGCAGAATAGAAACAGTGCAGATGGTGAGAAAGTTGGGTTAGAAGGGAAATTGCTGCCTTCTAACATCCCTAGGTGGACTGCAGCTCATGCATGTTTAAATTCATGTATAAATTAAGGGGAAATACCAACAGAATATAAAATCCATTTGAAGAGATACAATATAGAGAATGAAAATATTGTTGCTTCCAAGTAAGAAACTTTGATCCTTGTTCATCTGCGAGCATGTTAAAGTGTGCCGGAATTGTCTGCCAAGCTGAAAACTTCAGAACATTTCCCCCCTTCTAATCTACATAAAGAACGTTGTTCAGAATGTAATGATATCTCCCTGGGAGTTCACATTAGTTCTCTGATCTAGAATTGTTTTGACAGGAATTATGTTAGACAAGTCATTTTTCATCTATTAGTAATTAAGTTAAAATGATTGGAGGGACTTAGTCAAGTGCCTAGATGAAATGGATAAGGTCTTTTATGTGTCCTAATGGAAATTGTCTGATTAAGTAGTGGAGGTCAATTTAATTAAAATGCTCCAGTGGGTGAAGGAGGTAAGCAAAGATCTTTCTGAAACTTTATTGGCTCCTTATCAGATAAAGTCTGCATGGAGAGCTGCTAAAGGGTGTGGTAGTGTGTCTATCTTTTATGACTGGCTTTCTTTTAAAAATTGTTCCTATCACATGAGTTGAATTAAGAAACGCAGCATCAATATGATTTCCCCAGGCCTTCCTTTAATTGAATTTGGTCCAAGTTTGCATCTCTTGAGTGGGAAGTAATCATGATGTTGCTTTCTTGATAGGAACAATGCAGCAACACTGAAAAGCAAACACTTCTGGTGCTGTGAACAATAACACACAGGTGAACGTGTATGGCTGTAGCCAATAGCTGTTCTCTTTCTGCTCTGGTGGACACTTTCAGTATCTTGCTAATGTCAGGCACAAAGTGTACCCGTGGGCAGCCACACTTGAATCCAGACCTGGAGCTGGTTTCTGTATCCCAGGATCCTGAGGTCATTTTCTTGACCTGGGGAAATGGAAACTTGAAATGCAGCAGGCACAAGTCCCTGTCCTGTTGATCAGGATTGGCAGGGAGGGGGAGTTGGAGCCAAGACACCTGGCCTCCTTGCAGTGGCATCTGTGGCATGTGGCTGGGTTAGGGCTGCAGAGAAATCAGGAAAGTTCAGTTGCACCAACCGGTAGGAGGGCCAAATTGGCTCTGTTGGTGTGCCTAAACTGCCCCGATCTCAATGTCCCCTGCCTCGTCATCTCACCACTCTGCTATGTGGCAGTGACACCACTGCCAGGAGACCAAGTGCTGCACTTCACTGCTGACCACTCCTCCTGTTGATCTTCAAATACTTAAATGAAGGCTGACCAGTCCAGAGACTTCATACTGCTTGCCAGTCACAAGGGATAATAATGCCGATACCTTTGATGGATGTGAGCTTGTATATATAGGTAGAGGGATAAGACAGAAAACAGCTTGTGTAATGGTGTAACTAACTACAGGTCATTTCCTATGAATTTGTATAATGCATTATTGAACCACACATATTGCTGTTACTATAACTACAGTGATGTCAAAATCTGCTCTCCAATTTATGAGGATTTTGATTCCTTGGCAAAAGAATAATATATTTTTCTACCCCACTGTCAGGCTGGGCACTTCATAATTTCTTGAGAATTCCTTTAGAATTTTGGTAGGTGCAAGGCTCTGAGCTTAACTTATTTTTGTGAGAGAATGAAGGGTCCTGTGTATATATATTCATTTCCTGTAAACATTTTCCCAGCACTCTGGAAGCTTCCTGGATGATTCCTGATTTTTTTGGGGGGGGGGGGAGCTTGATGCTCGATGAGAAGGGTTGCCTTAAGATGGCTTCTACTGGGTTTCAACTGAAGCATGGGCACCCAGGAAGGCTGCAGAGCATGGACCAAGGATGAGATGGTTCAGTGAATGAAAGAAGGAATACTCACAAACTACTTCAAAAGTAAGGTAAGTGCAACAAGAACCCCACATCCAACCAATGAGAATTTCACACAGATTGTTCTCTCACCTTTGATAAGTTTGGAATGCATTCCCCCCCTCATTAATCGATGCAGAATGGTTAAAAACAAAGGGGAGGGAATTTTGACACATAACTATCTCAAATTATGCAAAATCATACTCCACCATAATGCAGGAACTGTGCCAAAGACTACCATTCCCCAGAACTCTTACCAATAGTATAGGATAGTTATCCTACAGATGCAAGTGCATATGATCTTATCAGAAAATGCATTGGTTTTCTGATGTTTCTTGCTGACTGACGTTTTGCATATGCTGAAGTACAAGGATCAGCACGATCATTTCCACTTTATGCACCTGTGACATGTCAATTCTCTACTACCTTAACCAAATAATAGGTTGCTTCTAATTGTGGAATGTAATCCATTGGTACAGTCAAATGCAACATTCCTTATTTCCCTAGAGTGGGCACAGGTGGGGGGGGACATCCAGCCAGTGTAACTTCCTGTTCAACTGACTGGATGATCCTCCCCCTGCATGTGAGCTAGGAGATGGGCATGGCTCTGGTTGACTCGATAAAAGAGCTGAGTCATGCAGCCATTTTGTCAGTCGTTCATCGTGCTTCACTTGCTCTCTTGCTTGTTGCCGCTCTTTTGCTGCCATGCTGCTCTCCTGCAGCCATTTTGTTGTGTTAATGTAATTTTGCTGTCTGCTGGCTCTCAGACAGCAGCACATGAGTTCAGTCTCCATGTGAGATGAACTCACCCTCAGTTTGTGTAACTACTAAGTAAAGCCTGCCTTTCAGGGATCATATCGTGAACTGAAATGTGAGTAAACTTTTTGTTACTTTGCTAAGAAAGATTCTTGTGTCTTTATTCTTTTAAAGAGGATAAAAGGGGACACCAGAAAATAATCTTAACTAAGGGATTCAAGCGAATCTGCAAACTAGCTTCCAGCTATATTGAGGAGAATCTGCTCAGCTACATCACTTATTAGTGTGAGTGAAGGAAGAATAATACTTATTTAATATATCCTTTCCTAGAATCCTTAACAGTCCCAGACTAATGTATGTAGGTGCATTTTATAGAAGTGGATTCTGGATTTGGGCATTAGGCCTCACTTATTTGAGGTTTTCTTACTATCAAACCATATATAATCTTTGTTAATTAAATAAATATTTTTTTTAATTAAAAAAAAATACCCCACCCTCCCTGGCCAAACTGGGCTCAGAGCAGCTAACATCAAATGTATAACACATTAACATGAAATCAGACAATCAATTAAAATACATCCTAAATTACATACAATGGCACATTTCTCTTTGTCTCCTTGTGTGTTGGAAATAGTTGGTTGTGTACATTAGGCCTGGGTTCATGATCTATGTATACTAACTAATAAAGTGATGGAACTTTCACAAAGCAATGACATTAAAAAGGGTGGGTTTTTTGTTTTTTTGGTGGAATTCTCTTTTTAATCCAGTTCAGTTCAGGGTGCCAGAAAACCAGACATTTTCTACTGACTAATCATGCTTAAATATTTGTTTTTTAAAATGGATATTTGAAGTCATAATTACCCCCATTTTTGAGACTCTGGCCTCGTAATTCATAACTGTTTGCTTTAGGTTAATTTGATCTGCCTTTATTTAGTTGGTGCCTGTGTAATTTGACTTAATCTGGATCACCTTCATTTAATTTGTTCAATTTGGTTTCTTTGTCCTTGGGAAAATGAAAGTGAAACTGACACAAACCAGGTTAATGCATCTCCAGAACATTTCAAGGCATTATTTACCTAATCAAGAGACTTGTTCGACAACATGTGATTCATTATAAGCCAATTGTAAATTTCCCACAGCTGGTCACATGGAATATCTGCGTTTTACTGCATTGTGCTATGTATCAATTCATGGTGTTTTGTTATGTCAATACCTGGTGATTTGTATGATCTCAAATAGCATTAATTCATCACAAATATGATGGCACCCATTCTTGTTTCTTTCTCCTGAGCTGAATTCCAGATCATGCTTTAAAATGCAGTTTAGTACACCCTTCATTTTACTGAGCACTATGAGAGCAGCTTTAGGGCATGTCTATACTGGGGACTCCATGGATCTTGGGAGTGTGAGAATAATCATCCTAGCTTCTACTTCCACTTTCCTCATCCATATCAACTATGAGTTGGAGGGGTAATTTTTAAAATGGGAAGCCTGCTTTACTCAGGTGGTGATTGAGAATGTGATAATCTAGAGGTCCCTGGCTTTAGAACTATATTTCATGAGTTTTGCCTTGCCCAAATCTTTTGCATTTTTGGAATATGGAAAAATACCGTACATAAAAAATAAAATAAATCCCAAAACTTTAGGATCTGTTCATTTTAAGCCTTCCCTTGTTTCACAGACTTGTAGAATTGTAGAATTGGAAGAGACCTTATGGGTCACTGTGCAATGTAGGAATTTCATCTAAAGCATCCATGAAAGATGACGATCCAACTTCTCCAAGGAAGAAGTGTCTACCATCTTCCGAGGGACTCAGTTCACTCACTATTGAACAACTTTTACTGTTAAAAAGTTCTTCCTGAGAATAAGTTGGAACCTCTTTTCTTGTAACTTGAAGCTATTGTTTCAGATCCTACCTTCCGGAGATAGCTTGCCCTATCTTCCATGTGACAGCCCTTTAGATATTTGAAAATGGCTATCATATCTCCTCTAAGTCTTCTCATTTCCAGGATAAACATATCTAACTCCCTCAACCGTTCCTCATAAGGCTTGGTTTCCAGACCTTTGGTCATCTTGGTTGCCCTCCTCTGCACACCTTCCAGTTTGTCAATATGCTTCTCAAATTGTGGCACCCAGAACTGGACACAATACTCCAGGTGTGGTCTGACCAAGGCAGAATAGAGCAGTACTATGACTACGCTAGATCTGGACACTATACTTCTGTTGATGCAGCCTAAAATAGCATTAGCTTTTTTTGCTGCTGCATCATACTATTGACTCTTGTTAAGCTTGTCTAGTAAGATCCTTATCACATGTACTACTGGCAAGCTAGGTGTTCCCCATCTTATATTTGTGTAGCTGGTTATTCCTGCCTAAGTGTAAAAATATTGAAATTCATTTTGTTTGTTTGGGCCTAGTTCTCTAATTGGTCATGGAATATTCTTTTGAATAGTTCTAAACTGGGCAAGATCTTGAGAGGTTCCTAATGATTCACCTCATAAGAGAGAAGCCCCAGATAATAATCCCTATTTTCCCTGTTCATCATTCCCACATCTCCCAAATACCCTCCAATGGACCAGAGAAAAATGCAGAGGTCCTTTACATGTCTGTTTACATTCCAGCACAGCTTGCTGGGAATTTCCGTTGTGTGTATAGCTTCTGGTTTTGAGACTCTCTCTCTGAGGAGATGAAGGAGAGACAACATGTTTTCTTTTTCCTTATTCATGCTTAATTAATCTGCTTGTTGTTATGCTTCCGCGAGCCTCCTTACACTGCTTCTGTATGTGCAGTGCTCTGCTAATATAGTGAGCTCAGACTTTTGAAGTCTGGGTTGCTGGTTTATGTCGCACCAGAGATCGGGGGATCGTCCAGCGTGCTGGCTGAAAGGGCATGATCCAGCTGGGGGCTAGCCAGCTGGCCTCTCAACACCCTCTGGATGCCGACAGGAATTGGTAGTTTCTCAAGGTCTGCTAGAATGATACCACCCCTGCTCTCACAGTTTTTGGCAGTGGGGGGCTTTCAGGAGGGGGAATCTCGTTTTCCAAGTTACTGAATGATCTAAGTCATTCCAACTTTTGAGCAAAGTCAATCCATGGTGAGCTTCTCTATTATAAATATGCTAATGTACGAAAACAGGCAATTCTGGGAAAGCCAGTTACATGGTGTTGTTTAGTCGTGTCCGACTCTTCGTGACCCCATGGACCAGAGCACGCCAGGCACTCCTGTCTTCCACTGCCTCCCACAGTTTGGTCAGTCACATAGACAAGTAAAAATTCATCAATACACATGGTATCAGTTAAGATAAGTTCATGGCAATGTCCATGAAAAGACGACAGCAATTTCTATAGTACCCTATAATATGACTGAATGATTTTACCCACCCATGTATTGCTCACTTTCTCTCTTGGGTTTTTTAATGGTTGATTTGGCATTTGATCCAGCATAGTTTGTAACATTCTATTCTAGGTGGAGTCTAACTGGGCTAAATTTAAATATTTTCTCATAAATAACCCAATTCAATCAAAAATGGTTTCCTTTGTCCTAAAAAAAGGAGGTGAGTTTCCCCCATATTCCTCTTATGCACAGAAACAGAGCAGTTGTTGCCTCAGGGACCCTTATGGTTGCAGATCCTTTGGGTATTGATGACTGCATCCTGTTGTTAAATGAGGATACAATGCAGTGCAAAATAAAATAAATCTGTAGTCACGCAGTGTAGTTCTGAACAGGTTTTCTTTTCAGCTTGAAACCTCAGTGAATGCAAACATCAGATAAATGCAAAAAAAAAAAGTTAAAGCAGGCGATGGGCTGCTGAGCTTCCCCTTTGAGAGTAAGAGCGGGTTGCTTCTGCAATGAAAAAACTGCTTTTTTGACAGATGTATTTTTGTCTATTCTATCTCATTCATCTGATTCATCAAACAAGTATATTATATTGGATGGTGTTGTGAGTATGGGATATATGAATGTATGTGTTTGACTGTTGCTGATCTGTTTCAATCTATCTGCAGTGAGGTAGCCTGAGTTCATTTCGTTCTTTTGAAAGCTCCTCTGAGCTTTGTTTTGCTGAAGTTGAAGACACTTTGGGGGACAAAGAACAGAGAAGAAGCAGAGCTGAAATGAAATAGACATGAGATTTTAAGCTTTTGGAATTTGGCTTTGGAAATTCCTGCTGTGAAGGCTACAGTTTATAAACTAAAATGCAAATGTTGGTGATTAATTTTTAAGGCAACCACCTTAAGATTCACGCAAGTATATTATAGCTGATGATAAAGATCTACATTTGCTTCCAGTTTCCCCCCCTCCCCAGTTAGAATTCAAAGTACTGGCCAATCTTTAAAGCCATACAGGCAACCCCACAATCGACTAAACAACAACAAAACATTCCAAGGCACCACACACATATGTGAAACCACGTATAATCGAAGCACCCATTGGAAAAGCCTGCAAACACCCTTTAAACCTGACAAAAACCCTTTAAAAACCAGCAGCACTTACCACACAGACAGGAACAGTGGCAATTGTGATGCTCAATCTTCCTCGTCACTGGAGGATGATGAGGAAACATCAACAAGGGGGTGGACCAGTAAGAAGCACTTGCTACTGATGGTTTGCTTCTGCTTTTTGTCCTGCAGAGGAACACACTCCTTCCACAGGTTCTTATTTTTATGTATGTCGATTCTGTATTCCAAATGTTTTCAAACTGCTGATTTATTTTACTACCGGTAGTCAACTTATACTGCATTGGATCTTAGGATCCTTTTGTTGTTGTTCTTTATTCCATTTTTTTATAAAAAAAATTCTGACCTGATCTCTGAGTCAAGTGCCCAGTGGGTTCATCCTTGATTCTTTTACTTTTAAAATTCAAACTAGTGCAAAAACTTGTGATTCCCAAATTGCTGCTGACATTCTGTTTCATTTTAACTACAGCAAATATACTGATTGTCTTACGCTCTTCCAGGTTGACTAACTTTCTTCTTTTAAATTTGTCTTTCAGATTTGTTCTCTTTCTTCCATTCTTAATATGACCATTCATTTCTCTGCATCTCTGTTTTCCCTTATTCTTCTGTTGACTCTCCCTTCACTGAAGAGTTCGTTCATTTCCTTTGGGTTTTTATTTTAAGCTCTTCACTCACTGGTCCCTTCCTATTCGTTTTCTCTTCTTTCTCTTCTTATGGTCTTGTTGTCTTCCATCTGCTAATATTTCTTCTTACAGGTCCTTCCAGACAGCCTTTTTTTTACTGTGCATTCATGATGATTTGTGCTTATGATGGTATCAGGATGGTTATATGTTATCCCACTTTCAATACAGCTTAGGCCTGCAGAAGTTTCAAGGCAAGCATACAGCTTCATTTCCAATCAAAGCAGGAACCCATTGGTTCCTGTTGAAATTCTGTAACATTTCATACCACAAATGTACAGAGTTCTTGTTTTTCTTGTGCCTTTGTTGCACTATGCACAAGAATGCCCCCCAAAGATGGCAATAACACAGTAATAGTGGGGAACATCACAGAACAACTAATAAAACTGAGTGAGGTGTGGACAGTGCAGTATAGATCTGTCACAGACACTGTTACTGTATCAGTAACATGTTGCAGATTACAATCACAAAAATCCACTAAATTAGAGGGGCCCTTAGAAAAATCTCAAGTTATTTTTTCCAGTTCATGCCCACGTTTGCTATTTGCTATTTTCTCTGAAACTCGCTAATGTCTGAATCCAGGCTACCAACTGCTTCTGTCCACAGCTTGACTGCACATTACCGTAAAACCAATATTTTTAATCATTATTTTTTGCTGCCTTTGCATTCTTATTTATGGAAGTTGGAGCTTTCTCAATTGGACAAGCGTGATGTACTGAGAGTATTTATCTGAACCCCTCCCATGTGGTGCTTTTAAAAATTTGCTCAACGAATACATAGGCAGACAGACAGAGAAATAAAAACATCAAACAAAACTTCAGACAAGTTGGTTTGGGATGATGGTAGGATGCAGTTTATCATTAGTTGCTCTGATAAAGATGTTGCAGTTTCCAAATTGTAGAGCTTTGAGGATGGAATGCTTAGAAGGCTCAGCTAGCTAGGTGATACTGGTTCTGTCCTCTAGGTTGAGGTCATGCAGAGCTAATGTGTCCAGCGTGTATATACAAAAGTTCTCCCTTTTTGCTAACACACAGACACACACACACACACACACACACAGTTGGGTGGTTTTTTTTGTTTTTTGTTTTGGTCAATTGACTGGAAAATAATGTCTCGGCAGCAGAATTGAACAAAAGAGGCCTTATCTTTAATCATGAAGCCAATACATTTGCTCAAAGCATACATTGGCTAAACGCCTAAATGACTCAGGACAAGAGAAACTATAGTTTGGATTTCTAATGACAGGGTTTTTTATGAAAAGAGTTGTAGGTTTTTCTCTGTTTAATTTGCATTGCTATTGATCTCTGCTATTGAATGTGAAATAGCAAATCAAAATCTCATTCAGTACGATTGGATAATTATATACCCAGACAGAAGAAGAAAAGCAATATCATTGAGAATTCTATCAATTCCCTTAGTGTCTTTGGTCCACATTTCCAATCACTTGTTAATTCTGTTGAAGGTGTTTCAGAGAAAACTCACAATTACATTGGAGATGACTTCATAGTTTAATTGCCAGTGTCAGGGCCCAACAGGGTTTGGGCTTCTAAGCAGTCATGTTTTAGGGCTTGCAGAGAGTGTTGGCTGTCAGACCAAAGGCAAAAATGACACAGTTCAGGTGAGGCACCAGTCAAGTTCCAGTGGAGAGGCATGAGTTAAAGGTTTGCAGACAGCATATCGAGTTGAATCCCAAAAGGCAGCAACAGAAAAGAAGTGAACAGAAGCTTAGCATACAAAGTGTTCTCTGATGAAAACCACACCAGTGCTACCATTAGACAGAGTGGGTCAGTCCACTGAAGCAGCAGATGATGAGAGGGGAAAAGAGATGAGGTGTTGGTGGACAGAGTTATGCATGGCACTTTCCTTGCCCCTAAGCTACCCTGCTGCCATCAGGTGTGGTGGAGGACTCTTGTCCTGTTGCCAGTGTTGAAGTAAGATCGAACTGCCACTTGAGTTGACTTCTGGATGTAGAATGAGGAAGGGGCCCATATTGTTCTTTGCCTCAGACAACAAAATGTCTTGAGATGACCCTCAGTGAAACAAGTAAGAATCAGTCCTTTATATAGATTTTTATGGGTCCAGGTGAACAGGGATTGTGCCTTGGGGATCAGTCAGCTGACAGGACCAATACTATAGTCTAGGTCCAACCCTTGAAGCAAAAGGCTGTCTGACAAGATTGTGGGTGACATACAAGAACTCTGCTAGTATAAGAAGCTAAATGTCAACATCAGACTTTGAACTACTCTCTGACAGCTTAGGTACTAGAGCAGGGCATTCCCTGCCTTATCATCTCACTAGTTTCTTGACTTACACTACTACCACTCTCCTGCTTCCATTTACCTATCCATCAGCTTGTTCACCAGAGCCTCAATTCAATGGTTGGCTTCAGACTTCCCTTGTCACTGCTTGGTGCTATTGCTTTTGGAGCTGAGTCTGTAGTGGGCCCTGTTGCCCAAACCAAGCTAGCACTCAGACACTGTAGGATATTATATCTGCAGCTTTTAATACAATCTATGCTATAAGTATCAGTGACCTCAGGGTTGACTCTGTGTAATGTCCCAAGCCCAGAAGAATAATTTTTGTTTGAAGCCCTTGCTACTCATGGAGCTTTCATCTGGCTACCATGGATTTTACTGTTCACTGATAGAAGTTTTAATCATAAATTTGTTTAATTTATTCAATGACACAGTAGCGTATCTATGTATTTATCATGCCAATGGAGTTGATACGGAAAGCAATTATGCACTGTCCTTGTGAAAGGCAATTTTTATTTTTCCAGGGATACCATTCAAGTGGTGCAGATGTTAAGAGAATAAAATATAATGAATTAGGCTGATACCTTGCTATTTCCAGGGTTAAAATATGGATAGGCATGCAGTGAATAAGGATGAGCACAGTATGAAGACTTACATTCTGTTAAGAGCAGGGGGGGGGGGGAGCTCCAGAGCTCCTCTTTTGCACAGCCATATGCTGTTTTCACACTTAAGGCCTGTCAAAGTTTAACAGATTAATCTAGATTTCTAATATGAAATCAAAGCCCCAAGAGGTTCTTTAAGAGTCTTGAAAACAAACATGAACAAAAAATGTAGCATGGGGGAAAATAGCAAGGTTGTTTGCTAACTCTAAAAGCAAACATCTATATGTGTATGCTTAATATTATAGAGAGCTAGCACAGTTCACATACATGAGATACAGAAATGCTGAAAACACCTTGATCTCCATTCTCTGCTCTTCAGCCATGCTTTTGTTTGAAGTGTTTTGTTACAATTTTCACTCTGCCAAAGTGCAAAGCCCTATCCTTGTTGCTCTACTCTTTATGGTCATACTAGATGAGATGTGGGAGGCAGATATCACTGTGGAACTGGAGCTACAAATTAGATGGGTCCAGCAATGGAAGGGATGAAGAAGATTCTGTGTCCATGTCCATTTTTCCTTACATTTTTCTTCTTCTCTTATGGCAGGAATTGCCAACATGATGCCCTCCAGATTCTGTTTGACTTGTACTCCCATCAGCCTCAACCAGCATAGCCAATGGTCAGGGATGATGGGAGCTGCGGGATCATAA
This sequence comes from Zootoca vivipara, assembly GCF_963506605.1. NCBI lineage: Eukaryota > Metazoa > Chordata > Lepidosauria > Squamata > Lacertidae > Zootoca > Zootoca vivipara. Next base: position 53,260,154 of record NC_083283.1, on the reverse strand, counting down.
ATTCCAAAGTTGCAGTCCAACAAAATTATTTTATTCCATCTTATCTTTCCTTTAGCTGGTAGGAAACAAATTATTTTGTAAAATAAAAATGGGCCAATGCTCATGCAGTTGACATGTCTCATCAACTTTGTCCCCTTGTAGAAGTCCAGATTTTGAATATGCTGAAACTGAAAATAATCACATATTGCTGTGAATTATTTTAGTCGGTTTTATAAAATGCTCCCCCATTTCACAGATTGTTTTTCATGATTGCTTCAAAATTGCTAAAGCATTTGTAATTCATTGCCTTTGGCCAAGCTTGTCTTTGCTTTCAGGGGTATCAGCACTTAGCCAAATCTCATGGCTTATGTAGCATCATGATATTATCATGCATAATCCCAGACAAACAGGCATACTTTCATCCATGTATCTTGTCCAGGATGGAGAAGAAAGTGTTATTTGAAGTAAAAGAAAGGAAGGAAGGAAGGCATGGCAGCAAAGTAACAGCAGATCAGAGATAAGTATGTTCTGTCACTTCTACTGATCCTTATCTTTTGCAATATCCCCCTTCGGGTTTCTGTATTCAGTACCTGTTTACAAAGATCCAGGTCAAGAGACTTGATTTGAGGCTTCTAAGGTCCCATCTGCAGCTCCTATGTTCCTTGCCTAGACACTCCTGTTTTTTCTCGTGAGATCTTGGTGGCCATTTTGGATGCCACAATCTCATGCGCTCTCACGCTGTGCTCTCACCCCCAAAAAGCACTTTTGGAGGGAAAGAGCAAGGTGTGGTCCATGTGACTCACCCAGGACCACATCCCAGGAGATACTCATCCTGGTTTTGCATTAAAAAAATATCCTTACTTGTTTTTAGCAGGTAATTTAATTATTGTTTGATTTTATACCAATGTTATATATTTGATGTTAGCCGCTCTGAGCCCAGTCTCGGCCAAGGAGGGCGGGACACAAATAAAAGTTGTTTGTTTGTTTATTATCCTCTTGATAATGAGGAGATGAGAGTGGTTACCCTATTCTCCACTAAGTACCACATAGAACTTGAGGAAGAAGCTAAAAGAATGATGCTCTTTTCCACTTCCTTTTTCAGCTCTTCAAGAATCAGATATCCCTTGAAAAAGTGAAGAGAGTGAGAATGTTCTCTCTTTCTGTCTCTGGGGAGAGGTATTGTTCCGGGAGCAATGAGAAGTGCACAAGCAGGATGCAAATGCACCCATGGGCCTAAAAAGGTTGGCAACCCCTGTGCTTTACGCATTTGGAGCTTCCCTTGAAATGCAAATAGCATTTCAAATTTACTTATAGCCATCGCTGGAAGATAAAGAATTAAACTCTCCCTTCCCAGCCCAAGTGCTATTTTGCACCTGATATTTATATAACAAAGGGGAAAAAACCACATGCCTGCTAATTGCATTGGTCCTGAGTTTCAGATAATTTTTTTGGCTTACGATGACGACTGCTTCACATCAGTACTTCAGGGGGATTATACCAACAGCTACAGAAGCCCAATATCTTCAACATCAAGAGCATTATGAAAACTTCAATGGGATGTAGTGAGAAGCTTGGTAGGTGTTTGATGTTAATACCATATAGTATTTTTATAATAGAAAATTTAGATGCTAAGACACTAAAACCCCTACTTCTGAAACTTTATCATATTACTCAACAAAATTTAAAGACACATTCTTTCCATATGTTATTTCTTTGTTTTTTGTGTATATTTTATATTATTTTATGTGAACCATTTAGAGGTTTATGTTGATTAGAGGTTTTGCTGACGCATTTTGTTAAATAAAATAAAATAAATACAAAACCCTTAAAATAATTTATAATCTGATCCGGATTGGTATGGATAAAAGATTGGATTACTCTAAGAGATACGGGCGTGCTAGACCTGGAGGGTTTTGACAACCAATACAGTTGGCATGCATATTTAATATATGAAAAGGTGAGGTTAGACAAGGGATTTTTAAATCATATTATAAGGAAATCGCTATACAAGATCTGGATAAAATATAAAGGAATATTAGAACCAAAAATTCCCCTATGGACCTCACTGACAGAAGCCCTGGCTGTTAAAAAGAAAAAAATATGCAAGGAGACTGGGCCACATACAGAGTGCTAATAGAAGAAATTAATGATAACTTCAAATTAAAAGAATTTGAAGAAATCAGAAAGCACCTGACAGACTGGCTACATTATTTTCAGATAAATGAAAGATTGAATTTAGATAAAAAGGAAGGTCTTGCAAAGGAAACATCTACAGGTAGATTTGAAAAAGAATTAAACCAATATAAAGGAAAATACATTTCAAGAATTTATAACCTCCTCTTAGAATGGGAGTTACAGGTAGGTAGCCGTGTTGGTCTGAGTCGAAGCAAAATAAAAAAATTCATTCAGTAGCACCTTAAAGACCAACTAAGTTTATATTTTGGTATGAGCTTTCGTGTGCATGCAGTGTGCATGCACACGAAAGCTCATACCAAAATATAAACTTAGTTGGTCTTTAAGGTGCTACTGAAGGAATTTTTTTATTTTGCTTAGAATGGGAGGTGAAAGAAGAATTGGTGAAAGGATCAATGGTGAAATGGGCGCAAGACCTAGGGTATAATATCTATATGGATCAATGGGAGAAATTGTGGGGGGGGGAATTAAATTTACAGTGTGCTATAATCTGAGAGAAAATATTATGAAAATGCAATAAGATGTCACCACACTCCAGCAAAACTCGCGAAGATGTATAGAAATAGATCACCAACTTGCTGGAGGTATAAAGATGGTATAGGGTCATATATGCACATGTGGTGGGAATGCACAGCCATTAAGGAATTTTGGAATAACATCTTTAATGAATTTTTTTAAAAAAACTATTCAAGTTCTCATTTAAGAAAAAACCTGAAACCTTCCTCCTAAGGTATAATGTCACCAGAAATCAAAAAAGAATTTAAACCACTTTTTATGTATACAGCAGTAGCAGCCAGGGTCTTAATTGCAAGAAACCTACTATAAATGAATGGCAGGTCCAAATGACAGAATATCTGCAAATGGCCATGATGACAGGGAGAGTTAGAGGTTATCCAAAATAGAAAGTACAGAAAGAATGGAGAATCTTTAAAGAGTATCTGGAAAGGTATTATAATAATAAACATCTCCTGGCAGAAATAGAATGATCCTTGTAAAACAAGAAATATAATGTTTTTTGGTATCTGAGGCAAACAAAGAAGTAATAAAACAATTTGGAACTGTGTGAAAAAATAGCAGAAATAATAACACAATGAGTATAATCGGAAGTCAAATGTGTTCATTTTGTTTTGCTTTGTTTTTTCCCCTTTTTCCTTTTTTATTTCTATTTTTTTCTTTGATTTTTTTACCCTCCCTTCTCTCTCTTTTTTCTTTCTTTCTTTGTACCTCTTTCTTTGGTCTTTTTTCTCTTTTTGACCTGCTAAGAAAGAGACAAAGAGATAAAAGTTAAATATGAAAACTCGAGTAAGTTAAAGTGATGTTCCATAATTTTTCAACTATTCAATTATTGTTAAAGATGGTCAATTGTAATGAACTGATGTAGTAGTTATTGCGGTTTTTTTTTGTTATTGTCAAACTCTGAATAAAGTATTAAAAATAAAAAATAAAATAAATTTATAAACTGTTTTTCATTTCCAAGGATCCTAAAGCGGTATGCACTATTTAATGCTAAAACTGCTGCCACCATTAATATGATCTCTTACAAAGTTTTATTTTTAAATTCACTAATGCTAAAAAGCCAAAGAATTTTGAAACCAGCCTGTGTGCAATCAGTTCTTTTAAAATAAGAGCATGTGGGCTTTTGACAAAGGAGATGAACATCGTGGAAATGCTGTGTTCCATTCCTCTCCTGCTCTACCAGTATACCTGTATAGAAATCAGATTGAAAACAGGGCTATCAAGCTTTTTGTAATGCTTGCATATGGCTTCTTGGAAGAGCCCCAATACTAGCACAGGAATGAGCTGGCGGCAGGCCTGTCACACAGTAATGCTGCAGATGGGCAGGCTTGTTCTATTCCAACGTTACCCCCGAGAATAACCATTTGTTTGGAGTCTTTACACTTGAAACTCTTAATGGTTGCTATGCGAGATCACAAATAGTTCAATTCTTTTTGTGAGGCTTGGTGTCAAGTCATATAACCACAGTGGTGTATTTCTTCTCCACCTCACTAAGCAGCCTCGGGTGAATATTCAATGTTACTCTTTATTAAAAACTAGGGGTGAGCAAAATTTAATAGTTCTGCTGCACTGTTGATCTGAGATTCCAGTGTCTGGTTAGTTCTGTCTCAGCTAAATTCTGTTTGGATACTGAAATTTTGGAACATAGGTGGTGGAATACTGTACATGCCTGTTCGGTGCCTCAGGAGTCAACAATTTACTTACTTATCTACTGCATTATACCTATGCCCCTATAAGTAGCTCAGTGTGGTTCATATAGGTCTCCCCCCATTTTTTTCTGCACCATAAACCTGCATAGTAGGTCAAGCCAAAGTCCCCAAATGAGCTTCATGGCTGAGTGTAGATTTGAACTCAAGACTCTCTGATCCTAGTCCAACACACTAAACACAATGCCACACTCACTCTTTCTTAAGCTCAAGAGTAAGCTCCAGTTACCACAGTGGGATTTACTTGTATGTAAATATGCACAGGATTGTGCTCAGCAACATCAGTTGGAGAAACATAATTCAGAGAATTCCAAGCTTTAATATCAATTTTGTGTATTTTTTTTTAAAAAAATACCTTTTTTTCTTCAGACTGCTTTTCCAGACCTCAAGGAGTCTAGATTCAATTGCACTTGAATGTGTTTTACCTGTTCCAAGCAGGCTGGTTGTCCATGTTGTATATGCATAATGTTGTACGCACCAGAAAGTGGATGGAGATGTCTTCACCTAACATGCGCCTCCTGTTTGCTTTCCCCATGCTCAGAATCCCCACTCCCAAACTCCCATTCATAAAACTACTTTCTGTGCATGTGTTGTCATCTGTACAAGTGCAACAACGGACACATCTCAGCATAATTGCTAAGTGAATGTGGCTTACATTTTCAAATCTGATGGAAGCTGGTTTAAGGGAAAATGTAGCAACAACAGTATTTCTCAAGGAACTACAGTGAAGATATGGACTGTAGCTGATATCATGTGTACTCTGCTTCAATTACCAGTGATGGGAATGTCCTGGAGCTGGAGTAAATGGTAATGTGTACACAGCCTCGGATGCGCTGCTGCAACTTGTTCTTATACTAGCAAAGAAATATATGGGTTTGGACCATTAGCCATTAAAATGATGGCTATTTAAAGAAAACAGAAGCTATGTATATTCATCAGACAGATAGCTGTGTGTGTTTGCAATTTTGCATTTTGCCTGCCTATCTACCAAGCTGTTATTTCGTTGACCAGACTTGTTTCACTACTTTCCCAGATACAATAGAAAACTTCTAAATTTCTTTTCTGTTTCTCCATTTATTTTTCACCTCAAGGTGCCTGACACAAATACTTTTTCTGTTGTCAAATGGCTTGCTTCATTTTTTAAATGCTGCAATGCGGCAAAAGTGACATATGTGCAATAAGTTGAATTTTAAAATTTCCATCTCTTTAGTGGCAAGGCAAGCTAATTTTAAACTATTATCTTTCAATCATTGTGCCTTTCAATTGAATCATTCATACACCAGCTGTGTTAAAATGTCTATGGGGATATTAGCTTTCTTCTTTTTTCTTCTTTGGCGATCACTCGTAGCCAAGTAAGATTGTCTTCCATGAACATGGTCTTAACAGTGAGTCCTTAAGTGACTGTGGAGGCCAATTCTGGATCCATATGTTCTTCCACAGCGGGGACACAGGTTTCTGGGTGGGAGTTGATCGTGGTGAGGGTTTGCCGAACGTGCCTTCCTCTTATGCGAGTCTTATGGATAATTTTTCTTTTAATACCAAGTGACTAAAGACTCATGGCTTGTGACATTGTAAAATCATGTGAGTTCTCAATGCTAGAAAAAATATATATGGCTGCTGCATTTATCCTGACTTCCCAGCTTTTAAATACTGTCATTATTGACATGATAGAGATAGTAAGAAAAAATGACCACAAAAGAAATAGTTTCCAAATATCATTCATGTTCTTCTCTTTTCCCCTTAAATAACAAGATAGTGCATAATTTCTGTCCAGTAGACTATACCTCCTGCTTCTACCTGTTGGGTATATAAGATTTCCTCCTTTTTTACTGTAATGGACAGCCTTTTAACACCATAATATATATAAGAAATGTATTAAGTATGAAGGAAGAGAGGGTGGGACTGAGTGAAGTTAAAATACAGGTTATGATGAACCTATGTGAACCTAGGATAGCCTTTGCAAGATGTTGTTGTCCTACAATCAGTAGAACAACAAGCCAAGCCAATCCCACCAATCCCAGCCAACATAGCCACTGATCAGGGATGATGGGAGTTGTAGTACAAAATAGCTGAATGGCACTAAGTTGGGAAATGCTGACCTAGATAAATACATGCAAAATGTTTCTGGTAATTCTAATGGTGCATTAGGAGAGTCTAGCATGGACCACTTTCTACAGTTATTCTATATTTGTAAGGCCTGAATCAAATTTGTAGGGACAGTGGTGATTGAAGAGAAAGGCAAAAGAATACTCCCAAAATGCAGGACTTCTCTGACAAGGAGAAGCCAGCTTTCCACAAGAACACAAGACGATTCGGCTGAATCAGGTCAATGGCCCATCTAGTCCAGCATCCTGTTCTCACAGTGGCCAACCAGATGCCCAGATGTGGGAAACCTGCAAACAGGATTCAAGCAAAAGAGCTCTCTTCCATCGTATTGTTTCCAGCAGCTGGTATTCATAAGCATTGCTGCCTCGAACTGTAGAAGCAGGGCGTAACCATCATTGCTAGAAGCCATCGATAGTCCTTTCCTCCATGAAGTCAGTTTGTGTTCATAGGCAAAGTCCATCACCACAGCATTTACTTCTGGTCACCTGGTTTAATAACGAGACTGAATTTACATTGTCAAATTTCAGCTGGAATTTAAAGGATCAGCTAGCACTGTGCTTTAAAGATAGAACCCAAAATAACTCCTTGTAAGATACTACAGGTTCATGTCTGGTCATGTTTATAACAGGGAGAGTTTTCCCCTCTTGATCTATAAAGACCCATAAAGACTGTTCAAGAAGAAAATATGCCCTTGTTGTTTTAATTCATTTTTTCATGATTCACTTGGTTATCTACCATTTGTTATCTGGAACTGTTAATGCTGGAGGCACAGGTAACTGAGCCAGATGGAATTTGATGGTCCCATGTAGCTGGCTGCTATACAGGTCTCCTTCCAGCTGTCCTTTCTTCTGCTACATTGTCCTTGATCTCTGATGACTAGAGTTAGCCAAACATGTTTCTCTAATAACTTTGTACATTCTTTTCGCAAGCCCTGGACTTTAATTCAGAGATATTTCAATGATGGCATAACAATGTTTAGAAGAAGCCTCTGAGAAATTTTGCTAGTCTTAATGAAGCACATTGTTCTTTTATTGACATTTCTCAGGCCTGTTTTATAGATAATACATGTTGTGAGGAAAGCCCATGCAAGCATTTATGTACATGTGTACCCGATCATGTTTAAGTATGCATAAAACATGTGCTAGTTGTCCTTTCATCTGTTAACTTAGTACTCCATTTGTCAAATGCTGAATTGATCCTTTTCTGGCATGCTAATATTACACATCATATTTCAGATCTTTCAGGTACCAATGAGTTAGAATGCATGAGTCCTCCTAGGGGAGTGCAACCCTTCCCAGGACATGCCACACACCCAATTCCCAGAGATAACCACTCAGCCACAGCACCTCTGTTTTATTCATATATCTCCGCTATGTTATTTAATAACAGTGGTCCACTATGGACCATTGTGGGGCTGAGCAATTTTCTCCTAGTACTACTTTATGGTGATAACCGTGCAGATAGGAGCAGATAGGAGCAGATAGGAGCAGTGTGTCAGGCAGCAGAGGAAGCAACTCCAGAGCAGGTTGCCAGGAATGGATAAGTCAAAGGAAGTTCTTACCATCTGCTTTTTATTCAGTATTTACAGAGAGAGGCTTGGAATGCAGCCTCTTGGAATAATGGCATTGTCCTGAGTGACTCTCCACCCCCCCCTTTTCTCCCACTTCCTCATTCATCATCTCCCCTATGGGTGGCACTGAGGACCCTTCGCTTCTGAGCCATTTGCTCTACTACTTTCAAGGCTTGCCAGGTTCTGGAAGGGAGGTCTGGAATGCTTTCTAAAGACATTGTGTCCATCATCTGTTGCTCTCCTGGTGCTTCCTCTTCACCCTCTCCCCTTAGTTCCCAGCTTTCCCCCTTATCTGCCTCTGAGCTGTGACCTCCCTCAAACCCCTGTAGCAATTCTGAATTGTCTTCTTCTTCTCTGAAAGGGTCAGGCTGAGGAGGCAATCTCCACCTTTCCTCCTCTTTTAGTACCGGGAAGAACTATTTATGTTTTCCCTTGTTTTTTAAACCCACTGCTTTTAAATATCCTGTTTTTAAATTCTCAGCTTCTGTAGTTTAAAATGTTTTGATATTTTCAGGTTGTCTTTGCAATTCAATATCACTTTGATTTCATTTTAGAATTGTTTGATGCTGTTTCATATTTTTAAAACATGTTAATTGCTTTATTTATTTTTCTGCCTTTTCCTTTGTCTTTATATGGCTCCCGGAGAGCAATTGCTACCAGGTGTCTAAGACATTTAGTAAATAAGAAATATATAACTATCCTAGGAGGCAAATTCCTTCATTACCCAAGGTATATCACTTCAATGTTCATATGCAAGTAAGCAAATTTGACAGCACGATTTTTAATTGAAAGAAGCCTTGAGTGTTAATGAAGATTATTATGTTTTTCCACAGAGGATATCTCTGGGCATGTGTGAAGTGGGTGGGGGGATGAGCCTAGTGAAATTGGAAGGGAAATATTGTTGCCCCTTTCTATACAATATGCCTTTTCCCAATTATTTTTGCCCCCTTCAGGTACACTTAATATTCTAGCTGTTGGTGCCTGACACTCAATGAACTTATTATGTATGAACACTAAGTAAGAAAATCTCTTTCACTAAAAGTCTATCTGGACCTGTTGAAAAATGAATCTTGCATCCTTTCTATTTTTATTCTCAGGGCATACAAGCAGAAACCAACAAGCAGGAGCTCATCTTCCAGTCTTCTTTTCATGCCCATTGAAAGATCCAGGAATGAATTATTTCCCAAATATTTTAAAAGAAAGCAATGTTTCTCCCTCCCCACTCTCTTGCGCTTCCCCCCAGTCTGTAGCTGCCCTGCTAGCAGACTTCTATTGGGCTAACTTTAGCCTAGCGGCTGCTTAATATAACACAATGACACCATGAAGCATAATAATATTTTCCTCTTGTGCTCATAGTAGCAGTTGGACTCCTCTCCCTGATGTGGATAGTTTTCTACTTTTAAGAAAGCTTCACTGGAAATGACTTGCAGTTCTTCAGCATGTCTAAATGGGTTCTTGAGCTCGCTTTATTGCTTGGTTGCCTTATTTCTTGTGATTGTTTCTCAGAAATGGCATGGGGATTTATAGTATAACCCAGGCATCCCCAAACTGCGGCCCTCCAGATGTTTTGGCCTACAATTCCCATGATCCCTAGCTAGCAGGACCAGTGGTCAGGGATGATGGGAATTGTAGTCCAAAACATCTGGAGGGCCAAAGTTTGGGGATGCCTGGTATAACCAGTGGTTCACATTCAAGAGCCCTCTGCATGTGCTCAAGTACTTTAGTGCATTTCTCCTTTTGACTGTAACCAGTGCTTTTACCCCCTAAAAATGTTTAGGGGTACTCTCATTTTGACTCAAGAAAATCACCATTTGATAGTTCAAATTGGGGGAAATAAATACAGTATACCTGAAGGAGCGTCTCCACCCCCATCATTCTGCCCAGACACTGAGGTCCAGTACCGAGGGCCTCGTTGAGAGAAGCCAAGTTGCAGGGAACCAGGCAGGGGGCCTTCTCGATAGTGGCGCCTGCCCTGTGGAACGCCCTCCCATCAGATGTCAAAGAGAAAAAACAGCTACCAGCTTTTTAGAAGACATCTGAAGGCAGCCCTGTTTATTGGTGCTTTTAATGTTTAATCGATTATTTTACAGTGGTACCTCTACTTATGAATGTTTCTACTTACGAACGGAGCTCCGTCTGCCATCTTGGATGCAGGATTTTTTCTTTTTTTTTTCATGATAAATTTTTATTGATTTTCCAACAAAATTGATATATCAGAACAAAAAAAAGAACAATATATACATCAAGATCAACAGCGCGACTTCCTTCCTTCCAGCAAATGGTAAGTTATTTCAGTCTCGTATCGTATTATTTAATTCGTTATATATGTATCATTGTGGGAGTTATGTTGTTACCACTAACGTTTTCATACCTTTATAATTAATTTTTGCATATTCAACAAATTTACTCCATTGCAATTTGAGTTTTCCTTCATCTTGTTCCCGGATTCTGTTGGTGAGTACGGCCATTTCCATGTATTCCAGAATTTTCGACTGCCACTCATTAATTGATGGCATTTCATTAATTTTCCATTTCTGGGCTATTAGAATTCTCGCCGCCGTAGTGGCGTACAAAAAGAAATTTTGGTCAGTCTTTGCTATTTCTTTGTCTAAGAGTCCCAACAAAAAGGCCTCCGGCTTTTTGGGAAAGGTGTATCTCAGAATTTTCTTTAATTCATTGTAAACCAAATCCCAAAATTTTTTAACCTTTTTGCACTCCCACCACATGTGGTAGAATTCTCCCACCGATGTTTCACATTTCCAACACCATTTATTTTGATTTCTATACATTTTGGATAATTTTACCGGTGTTAAGTACCAACAGTGTACTAACTTCATTACATTTTCTTTAAGTGTAGTACATGCCGTAAAATTTAGATGTTCTTTCCATAATTTTATCCAGCTATCCGTGGGTATATTGTGCCCGAAATCTCTCGCCCATTTGATCATACAATCCTTTGTCAGCTCATCCAACGTATACCAATCCAAAAGCAAATTGTACATTTTTGATAATATTTTTTGACTATTTTCCAATAATTCAATTTGAAATTTCGACTTTTTTGCCTCAAAACCAATTTCTCTCCTATCCTTATTAAATAAATCATTAACTTGGTAATATTGTAGCCAACCTGCGAATTTATCCTTAATCTGGTCGTAAGTTTTTAATTTGAAATCATCCTTCGTTTTTACAACAATGTCCTCATACATAATTCCTTTCCTATCCATGTTCACTTTTCGTATAGCTAATACATTTAAGGGAACAACCCACCATGGTGTTTTCCTTTCTAATAGAGCTTTATTACGATTCCATACTTCCAAAATTGGACCCCTAAATATATGACTTTTAAAACCAGTATGGATTTTGTTATAACACAGGTAGGCATGCCAGCCGAATCTATTTGTATATCCCTCAAGGTCTAACAAATCCGTATTTTGTAACATAATCCAATCCTTGATCCATACAAGGCAAGCTGCTTCATAGTATAGCTTGAGCTCAGGCATGGCAAACCCTCCTCTCTCTTTTTTATCTACAAGAATTTTTTGCTTAATTCTAGGTTTCTTTCCTAGCCACACAAATTTAGATAAGGCTCTTTGCCAATCCTTAAATTGGGAGGTCCCTTTTATTATAGGAATATTTTGGAATAGGAATAAAAGCCGTGGCAGAACATTCATTTTCACCGCCGCAATCCTTCCCCAGAAAGATAATTTAAGTTTTTTCCAGCCTTCCATGTCTTTGTTGATTTCTTTCCAAACTGTTTTATAATTATCGTTAAACAAATTGATATTTTTCGCCGTTAGCCACACTCCTAGATATTTTATCTTTTGGCGCATGAAATTCCTAGTTGTTCTTCTAATCTCTCACTTTCTTCTTTTTTTAAATTTTTCAGAATCATCTTGGTCTTTGTTTTGTTGAGTTTGAAACCCGCCACCTTGCCGAATTCTTCCAAAATTTTCAAGACTTCCGGTAAGCTTGTATCTGGTTGTTCTACAGTTACTGCGAGGTCATCAGCAAAAGCTTTGACTTTATATTCTTTTTTCCCTAGTTTGATGCCCTTTACCTCTGTATCATTTCTCAAGCGGTTATTCAAGATTTCCATCACCATAATAAATAACAAGGGGGAGATAGGGCAGCCCTGTCTAGTCCCTTTAGAAATATTGAATTTTTCTGTCAAGTTGTTATTTATTATTAGCCTTGCGGTCTGTTCTGTGTAGATTGCTTCAATGCCTCTCTTAAATTGCTCTCCTATTTCCATCTTTTTTAGATTATACAACATAAATTGCCAAGAGACATTGTCAAACGCCTTTTCAGCGTCGACAAATAAAAGCGCCGCCTGTTTTTCATTTCTCACCTCAAGATAATCTATTATGTTGACAATATTTCTCACATTTTCCCGCATCTGACGACCTGGGAGGAACCCCGCCTGATCTTTATGGATTATTGTGTTTAAAACTTGTTTTAATCTGTCTGCCAAAATATCTGTGAATAATTTGTAATCATTGTTGAGTAAAGAGATTGGCCGAAAATTTTTAACATTTTGTGTGTCTGTATCTTTTTTGGGGATCAGGGTAATGTGGGCTTCCTTCCAGGTATTAGGGATTATCCCTTCTTTGAGGATGTTGTTCATAACTTCACAGAGTACGGGTGTGATTTCATTTACTAGGACCTTATAATACTTTGCGGATATACCATCTGGCCCGGGGGCCTTCCCCAGTTTCATTTTAGTAATGGCTTTCTCAATTTCCTGATTGGTAATCTCTTTGTTAAGGAGATCTTTTTGATCTGGAGATATTTTCTGGAGGCCATATTTTTGAATATATGTTTCAATTTTGGTCTTATCTTCTTTTCCCTTCTTATATAACTCTCGATAGTATCTTAAGAAGACCTTCCTTATCTCTTTAGGATCTTCTGTTTCTAATCCTTCATCCTTAATCTTAGTAATTGTACTCTGTTTTTGCCGTGCTTTTAGCTGCCAGGCCAGAAATCTACCCGATTTATTTGCGAATTCAAAATTCTTTTGTCTTAGCCATTTGATCTTCCATTCGACCTCATAGTTGACTTGTATAGAAAGCTGTGTCTGGAGTCTTTTAATAGTTTGTTTCAATGTTTCGTCTGTCGGCATTGATGTTAATTGTTTTTCACAGTCCATTAATTGTGTCATGATTTCTTCTTTTATTTTCCCTCTTTCTTTTCTTTTATGACTATTTTTTTGTATTAAGAATCCCCTCATGACGGCTTTGCTAGCGTCCCATACGATATGGGTTGATGTCTCTTTATGCATGTTTAAATTGAAATATTCCCGAATGCAGGATTTTTTCTACTTACAAATTTTGCTTCAACTTACAATTTTTTTCTCCCAATGCATTCCTATGGGATTCGACTTACAATTTTTTTTGACTTACGAATGTGTGTTCGGTTCGGAACACATTAAATTCGTAAGTAGAGGTACCACTGTATTTTATTTTTCTGTTGGAAGCCGCCCAGAGTGGCTGGGGAAACCCAGCCAGATGGGCGGGGTATAAATAATATATTATTATTATTATTATTATTATTATTATTATTATTATTATTATTTTACAGTAAATGGACAAAAGTACAAAGATTCACAAAATGTTTAGGGGTATGCATACCCATGTGTCCCTCCCAGAAAAAAAAAGCACTGACTGTAACTCTTAGGCTAAATAAGAGGCTAGTCTTCATGTTGGATGGAAGGCTAACAGAATATCTAGGCATATGTGATGGATGGTCCCCCTATATATGTGAATATATGCAATCACCTTGTGCTTCCCTCCTCCTTTTACTGTCCTAAATCTACACCTGCATATATTCAGCCCACTAAAATATTGCTTCTGCCATGGTTTAGGGCAGGTGTCGGGAACCTGTGGTCCTCCAGATGTTGGTGAACTCCAACTTCCATCACCCTTTCATTCCTGCAGGGTCTGGTGGCATAGCTGCCAAGTTTTCACTTTTCTCACGAGGAAGCCTATTTAGCATAAGGGAAAATCCCTGTAAAAAAGGGATAACTTGGCAGCTATGTCTGGTGGTAGTTTCAATCAGTGCCAGATTTATGTATAGGCTAAGTAGGCTGAAGCCTAGAGCCTCTAAATCTAGGGGGCCTTGCCAGCCTACCCGCTCCCCAGTGGGCAGTCTCCCCTCTCCCAAAATTGCAGACCCAAGACTTCATGCGAGGGCAGGGCAACTTGGGTCTCTAAATCTAGGGGGCCTCGCCAGCCTGCCCGCTCCCCAGTGCCACAGTCTCCTTTCTCCCAAAATTGTAAACCCAAGACTTCATGCAAGGGCAGGACAACTCAGGCCCAACAACTTTGAGACTTTGTTTTCCTTCATTTGCAAGGAACCATACAAAACAAAGTGGCACTAAGAAAGAAAAGTTCCAGGTTGGCAACAGAAAGCAAACAAAAAATGCTTTTGCAATTCATCAGAACTATCCAGCAATATGAAGTTATAGGAAAAATGGTGCTATTAACAGTAATCCTTCTAGTTGGTTAATTGGTTCAGCAACTTCCATGCACATGACGTGTGATGTTAATTATTTCCCCAAAGAGTTAAATGACAACTAATCAGAGGCAGCTAAAGTTGCAAATGGCAACAAAATATCTGTGAAATGAAGAGGAACAGGTTTGCTCAAGTGTGTTGCAGGTAGAAATACTATTTGTAATGAAGTGAGAGCAGTAGTTTACTTGCTCGAATTAACAAAAAAGAAAGTTTTGAGAATTTAAATTCTAGATTAAAATTGATTACTTAATTGAGAAGGGGATTGTAAAAAAACCACTGGGGACTAATTTGAATAATAGAGTGCCTGGTATCTGGTGGTGATCTCATCCTTTATTTCCGCACTGTGGCTGCAGACCAAATCACTTGTCAGGAGAGTTATGAGATTCAGGTGAAGATCAGGTGCCTTGTCAATCTCAGCAGGTATATAAGAGGACAACCGCCCTGGCCAGGCCTTCGCCTGTGGGTTTTTTTTTGTGTGTGTGTTTTTTAAGAATAACATTACAACTTCATTTCCCTAAAAAAATAATGTTTATTCCACAAAAGGTTTACAAAGTTCAGTTATTGCAAACATTTTTCAATGTTGATTTTATGTAAAAAAAAATTAAAAAAACACCATGGTATTTAACAATTATATCTTATGTCCTTTAGAGGAGAAATTGCGAATGGCAGAATTTTAAATACCCGTCATCATCCTTTGCGTTCTCTCAATTTTGTTTATAGCATGCTTCCATTTTCTTCTAGTTGTGAGGGTGGGGGTGGGGAGGGACCTCACAAGTGGAGTAGCCTAGGGCCTCTCTCATCTAAATCCAGCCCTGGTTGCAGTTTAGTAACATCCTGAAAGCCAAAGGTTCCCCTTGCCTGGTTTATGAAGGATGTTACCTATACCTATAAGCTTTGAATGTCTTCTATCTTACTATCTACCATACTTTTTTTGATGTGTGCACAAACTAGTGTTCCTTCTCATCCTCTGTGTACAGAATCATTCTGATACAACAAAGACTCTATAGCACACATGGATCCTGCCCCCAAAGCTTGCCTATTCATTTCATTACAGTTGTGTGTGTGTGTGTGTGTGTGTGTGTGTGTGTGTGTGTGTGTATAAGACAGCACCTGCTGTTGAATTGAAAAGTCTGTTTGCACAGGAGTTCAATGTGTGCACCCAGGGTAGAGTGTATTATATACATTATAAACTCTGTATACCCAGCCTACATTTTTTAATGGGGTCATATGAACATAAATGGGAGTGCTGGCTGAGTTCCTGGCTTCTGTTCCTAACCCATGCACTTAGATACAACAGATAATAGCTCTTCTACAATGCATTTCTGCCTAATAGCTACCAGTGTTCTTTACAACGTAGCTTCTTGCCAAAGTGCAGACAGTGGATTGTTTCTTTGTCCAGTTACAAAAATCAATCACAGCATCTAGGGTCTTGCTAGTGTATGGATGGTAACAGAGTGAGTGACCTTCTGCAAAATGACCCCCCCCCTCTCTCAGGGTAGTTCGCATTTTAAATGCTTAAATATCTATAATTGAATATACAGTAGGCTGCGAGTCCACTGAAGTCACTTGGGATTTTCCCCAGCACCCAAGCACAGATGCAAGGTTAACGAATGGCATAAACCTTATCAACTTTCTTTATTTTCATAAAATTTATACATCACTTGATTGTAAAAACAAAACAAAACAAAACACCTCAAAATGGACATTAAATACAAGACTGTACTGTGAATTTTTATGTGGTCACCTATCTACAATGGTAACTGCCAGGGCACTTTTATTCAACCTCTGAGGATCTGAAGGCAATCCTGTATAGGGAAGTTTTTTTAAATGTTTGATGTTTTATTTTGTTTTTATATATGTTGGAAGTTGTACAGAGTGCTGGGGCAACCCAATAAAATGTATGGGGTATTAGTATGCCCCGCGGAGGACCTTAAGGTCCAGAAATAACAATATTTTGGAGATGCCAAGCCATAAGGTGGCTAGATTGGCTTCAACTAGGGCCAGGGCCTTTTCAGTATTGGCCCCGACTTGGTGGAATGCTCTCTCACAGGAGACCAGGGCCCTGCGGGATTTGACATCTTTCTGCAGGGCCTGAAAGTCGGAGCTGTTCCGCCTGGCCTTTGGGCTGGACTCAGTCTGACCACTATGTTTTTCCTCCCTCATGGTTTTGATTTGGGCCATTTTAAAGTGAGGCTACCTTTTAAAAAATTGTATTTTAATCCACATTTGAATCAATTTTTTTTCTTTTACATTTTATTGTAATTGTAATTTTATTGATGTCAGCTGCCCTGAGCCTGGCTCTCACTGGGGAGGGCGGGGTATAAATTTTATTATTATTATTATTATTATTATTATTATTATTATTATTATTCATTATGGAATGGTTTATCATCGGAGAAATGTTGGAGGATATGAGCTCCATCTGCTAGCACTGGCTAGAATCAACTTAAAGAATTAGGAGTAAAAAATAATTATCCCTAATGGCAATATGACTAACAACAATGGATGATAACAAACAACAACAACAATGAGCCTATCAACATACTTTTAACTTTGAAATTCCTATAAAGCAATGGAATACAGTTTAGAGGTATTTACAACTTGAAGTCCCTTCTATTTAAATGACTCTTAATCCATTACAAATGTGTCGTTCTAGGAATAAATCTTCCAGATATGGAAGCGAATGATATAAATGTTGCTGCACCTTTTGATTGTAACAAAAGCCCACCGCTCCTATTATGCCCATGAAACCAGTTCTCTGTCATGCATTTATATGTTCTGGCTTCATAACTGACAGATGTTGCAACTTCTATTTCAGACCAATGAGATACTTATCAAATTCACATGAAAATTGATGTTTTATGCAGTGGATAATTGATGTTTCTGCATTCTGTGTCTTGGCTAAGCAAAATCAAGGTTGGTGATGAGAAGCAATCCTGAGAAAGCTCATTCTAAGTCCTATTGAAACACTGGGGTACTACTAATTCAGTCCCACTGAAATCAGCACGATTTATGCTGCAATTCTCTACACACACACACACACACTTACCCAGGAGTAAGCCCCATTAAACTCAATGACACTTATTTCAGAGTAGGCACCTTTAGGGTTGCACAATCATAGCTAACATGATTTTTTTTAAGTCCTAAGCAAAAAGATGTGGTCAGTCTGGCCACTGAGATTGGCTTTTGCTCCTGGGTTATGTCTCTCCCAGTCTCTCACACTTTATTCCTGATGGCAGTCAAATTATCCAAACAAACAAATGAATAAGGAAAGGCCCTGCAGCCCAGTATGCCAAGGTCTAAGACAAGGTCTAAGACAGGAGTGGAGATCTGGTCTGCAATTCCCAACATCCCCAGCTTTTGCCAGTCCTCCCTTTCCAACACTTATGAATGCCAATTGGCATTGGGTTATTTGTTTTTGAAGTAATGCACTGTTAAATGCTTTAAATATATCAGAGAAATACATCTTCAATATGGTGCCATAATCCTAATTAATTAATCCTTCTTCTAATGACCAACACATTATGGGAATTCTTTATTTCCCCTAGGCGTAGAAAGAAGATTCAGGAAACCATGAGAAATTTCAGTGAGGTGCAGCTTTCTTCTATTGAAGAAGTATTTGTTTGGGGTGGTATGTGAGTGGGAATGTGGAAATCCTCACAAAGAGGTCAGACCGATCTATGTGCATTGGGAAAGATGAGTGTATTCCAATGACCCACCCTTTGACCTCTCCAGCCAATGAGGATTTAAGAGAACTTTTACACATTGGCAACAAGCTGTTCAACCACATATGACCTCAGGAGTGGGACAAATCAGTGTGGTTAAGAGGAAATTGACCTTGTGGGTCAATCTGGGACCTGTGCCAGGTCTAATTAGGCATAGGTGGGCAGAGGTTCCCCACCCCTGTTTTATAGCTGTGCAGTAGGAATGTGCAGTAGCCACAAAATTCAACTTAATGTCTTTATTTGTTGCTTTGGGAAATAGCTTGATCTGTTCCAGAGCCACTCTGTGACTTTCCAACTTTTTTAGTTATTCAGGACCAAATTAGATCTGTTAAAAACAGAGCTCTGTGTGTGTGCATGCACACACACACACACCTCGGAATGTGGAAATCTTATGCAAATTATCCCTATTCACCTCATAATTCAGGGTGCACATCCATAGTATAAATAGGTCACCCAATAATGATAGCACCCAACTGATAGGCACTGATTGCCAAAATAATTATTTGTGCGTGATGCTTTGATTAGCTAGTGTGCTCTGTTGGTGAAGCTCTTACAGCTAAATGGTTCCATCTTTACAACTAAGTCTTAAAACTTATAATGGAGTCTGATTGTTTGGCAAAGAGCACCCAGACCCCAGAATTTAGTTTGAAGACTGAAGCAGCAGCCTTTCTGTCAACTATAACTGATGAGAAAAAATGCCTTTGACTACTCTATTTTTGGAAAATGTGAGGCTCTGCCTTTTTCCTCCTTGTGGCCTCTTATTTCCCCTCAAGTTGCATTTTGGCTTGTGCAGTGCTTTAGATTAAAGTGCAATTCATATCTTGGCATAGTTTACAGTTAATATAGTGCAGCATTACATTTATCACTTAAATCACACGTGATATAAATCTTTCGTAGGGAAGCATGGAGAAAGTGAGATGGTAGATTAGATTGCTTAGCACAAATTATGGTCTGTTGCTGGCTGGAGTCCAAAGCAGAAACGATAGGACTGCTTTCCTTCCTTACTAGTTTCCTGGTTAACTGCCAGCATATTAATCACTGTGTTACATAGGTTGCAATACCAATAGTGCAATACTAACCCTCATATCAGGGCTACTGTGCGGTGTTAGACAGAGGTATCCCTCTGCTGGCAAAGAGACTCTGTTGATGTGGAGGTCGCTGCTGCACCCACTGAAAGCTTGGGTGGCATACCCACCAAGTGGCTCGGAAAATAGGGACGTTCTGTTTTTCATGTGTGATTGTGGTAGCTGTTTTGAGTGCCACATTCTCACCCTGAAAAAGTACTTTTTCAGGGCCGCAATCTCATCTCACCCCCCCCTCCCAAAAAGCTCATTTTAAGGGTGAGATTGTCACACGGGTCACATTTGGGAGCACATCCTGGAAGACGTGTGTCCCCGTTTTTGACCTGAAAAAGTTGGACGGTATGGGATGGTTGAGGAGCTGCTGCTGGCCACGATAGGCTACTGACGGTAGCCACTGATGTTTTATCATGTATTTTGTGTTTTCATTTTGTATGTTTATGTTGTGAACTGCCCTGTGATCTTTGGATGAAAGGCGCTATACAAATTTAATAAAAAATAATAATAACGTAAGTCTCAATTTCGGTAAGTCTAAGAAAAAATAAGCAGAAAGTTCAGTGATCATTGGTTTGCTGATGGAAGGATTGTAGTGATCTTGCAACTCTAGGAAAATTGGTGCGATGTTGCTCTAGCAAAGCCTTCTGAACACATCCATACGTGAATTTTCTTTATTTTGTCACTTTTCACTAACCTGGATCTACAGAATACTAGGGACAATAGTTCATTGGCACACCGTGTTTACTGCAAGGGATTTTGGCAGGTGGGGTAAGAACATAAGATGAGCCCTGCTGGATCAGACCAAAGGCCTATTATATTTTGTCCAGCATTTGGCCAAACAGATTCCCAGGGGAATTCCACAAGCAGGCCCTGAGCATAGCTGCATTCCTAAGAAAAATTTCTACCTGGAAACTTGCCAGAGTTGCTTGAGATAAGTCAATAGTCTCACTCAGTGGGAAGTGACTACTTATACACAGGGCACATGTGAGTAACCACTCATGGTCAAGCCCCAAGGTGACCAAGAGTCACATGGGGTGGCAATTGTCCCTATCCATCTGTGTACAGAGCAGAATGGGAACTGAGCACACATTTCTTTTCTGCCAATCACTGAAGATGTAAAAAAAAAGGGGGGTGGGTGGGAAGACTAGGTTAGATTCCTTATCTTTTGACCATGCTAAGCTCCATGATCTCCCTGCAATTTCATTATCAATCCTAAATTATTCTAAGCAGGGTTTTCTGAGCCAGAATGTATGTTTATGGTCTCCCACAATCCATGGCAGGAATAATAGGAAATAAATAAGCATCCATGAATCATGTCAGTGAATATACCCACATTTTGCAAGAGGGAATATGGCAGAGAGTCACTGATGGAGGTTCCACAACACCATCTGCATTTTTTTTTAAAGTGGGGGGGAGGTCTACTCATTGTCAGTCTCCCTGATTCACTGCTATATATGCCTCCATATTCTTCCACCATTTGCTATGAATGGGAATCTCTGAAAAAGTCCCCTAAGGAAATGGTCCCCGAGAAAAGGGAAAGTCGACCCAGGTGCAATGTGATGTAGTGGCAGCAAATCCTGATGCTCGAGCCACACAAAGTTACAACTTGAGTGATAGCGGCAGGCTTTGAGAAAGCTAGGACTATAATTCGCCAGCGTATCTGGGACGTAGAATTACAATGCCACATGAGCGAAATGATCAAACACTCAGCAATAAGGGACTATGGGAGAGGTTTCTCTCCAGCTAACTACCTGTCAGGACTTCAGATACCCAAATATAGACGGTCTTTTACCCTCGTCAGATTTAATGTTCTCCCTTCTGCCTTACTACAGGGCAGATTTGAGGGTAAACCATATACAGCACGGGTCTGCCCTTGTGGCTCGATGGAAATAGAAACTGCTTCACATGCACTGCTACGTTGTCGTTTTTATGAGGATATACGTTTGACTTTTATTACACCTGTTTTGCAAAAGTCCATGAAAGAATCCGAACACCATAGTTTAAAACTACTGCTAGAGGACAAGAATCCCAAGACTACATTAAATGTAGCCAAATTCTGTGTGTGTGCAATCAATCGCAGGAAGCAAGTGGTATCACATAATGATCAAACCCCTAAATGTTAACTACAGGGGGTACGCTAACAATTAATTTTAATTTTTATATTTAAATCCTTGTTATATTCATACTGCCCTTTGTATTTTTGATATGTTTTATGATCTGTGATATTGTGCGTGTTGATGCTGGTCTGCAACCATATTAATAAATTCATTCATTCAACTTGAGTGCTTTGCTGGGAAGGAAACTTTACAACATAGTGGTAGAGTACATTCACACAATAGCAAATGTATGAAAATAACCTACAAGCCAATTTCTCTTTTAGGTAGAATGACTTTTTCCAACAGTTGGAACAAACAATCAAGGGCATGTTTCTTCTTCTCTCTCTTTCTCCCTCCCTCCCTCCCCTGGCTTCCTGGTTGGAGCAACATGCTGGAAATTGAAAACATTTTGGTTCCTTTCTAACCTTGATGAGCCACTGACTCACTCTGTGAGGAGGTGGTAAGTTGGCATTGCACAACAGAGCTAGAAAATTGGGTAACAAGCAGTGAGCAAAATGGATTCAATATCTGAGCTGATGTTTCCTGAGTAAATATAGATTGGACTGTAGGAGATCTCATTGTGTCTGCATTGGCCAACCTGCACTTACTTTAGGATTTCTTATAGCAAAGTAAAGGTTCTGCTGCAGTAGGCATATTTGAAACATGTGGAAGAAATAGATCTACTTTTGCCCATCTTCATTGCCTTTTCTTTCTCTTTCCCTCCTGACACTTTTATGGACCTGATATCTTGGGCATTAATGGAGGGGGCAATTCACACATTAAACACTGTGCCATGCGGTTGGCGTTGTGATCTAAACCACTGAGCCTCTTGGACTTGCCGAATGGAAGGTGGGCGGATGGAATCCCCACGATGGGGTGAGCTCCCGTTGCTCTGTCCCAGCTCCTGCCAACCTAGCAGTTCGAAAGCACAGCAGTGCAAGTAGATAAATAGGTACCTCTGCAGCAGGAAGGTAAACGGCGTTTCTGTGCACTCTGGTTTCCGTCACAGTGTTCTGTTGCACCAGAAGTGATTTAGTCATGCTGGCCACATGACCCGGAAAGCTGTCTGTGGGCAAACACCAGCTCCCTTGGCCTGAAAGCGAGATGAGCGCCGCACCCCATAGTCACCTTTGACTAGACTTAACTGTCCAGGGCTCCTTTACCTATACCAGCAATGAAGACTGAAATGATGGGATGTAATGTACCTGGTGAGTAAGATCCCTCATCTACAGGGGATAAAGGATGAGGACTCCAAAACAGAAGGGGAATGGCATGCAGGACAAGCCCCAAAAGAATGTTCACCAGATGAGCCATTGGCACCTGATACCAATGCACTGTTGCCAGACTCGGAGAACTCCATTGCAAAGGCAGCAGTGAGACCAGAGTCTTCCCTGCTTCAACGGAGCACAGAAGTGATGGAGCAGGTGGGGCCCTTTATCTGAAAAGACACCTCCCAGTAAGGTTAGGGCTAGTGATCATGGACTTCTGCTCTTAAATAGGGTGCAGTTATAGTTTTATAATTGCTGAAGCAACACCAGAGCTCTGCTCTCCCAGAGCAGCGCTCTTCCCGCAGTTGACAGAAAACCTTGGGATAACAAGAACTCATCTGGTTGAAAACAAGGCCAAGAAAGGTCACACAATCTAATTTCATTCCCTTTTCATATATAATATTCTTGTTAATTCATTGAATGGTGATATTTAAATAAGGAGCTGCCTTGGGGTTGTAAAAGAAGAAAGCCACTACAGGCAGGAGAATATACATTTCAGCTGAATAAATCCTGTGTACACTGATACATATCCTTTACATTGCTATCAACCATGGGGTTGTTTTTTTTTGGGGGGGGGAGGTGTGCAAATAGTGGTTATTTTCACATACAGCACTTGTGTAAACAGGAGGTGTATATAACTGCCAAATTTTCAAAATTGGCAATGGTTTCAAAGATATGGCCCAGTATAGGTCTAATTTGATATTCCCTAGCTGATGAAAGGGCAAGCCAGAATAAGCTAATGGTTTGCTGAAACATACCCTCCAATTTCTTAAGATTTCTTCTCCCATGAAAGGCTTCTATGTTTTCTGCCTCATCAACTTGGTGCTTTAGAATTCCTTCATCATTTTGGTGGGTCCAGATTCAAGCTTACCTAATAATAATAATTAATAATAATAATAATAATAATTTATACCCCACCCATCTGGCTGGGTTTCCCCAGCCACTCTGGGCGGCTTCCAACAGAAGTATTAAAATACAATAATATATTAAACATTAAAAGCTTCCCTAAACAGGGCTGCCTTCAGATGTCCTCTGAAAGTCTGGTGGTTGTTTTTCTGTTTGACATCTGGTGGCAGGGCATTCCACAGTTTAAAAAAGTTTTAGAAGGTTTTGCTCAGAAAGCTTGCACATAAACAAACATGCACACTATGCCAAACTGTTCAGTTTCTTTCACTCATTCCTGTCAGAAAGATAGTCTGCTACATTAGTACAGAGGAAGGAAACCTGTGTTACTAGACTACAACTGTCATGATCCCTGACCCTGACCATTTGTCATGCTGGCTTGGGATGATGGTGGTTGGAATCCATCAACATTTGGGGGGGTGGGGGTGGAGAGGCACAGTTTCCCATTTCCTTTCCTTTCCTTTCCTTTTTTTAGTACTGCTAAACTAATTGCCACCCACTTTTTTTTCTCCATTTCCGCTCTTCCTTATTTGCATTGGTTCCTTTCAGCTACACACTGGGAACCCTTTCCTTTAAAAAAATAAATAAAATTCATGCTTTTTTCTGATGCCAGGATACACCACCCATCTGCCACTGAAACCTCATGCAGTGCCATAGATCTGACGCATGAACAGCAGCATCATTTTGGCTTTGGCTCTTAGCTGAAGGCATAACTCTAGTGGTCTATGCTGATTGCATAGCCACCCTTTGCCTGTTTGCGAAATATTCTTATTTTTTATTTGTTCCTAAATAACACCTGAAAGCTTCATTTTTATTTTTTTGTTAAGATTTTAGGATGAACAAAATCTTCTTTGGCGTGATTCAACAGACAATGTAGAATGTAAATTAAGGTTTAATGCCTTAAGAACTACCAAACTAAAACAATTATGTGGTATATAAAAAAGCAGCACGAACGATCTGAGGTCTGGGAGACCTGAGAGGGGAGAGGGGAGCATTTTTGACAGTGTCAGGCATACTGCATAAGTTTAGCAAACAGCCTGCAGAAATGAAGCAAGCCTTGGTCTGGACAGTGTTTGAAGAACAGAGAAGGAGGAGAGTCGTTTCACAACCACTAGTGGGAGCACCAGACTAGCACTGCTGTTACATTTGATGTACACTGACCTTGCTGATGCCTCGACCCTCGGCTGGTGATGGGAGGTCAGGTAAGCACCATCACCTTGCAGCAGCTGCCTGTGGTGGTACCCAGCAACAGAACAAAATTTGTCAAGCTGAAATGATTCACTTCTTGCATGTACAACTGTGGAACTAGGATTTTGGGAGCATAATCTTAGTTTCCATAATGTGAAAATTTAGGTGATGCGGATCTCATGCAAGGGCGCCAACTTGGGCCTCAGGTTGTATGGCGCTCAAGATGGAATGGCGCTCAAGGTGTATCATGACATCATGACATCATGTTACATAGGTGCACTGCAGCGATGCTACTGAGGCTGTGTGGGGCATCAGAGGTCACACCTGAGATCTCGCAAGACCTCCAACGCAACTTCCAGTTTCTTCCGGAAGTCACGTCAGAGGCCTGGAAGGGCCTCGGATGTTACCTCTGTTGCTCAGGGCAGCCTTGGAAGCAACGTCCAAGGCCTTGCAAAACCTCCAATACGACTTCTGGTTTTGTACCGGAAGTTGCGTCAGAGACCTTGATTGTCACCTCGGAGGTAGCATTAGGCCTCCAATCATAGCTGCCAAGTTTTCCCTTTTCTCGCGAGGAAGCCTATTCAGCATAAGGGAAAATCCCTTAAAAAGGGATAACTTGGCAGCTATGCCTCCAATGCAACTCCCAGTACAAAACTGGAACTTGCATAGGAGTCCCGCAGTGTGCAGGCTGAGCCCCCACAAAAAATTGTGGGTGCCCAGGCACCCAGGACCCCCTAGAGTTGGTGCCAGTGGTCTGAGGTCTGGAATCTGGGCTTTATGCTGCTGAACCTTTAGTTTATTGGCAATAGCTGAGTTCTTAAATTCCAAGGACATTGAGGCAACAGAAAGAAACCAAAAACAGATGGTAATTGGATAAAATGAACTAACTGAACTATACAGGAATGATATAGGGAAAATCTGATCATCATTACTTCTGATGCAATTATCTTCCTGCTTTCGATGCATCGATCCTGTTATCTGAAATATGAATGTACTAAGCATGCAGAGTGAAACATGTTGAAGTAGTTTAAAATGGCTCAAGATGCACTCCAACCATTGGAAATCTTTGTATTAAAGTAACTAGTGCCATATGACCTCCTGTGACTGATGGATTTGTAAATTTACATTTCCAGGCCAGTCCTAATATGTCCATGCTGTGTTAGCATTTCTAGCATGACTAGTAAGCTCAGTTCCCAGCACACCCCACGTTGCCATGTCGATTGCAGTAAATTCAGACAGACAGCAGCTCTGCTAAATATGTTATATAACCGACCCAGCCTGCCTGCCTGCTGCTGATGTTCAGTTGAAGTTGCAACTCTCTTTCAGTCAAAGCACAGCTTATGCACAAGTCGGTCTCGGCAACCTCCTTATGGCGTTGACCTCCTGACTGGTGCTTTTAGCATGTTCTTGTCACTTTCAGTTTCCACATTGACCCTGTTGATGTTAGGTGACATTTTATTTATTAATTACCAGTGAAGAATGTCATGCTAGAATCTCAGCCAGGGAAGTAGCTCTCACTAATGTTATTTATATGGAAAGGGGTCGGGAAGAGAGAGACAGAGAAAGAGCGAGATGATTGCTTGAGGACTTCATTTGCCAAATGAAGATGTGTGACAACCCAAGCTTCAAATGCATCTTCACATGACTGCCTCGGAACCTGGTTTAGTTTTCTTACTATTCAAATTGCAGTGCTACAGGACAGATGAACAGACAGTGTGTACAAAAACTGACATACCCAGGGCTTTTTTTCAGCCAGAACTCACTGGAGCTCAGTTCTAGCACCTCTCAGGCGGGTGCCATTACCATTCTGAGAGAATAAGGGAGGCGTTCATGGTGAGTTCCAGCACCTCTCTCCCCGCCCTTAGAAAAATAACACTGGTTGTACCATAGCAGGCACTTAACATTCTTCCTGTCATTTGTACATCTCATATACCAACTTTTTCAGATGTGAGCACTGCAGAGAACCTGTTGTGGGCACCCAGCACACATATGTACACACGTACACAGAGAGAGAGTTATTCTATTGGCTACAACAGGATACATCTTTTAATGTGAACTTCAGTGCGCAGTGAGGAGGAATAGACGACCCAAGGTCTCCTCAAGTCCTGCTACTAGAGTTAACAGGGGGGCCATCTGTATGTAAGCATGTGCTCCACAACTCACCTTTTTCATTTCCTAAGAATGAGTCCAAAATTGGCTTCCATATAAGCATGGCCTGAGGATCTTCTTCCAAGCAATCGTCTGGCTTTACTATGTCTGTAGCAGGCCTACCATCCACTTTGCATGTAGTGTTTCAGGGTTCAAACTTGAAAGGTATGTGGCATCTTGGATTATCCAGTTTGCTGTACTGCTGAGCAGAACATTATCCAATGAGAACTTTCTGCTTGAATTTTCAAGGGGCACTGGAGCAAAATGATGGCAATTTTGGAAGGTGCGCAAAATTCACTGCAAAGGTTTGTGCTAGGCTATCTCTTTACCAGGGACTCAGCTACATAGCTGCATATAAAACCTTTAAAATGTGTCGTAAAGTGCAATATACAAATGTGACACTAGGCAGCAACAGTGGGCTATGCAAAATTCAATGTCTTTTTCAAAACGTTTTTAAAGAAAGCATTTTTACAGTGTTATTTTTATATATGTGTAGATTCCACCCAGTAATCACCAACCCTTCCCTCCAAATGCTGCAAGAAGATATATGTCATTCTGAAATGGAACTCTTTCAGAGAAATTATGCCTGTGATGTGGCTATTTGTACTGAAGGTTATTGACACATGAGACCGTGGCCTCTCCCTACCTGTCTTACAGGGCATCAGACATTTTCTTTTTGGCAGTTTTAAAGCACCCCACTACAAGCAGTGAAGTGGCAACATAATTTTGACATAGAAGGTCATTTTGGCTAGGTTGTACTTCCGTGGCATACTTAATTTAGTGAGTATTCCTGATTCTGACTGATTTTTACAGATAAATAAAAATTGAATTTTGCAAAGTCCATAAGTCCAAAGTCAGGATGCTTATTATAGCTGATCATCTCTACCTTGTTTGGAGTTCTTTTTATGCCAAACTTCACACAGCTTAGTCTTCACCTACAATTTTAAGTAATTTACAAAGGGGTGTTTTGTTTTGTTTTTTTGTAATCGGGGTTTATCCACAATAAAATGCCACACAGCATCAATATTTCCGGTGAAATAATTCTACTGTGAAAACCACAGGAAGAGATCAATACTAAAGAAAATCTGTAATGTTCTTATTGGATTACTACAGGATCTCCTGCTTATTGTATTTGACTTTGTTATCTCTGCAATGATTTCCCTTGTCAGAGTTGCTGTTTCATTAAACATTCAAAGGACCATAGCATGCTGCTGCTATTAATTGTGGAAAGAAATTGCAGCACCATACTCATTATCCATTTAGGACTGAGGTAACAATACACATGCTGTCTTCAATGAAAGCCACGGGGGGGGGGCAATATTGTTCCAACCACTTCTGTCCCCCTAGGAGTAAAAGATTATGAGTATTTCTTTGTGAGTGAAAGCACATTAAATATATATATATATATATATATATATATATATATATATATATACCTAAAGTCTATAGCAGGGGTCCCAAAATAACGCCCGGGGGCCGGATGTGGCCCAATTGCCTTCTAAATCCGGCCCATGTGTCACGGTCCGGTCGGCAGGCGTCAGGACCAGAGGCAAGATGGTGGTGAAGAAGTAGGAACAGGTGCAGGGCTGAGGGTCCAGCAGCAGGCAGTTGCAGGGTCAAGGAGCAAGGCAGAGACGAAGGTCCACGGGGCAAGAAGCAAGGCGAAGGCTCAAGGAACAAGAAGCAAGGCGAAGGTCCAAGGGTCGAGGAGCAAGGCGACGACAAAGCAAGGGTCCCAGGAGCAAGGAGCAAGGCGAAGGATCAAGGAACAAGAAGCAAGGTGAAGGTCCAAGGAACAGGAAGCAAGGCGAAGGTCCAAGGGTCGAGGAGCAAGGCGTCGATAAGGCGAGGGTCCAAGGAGCAGGAGGCCAGATGCAACCAGGCAGGGATAGCGTTGCTGTGGCAAAGAGCTGAAGGGAAAATGCTGGGCTTGTGACGAATATAGGACTCCTTTGAGTTGTTTATGACTCAATTAGGAGCCACTAATTACCGCCCGGCACACTTTCTCTAGCGCCTCTGCTCCGTAGACCCGGGCTGGCAGTAAAACACACAGCAGAGTTCTTCTTCTTCTCACACACAGCGGAAGCTTGTATAGCCGTTGGATAAAAAGCCTCTTAAGAACACACAGAGTCCAAGGTGTTCTAATAACTACTGAAGTTTATTTTAGAGAGAAAACAACAAACGACCTGGTGAGCTCGCAGACATCTTGCGACCGTCTCCCAGGCAAAAACGAAACCAACTGATACACACAGAAACACTTCTAGCACATTCTGTAACATGATATCTTCCTCAGTGGTCAGGTGCTACACAGTACACAGTTAACCCCTTCGGTTACTTGTTACTCCTCACACCCCCTCTCACCTGAACACTGGGGATAGCGGGTATCCAAACTTACCCCCAAACCAACCCTTCACAGAATTCCCCATGCCGTTGGAAACTCAAGGGTTTTGTGAACCCATCTGCTAGGTTCTCTTGGCTTGGACAATACCTCAACTTTACCAAGCCTACCTGTATGCTCTGACATACGTTTCGGAAGCGGATGTCTAAGTGTTTGGTTCTGGCCTTGAACTGTCCAGACTCCGCCAGTCTCAAAGATGGTTGATTGTCACCCCAAACAGTGATAGGCTGGCTACAATCACCCCAGATTTCCTGGACCAAACATCTGTAGTACTCCAACTCAGTGCATGTCGCAGACAACGCACAGAATTCGGCTTCCGTGGAAGACATTGCTATTAGGCTTTGCCTGCGCGACCGCCAACCAATCAGGGCATTTCCAAACTTGACTACCAAACCAGTCACTGACTTCCTGTCCTCCTGATTGGCCCAATCAGCATCTGCAAAACAAGTGAGTTGTGGCTCACCTTGCGCTGACATGTACAAACAATACTCTTTGGTCTCCTGCAAATACCTAAGCACTCTCTTAATGCCATTCCAAGCATGCACACTAGGTTTCGATGCTTCTCTACTGAGCAAATTGACTGCAAAAGCAATATCTGGTCTGCTCCATTGTGACAAATACAACAGACTCCCTAGCGCTGACTGAAACACTTCAGGACTCTCAAACGCTACTTTGTCCTTCACTTGTGACTCTTTCACAAAGTTTGTTTCCATGGGTGTTCTGACCCCTTTACAGTCAGACATTCTGAACTTCTCAAGCAAATGTTCAATCTTGCCTTTCTGACTGAGCAAAAAACTTCCATCCTCAGTTCTGTCTATCTGCACACCTAGATAAACATTCACTGCACCTAGATTCTTGAGTTTGAACCTCTTGCCTAGCTCTTTTGCAAACTTCTGCACTTGCATCTGGCTCTTTGCTAAGCAAATCAGGTCATCTACATAGACAAGCAACAGTTCTTGCTGTTCTCCTTCACCTCTGAGATACAGATACTGTCAGCTAGACTCTTCCTGAAACCTAGGCTCTTCAAAACAGAATCAAGACATGAATTCCAATTTTTAGCGGATTGCTTCAGACCGTAGATCGACTTGTGCAGCTTCCACACCTGACCTGGCACGTCACTCTCAAACCCTGGAGGAGGCAACATGTACAACTCCTCCTGGAGGTCAGAGTTCAAATAAGCGGTGTCCACATCAAAGTGGTTGACCACTAGGCCTCTCTGCGCTGCAGTCACTAAAAGCATCCTGAAAGATTCCGATCTCGAAGTCGGACTCTGCTCCGTAGACCCGGGCTGGCAGTGAAACACACAGCAGAGTTCTTCTTCTTCTCACACACAGCGGAGGCTTGTATAGCCGTTGGATAAAAAGCCTCTTAAGAACACACAGAGTCCAAGGTGTTCTAATAACTACTGAAGTTTATTTTAGAGAGAAAACAACAAACGACCTGGTGAGCTCGCAGACATCTTGTGACCGTCTCCCAGGCAAAAACGAAACCAACTGATACACACAGAAACACTTCTAGCACATTCTGTAACATGATATCTTCCTCAGTGGTCAGGTGCTACACAGTACACAGTTAACCCCTTCAGTTACTTGTTACTCCTCACAGGGCTTTTATCCCTCCCAGCTCCTGCCACCAGGTGCAGTGAGATCTCAAGTGGCCTCACCTGGGTGACTACTCCTTGCCTCTCCAGCACAAGCTGATGTCTTCACCTGTGTGGCCACGCCTTGCTTCCCCAGCACAAGCTGAGGCAGGCCCCAGTCCTGCAAGGCACTACAGGCCCCAGAGCCTGACTCCTGCCCATACTCCTGACACCATGGACGGTCCAGGAATCAGCATGTTTTTACATGAGTAGATGTATCCTTTTATTTAAAATGCATCTCTGGGTTATTTGTGGGGCCTGCCTGGTGTTTTTACATGAGTAGAATGTGTCCTTTTATTTAAAATGCATCTCTGGGTTATTTGTGGGGCATAGGAATTCGTTCATATTTTTTTTTTCAAAATATAGTCCTGCCCCCCCCCAAGGTCTGCTGAAAAAGTTTGCTGACCCCTGGTCTATAGCTTTTTCATTTTTGCTAGAATTGGATGTAATTTGCAGGTATGGGCAGGGAAGGAAGTTTCCAGATTTCAGAATGATACCTGTTGTGAATATCTCAAAAGGGTAGACTTTACTAATTTCAGGTGGGCACAATATGAATTATATGAGGCAAGGGGTGGTGATGAGAAAAAGGGCTTGGGTCCCCAGAAAATACGGGGGTGAGGAAAATGTAATTGGTGAGTATGGGCTTTTGTCCCCCCTCCCCTTCATGGATTTTTGAGGTAAAACTTATTTTCTCTGGGGTTGAGTTGGGGGCGGGGGAGACCTCAGTTAACATATAGAGGTAAAGTTGTGAATTTCCAGGAAAGACTGGAGAGGGAGAAACATCATCCCAACCCCCTAGCAAGGACTATGTGATGCCAAGGGATGGTGGTAGAGTGTCTGCCCTCACTTTAGACTCTTGGGGATACAGCTTGGTTTCATTTCTCAGAATAAAACAACAGCGACAGTTGTGCATTTTCTTAACAGCTGAGGCTACATAATGACCCAGAAGCACAAAGACTTCCTGATCTGACTTGAGATCCCTTATTAACAGTGTGGTCCTGAAATGTGGGAATCTTCCTCCAGTCACCCCAATACACTTCATAATTCAGGGTGCACGCAGAGCTGATGCACATGCATTAAATCAGGCATCCCCAAACTTTGGCCCTCCAGATGTTTTGGCCTACAACTCCCATGATCCCTAGCTAACAGGACCAGTGGTTGGGGAAGATGGGAAATGTAGTCCAAAACATCTGGAGGGCCAAAGTTTGGGGATGCCTGCATTAAATGGTATTCAACTAAGTTTCAGTCAGAAACTTTGCTCTACTCTGAGCAAAGAATAGGTGACTACTGCCCTTGGTATTTAATATCAAAAGGAAGAAAATACTTTGTTAAGTTTTATCTTAACGAAGTGCCATCACGATTCAAGGGCTACTAAACATTAATTCAGTGTGGTGACTTATCAAACAGCTCCTATCAGGTATGTAACATAAGGTGGTCTGCACATGCCCAGCAGCTTGCCTGCCTTTTGTAGTGTCAAGGAGATAGCATAAATCTATGGATCATTGAGACCTTGGCAGGGCTGGTAAGTTGTGTTAGCTTGGTTAGTCACAAAGAGAATGCTAGCCTAGTTCCAAATTCTGTTCTTGTAATGTCGAGTAGCACAGCAATCCTTAAAAAAATCACAAGAAATGCCTTCTCAACAAAAAAGAGATGATATGGTAAAAACATTGTCCAAGCTGCAAGGTCCAGATAAATGTTATCGGCATAAAGGTGAGAGACAGTACAGCCTCTGTGTGAACAAAAAGGAACTGGCAAGCAACACAGAAATAGCATTCCACTGCTCTAATTATTAGTTAATATAGTGACTTGCATGGAAGAGAAAATACAACAATCCTTTTTCAGAACGTTCATGAAACTAAATACGCATGACAAATGGGGCACACATCCCTCCCCCCACCAATTAGAAATTGATCTTAAAAGCCTCAAAAATTCAGTACCGCCATTATTATTTTTAAGCTGAACCCTTTCACCTAGGCTATTCATGCTAGAAAAAATCTATTTCATGTTCAAGAGAGTTGGGCTCATTGATGATTTCCTTGTTTTTCAGCTATGGATTGATAACATGACCGCATATGCATAGGGCTGAGAGACTTGTATTGCTATTCTGTAGTGGTTTTGCAATAAAAGTAATTAGAAACCAAGGCAATCCAAAGCAGAATTACAGTTTTGCAACAGAGGCAATCTAGGAAGTCAGTTATGAGGTATACACACTCCTGTAGAGCTGTTCGGCAGTGGAATTAGCTACCAAGGAGTGTGGTGGAGTCTCCTTCTTTGGAGGTCTTTAAGCAGAGGCTGAAGGCTGATAAAGAAGGCTGATCGCCAAATAATTGATGCTTTTGAATTATGGTGCTGGAGGAGACTCTTGAGAGTCCCATGGACTGCAAGAAGATCAAACCTATCCATTCTTAAGGAAATCAGCCTTGAGTGCTCCCTGGAAGGACAGATCGTGAAGCTGAGGCTCCAATACTTTGGCCACCTCATGAGAAGAAAAGAATCATTGGAAAAGACTCTGATGTTGGGAAAGATTGAGGGCACTAGGAGAAGGGAACGACAGAGGACAAGATGGTTGGACAGTGTTCTCGAAGCTACGAACATGAGTTTGACCAAACTGCGGGAGGCAGTGCAAGACAGGAGTGCCTGGCGTGCTATGGTCCATGGGGTCACGAAGAGTCGGACACGACTAAACGACTAAACAACAACAAGCAGAGGCTTGACAGGCATATATCACGAATGCTTTGATGGTGTTTCCTGCTTGGTAGGGGGTTGGACTGGATGGCCCTTGTCTTCCAACTCTATGATTCTATGATTCTCTCATCAGCACCACTTTCTGCCCTTGGGCTAATGGCAGGCATTCCGGGGCAGGAAATGTCTGAGTGCAGAGCAGCAACTGTGGGGTGGTGGGAGATGTGGCAGGGTCCAGACTCAGCTCTACATGTTCAATAGTCGTGATCACTTAGGTGTCAGTCAATAGATGCCTCCTAACTTTGAGTGCTCATAAGCTGCACTAGAACTGGAGATTCATGAGTTTGACTCCCCCAATAAAATTTTAATGTCAATCTCCCACAGGCTCTGTAATGTTTCTGACAAGGATGACAAAATAAATGTCATATGTTTTATTGCATTTTCTTTCTTTTTTACATTTTTAGAACCTGATTTTTCAGTATGATTGATGTCAGTAGTTGGATGTACGTACACAATGACTATTAGCAGATACATACAGAGTGCCTCCTTCAGTACGCAAGCAGTGCAAGCCGTATATATGAAATCATAGACCTGTACACTTGGAAGGGACCCATCTAGTCCAGCCCCCTGCAAAGCAGGAATTGCAGCCAATGAACCACTGACAGATGCATGTATCAGAATATAACAATGTGGACTGGGCTATATATCCAAGATAAGAGTTAAAAACATGGCAGCTCAAGCAGAATCCCAGTAGAGACATAAACACTCAGCAATGTACATGTATGAAAACTGATACTCTTTAGTTACTGAGATGCAAAAAAGAAGACCCCCTCCCCAATTAATTTTCAAATTACTCACAGTGATGTGATCTTAAGCATACTGGCAAACTGTTTCCTTTGAAAGGCATTTGCTGGTTTTTCTCTACTCTCCTACTAAAAGCTTCAGTGTTGCATTCACATTAGAGCCTCCCCTGCTTATTTAAGAATATATAAAAAGCCTGCTGCATTATACCCAATGGCCCATCTAGTGCAGCCTCCTGTTCTCACAGTGGCCACACAGCTGCACATTGAAGCTTCTTTGAAGCTCTCTGCTGATTCCTGCTTTGAGAGTTGGAAGGGGATGTGGACTGAAGGATAAGGGAAGCATTTTCTTCAGACTTGCACTTGATTGTTCGCGTGCGCGCGCACACACACACACAGCCACAGACCACTCTCTCTCTCTCTCTGAATATTTCTGAAAACAAAAACGGCCTTTTCACACCCTGCTTGGAAACTGTCTTCTTTCTATTTTTAACACATTTTTATGGCTGAACATTTAGGGAAAGGAATCTGCCAGATGTATCTTTGTGTGTAGTGTAGCAAATGGTTGTGGGCTCAGACCTTGTCTGAATACCCTAGCTAAACATGTGTCTGAAGGCAGCCTGATCCTGATTTCTGAACATGTGGGGAGTCAGGAAATTGAGGTGACTGTCTGCTAGCTGCAGTCTTTTTGGGTTTTAGGTTTTAGCCTAACAGTACCCACCTGTGGGAGCTTGGCAGCCAATAGTGGCAGCCCAGCAGTGAGCTGAATTTAGGAAGGTGTTGCTAGTACTCGTGTACTTAAGGTGTTTTACATGGAGGCTATTAATTTCTAATACATGATCCTTCACATTAAAGTGTGACATTTTTAGACCCTGATAAGTGGAGCTGTATTTACCTATCTTACTTAACATAGCAGTGACTAATGTCTCTTGTAGAGTTTCAAATCAATTATTACGCTTCCTCTTGACACACTGGTGTGTGGCAATGAGTAATGATCATTCAGCACCTAGAAGGAAGTCTGCAGAAACCACACATTAATCCATCAGTCTCAAGAATGAGTTGTACAGAGAATGAGGGCAGTGACATCAGCAAGCTTTGTGTACTTTTGTGTGAGAGAATGAATGTTATGTAATACTGTCTGCATTTTTTCCTTCGTTATTTGCTCTTAAGGCACTGGGTTGGATTTTCCAGGTGTCAGAGGACTTGAGAATATGGTTGCTCCAACTGAGATGTTTGAAGACATTGTTGTTGCTGTTGTTTAGTCATTTAGTCATGTCCGACTCTTCGTGACCCCATGGACCATAGCACGCCAGGCACTCCTGTCTTCTTGAAGACATTAGGTATGCTTAAATATACAGTGCATGGAGGGAGAAGTAGGATTGCTGCTGACATCTGTGTGCTTGCCATGATGTCTGGAAAAAGAGCCTATGTGTGCAAAGTATCCCCTAAGTCAGGCATGTCAAACCTGCGGCCCTCCAGATGTTTTGGACTACAATTCCCATCTTCCTCAACCACTGGTCCTGCTAGCTAGGGATCATGGGAGTTGTAGGCCAAAACATCTGGAGGGCCGCAGGTTTGACATGCCTGCCCTAAGTCATCTCTGTATTAGACTAGATGACTTTGAGACCATATTCAACAAACTGGTCTAGAACCATAATAAACAAATGAAATGACCATATTCAGCTCTACGATTCCATAGTGTATCGGCTCTGAATGCAATTGGGAACCCTGCAATCACGGGTCCTTATTGTGTGGAAATGCTAAACACATTCAGTTTTACACATGTGTTGAAGGCACACATGTTGGTTGATGGACCAGAAGGTACACAGTGTCAGGCACTGGTTACATGTGTACATCTGTATTGGCATTCCATTCGGTCTTAGAGATACTCCTGTTTATGCAGGCATTTGTTTCATCTCTTGACCTGAATCTTTAGTTTAAATCAATGTGTTTTAATGGGATTATTATGTATTCAATGCCATATTTTAAATTATTGTGTCTTCTAATAAAGCTGTACAATTGCTTTTTGTATTTCCCGAACTGTTTGAAGGCCTGTTTTGGCATCTATCAGTAGATAAATTTGATGATTATGATTATGATGATATAAGTGTGATGGTGGAGATCTTCCAAACACCTCTATTGTGTTTTGGCACTTGAATCTGAGTTTCAGACACCTTTAATTTCTTTCTTTCTTATTGCACCTAGAAAATGATTTGTTGTGTTTTAAAAAGGATGGTTATTAGAGGTTGGCGTTGTCAGTTAAAGTAACCTTTTTTTGATTAATCATGAGTTACTGTTAATGAATCAGGTAATTAATTGACTAAAACTTGTATATGAGTTAATTATAGTGTTGAAATAGACTACTTTTTTTTGTTTTTCGATGATGACTGTGTTTGATATAGCCAGTACCATCTTAAAGGACACATTCTGTCCTGTGAGAAGGGGGGTGTCTTTTAAGATGGTGCTTGCTGTCTGCAGTCTTTATAAACATGTGCGAATTCACTGTTTAATTAAGTTGGGCATCTTGAACATTTTAAAATTAATTAACTGAGTATATAAATAAACATACTACAGAATATTCCCCACCATCTCATTCACATCCTACCAAAAGTCCAACATACTTCCAAAACGCAGTAGTGAACCCGCTATGTCCTACCAAATTATTTTATCATAACCTGACATAATTTCAGAAGGAAGTTGTCACATCAGGCAAGAAACTGATATAGCTGTTTTTGGAATAATAGCTTTACCACTGGCCCGAGGGGGTTGTTTGCTTGCACAATTAAGACATCTCACAAACTGAATACATGACAAGGCAGGGGAAGGCAATGTCACCAGTAAATGCAGGCTGTCAGATTACATCCTGGGCATGTGCCACATAAGGCCTGGAGCAAAAAGCCCATAGAAGTGATCACTTTGATATAATTGCTAAGTTCAATAAACAGTTTAAAACAACAACAACAGGAAGACCCAAACCAGAACAACTAGCCAAGAATTCAATTAGTTATGCCTATGTAAGTCTTGGCTTTAAGTAAAGGTTTAGAAAAATTAATTGTTATTTAACCTCTTCAGTTAGCAAAACCTTCATATGTGTTATGAACCTGTGGCTGATATTTCATGCTGCTAATGCTTGAGGAACTGATTTTTTTGCAAATTCCTCAACAATGTTACATGATTCATGGGATCAAAGCAAGTTTGCACTCCTCCGTCTGCCACTGTATAGCTCTCAGGAAGTTCAAACTTTTCAAAAGACACATTTAAATGAAAAATAAAATTGTCAGAGAAAATCAAAAGACACATTTAAATGGTATTAACATTTGAATCTTAATACTACTTTTTTTTAAAGCAGTTTAAATCAAACCCAGAACAAAATGGAAAAATGATACACTTGAAAGCTCTGATACTGCTATTTCTAGCCTGAAGGTTGTACTCCATTTGAAAAAGTCAGGGACATCTCTTGCCCCATGGCTGCTTAGATCGTATATGGTCCATAGCTTTGTAGGATCGGCATACCAACATGATAAGGTGTTTCAAAAAAGGACAACTTTGACACAACATAGTTTCTTTCTTAAGCTATGTTAATAAAAATGTACACCAAGTTAGTCCATCTTCATCTCATGTAACATTATGGAGGGGCTGTATAGGACCTCCTCACAGTACAACTACTCAGAGCATGTTTCTGTTCTGTAACCTTCTTGGTTACAGCATAGCTAATACTCAGGCATGATTGACACCTGTAGACCAACAGCATCTTTAGTACAGCAGATTAGATATCCTTCTCTTAAACAGTGGCAGAATATGAACTTTCTCTGGCTCCTAACACACCTCCTCATCTTTCAGTGGTGTCAGAGGATAATTCTTATTCTTATTCTTATTCTCCTCCTCCTCCCCCCTCCTCCCCTCCCCCTCCTCTTCCTTCTCTCTCTCTCTCTCTGAAAGAAATGGAAGGATATTTTAAGCTGTTTTTAAGCCTGTCTAATATTATTGTCTCCATATGTCACCCCTTCCTTACATACACCTTTGTTTACCCGAATTGCCAAAACAAAATATCACATCATTCACAGGGCTACCTTGTGAAACACAATAGGAATGACAACTGCCACACAGATCTCCCCTGACCTTATCCTACCTAATTTTATGCTAAGATAAAACTCTTGAGGGGGAGGGGGAATCTCAAAGCCGAA
Organism: Zootoca vivipara; assembly: GCF_963506605.1. Lineage (NCBI taxonomy): Eukaryota > Metazoa > Chordata > Lepidosauria > Squamata > Lacertidae > Zootoca > Zootoca vivipara. Next base: position 53,221,467 of record NC_083283.1, on the reverse strand, counting down.
ATCCATTAAACAATTTTCGCTGCTGATGAGAAGCGATTTTGCTTTTTCTTTCCAAATTGCTGCAGATGATTCTCTGTCATAAAATGAGACTTAAAATGTCTCAACTTTAGTGGACTTTAAATTAATACATCTGTAACTATTTATATCATTATAAAACCGTCCTTTTGTAATGCAAATTTGTTAGCAACCCTTTTGCAGCTGTTAATCTAATTCAAACACGCTGACATTTTCTGCATGAGATTTCTCTATAATTATAGCAAAGAAATTGCTGAGCTTTGGTGTATTTAATTTTGTGTTTAATTTGTGGGCAAAAGATACACACACACCCATATAAAGTCAAACATATACATCAAAGGAGTAATGTCATGGACATGTTGTATAGGAATTTTAATAACCATAAGAATAAATCAGGATAAAGGTTTACTAGATAGCACCTGATATTTTGATTTCTCTCCAAAATAGCTGAAGGAAGTGGTATATTACAGGGACTGAAGCTCATGCTTTGAATGCAGATTCAAACCTCTCATTGCCATGAAAAGCACTTTTCCTCAACCAGGTGGCCTTTACTGCTTTGAACTACAAGTCCCATAATCCCTTACTTGCCCTGCTGGCTGGGGCTCATTAGAGATGTAGTCCAAAACTTCTGGAGGGCAAAAGATTGGGAAAGGCTGGCTAAAGATCTCAGGTACCAGGGCTAAAGAAGACCCTTGCTGGAGACCTTGGAAAGCCATGGCCAATCAGAGAGGCATTACAATGAGGGAGCTTGATGGATCAATGGTATTTGGCTGTTTATAGCCTTATATGGCAGACGTTGGGATGCAGGTGGCACTGTGGATTAAACCACAGAGCCTAGGGCTTGCTGATCAGAAGGTCAGTGGTTCGAATCCCCGCGATGGGGTGAGCTCCCATTGCTCGGTCCCAGCTCCTGCCAACCTAGCAGTTCAAAAGCAGGTCAAAGTGCAAGTAGATAAATAGGGACCGCTACAGCGGGAAGGTAAACGGCATTTCCGTGTGCTGCTCTGGTTTGCCAGAAGCGGCTTTGTCATGCTGGCCACATGACCTGGAAGCTGTACGCTGGCTCCCTCAGCCAATAACACGAGATGAGCGCCGCAACCCCAGAGTCGGTCACGACTGGACCTAATGGTCAGGAGTCCCTTTACCTTTATGGCAGAAGTGTAAGCCTCAAATTCTTCTCATGCAGCTTGTTTAAAGACCATCCATATGTATTTACACATGACATTTACTAGTGATTAATGGAGAAATCCAAATGAGTAGGCAGAGAAGTGAAATTGGATAAACTTCATTTTTTTCTATGTCCTAGATGGTTGCACGGGCAAGGGTGAAGTTGGGGGATGTGTTTTTCCTTTGGCTCCCCCCCCCAACATGGCTTTTCTTTTTTGAAGCTTACAAGGAAAGAAATAAACTAGGTTAGCTCCTGCTGTCTAGAGTATGTAGGAGGAATGGGATGGCTTTGGCTCCTGTAGCTCTACAGCCTTTCCTGACACATCAGAACTTTGACATTGTTGGGGCACTGGCTGTAGACCTTTCTGTGGCTTCATGGATGAGGCACACAAGGTCAGATTTCTACCCTCAGAGAGGAAGATCTGAAAAATCCCATAGCCCATGGAATGCCCTCTCGGGGACCATAAGATTGCATCCGCATGCATCAAATCTCTGTCCTTTTTAATTATCCAATCTCCAAGTGATCAAAGGTAGTCTTTTTGTCATCATTGTGATGATATGTCCAAATGCATCATGAAATCAACAAATGATCTTAGACAGAAATGGCATTTTCAGGGCATTTCCTGATACTTTCTCAGGCTCCCAAATGCAGCCTTTTGTGTTTTTGAGCTCGGAATCATTTCTATTACCCAAATCCACATTTGCCTGCAAAAAGATCATGTTTCAGTATTTCCTTTGTGAAGCTTAATAATCATTAGTGGGCGAAAGGCATTTTGCCAGCCACAAGGAAATTTCCTAACAGCTCTATCCCATTCCCTTTCCTTACAAAGACAATTATGAAAGGCGGCATTTCAAACTATAAACATATGCATAGACACAGCTGTGTTACTTACTTTTGAGTCTCAGCGTAATTAAGCACACCACTATCTACGCAAACAAGTGAAGATGGATGTTCCTCTGGGGAAAATTCTAAATCAATGGAAAGCACCTATGGTTTGTTTTTATAAGCTTTCCTTTAGTTCTTAAAAAAAAAAGAGTTTGATTTTTAATATGATCATTTTTTAAAAAAATGTTAAAGTTCTCCGAAATTAGAGCTTTCAAAGTATAGATTTTTTTAATGGCCTTGATATTTTCAAATGCTATTGCAACAGTAGAAACAAATCCGTTGCAGAACAAAGGGATGTGCTCACCTTTCACAAGCAGAGTCTCATCTATTTTGCTATGCTTAAAATGGTATTTTAAGCCTGCATTTTCTAGGACATCTTCATTTTTGTTGTCCTGTTAAAATCATTTAACTATTATTTATTATTGAAGATTCAGATGCAAGAACATGTCTGCAAAATGGCTGAATACTCCATAGAGATATTTGAAATAGTGCACAGCGCACCATCCCTTGGGATATTGATATAACCTTCTAACACTTCTGTCAGGAATTATGCCAACCATTTGCTTGATATTGAGGAAGTCGCCTCGTGGTGAAACATTCAGCATTAGACAAGAATGGCGGAAGCTGCCAGGATTTTCTGTGGTGGTGTCACCACAGGGGAGGGGGAGTGCTTTTTGTAGGAGGTTTTTGAAATGGAGGTGGTTGCCAGGGTGACAGCGGGGATTTTGGAAGTGGAAGAGGAGGAGTTGTTTTCTGCTAAGGCTGCTGAAGAGGAGGAGGAGGAAGTAGGCAGAACTCCATGCGGTGTTGGCAGGAGGCGGCTGCACTGAGAGACCGGGGACAATGACTGGCTGCTGCTTTAGACCCAAGCTTGCTGAAGCTATAAGAGGAACAACGAGGGACACATTTGGATCATAATGTTCTATACCTCCACTCCATTGAAGGCTTTAGGTGTGAATATGTGTGAATAAACCATATTTTTAAGACTCTGAAACCTCCTCTGTACCTTGCTTTTCCAATGGAAACATGATGCCAGATGAGTGCCTTCAACCTCCTGGAATCGTGCTACCCAGTGATTTCCCCCCTAAAAGAATGTTTAGGGGTACTCTCATTTTCCTACTCATATTGAAATACTGCCCCTCAATGAGGCCAAACTTAGATTCACAAAGCATTTAGGGGTATGCGTACCTCTGTGTACCCCCAGAAAAAAAGCACTGTTGCTTCCACTTAGCAGAGATTGGGGTTGGCATGTAACAATATATTCTTCTGAGTTATGTGTACTTGATTCATTCTTCTTCTTCTTCTTCTTCTTCTTCTTCTTCTTCTTCTTCTTCTTCTTCTTCTTCTTCTTCTCTCTCTCTTCTCTCTCTCTCTCTCTCTCTCTCTCTCTCTCTCTCTCTACACACACACACACACACATACACACACAAAAATGCATTTTGGGCCCATGTGCAGTGAGCCCCAAGGAAAGTGGAGGGTAGTAAAAACACAGAAGCAGCAAGTCTTGACTTCATGGCACCCAGGAATCTCAGGGGTCCCTTGCCCCTTGCAAACCCATAACCATATCAATAATCAATAATAAAACATAGATTCATTGCAACATAAGACAGGATCTGATTTCCTCACATTACTTCAATCTATGTTAGTAAGATGCCCCATGATTCAGGTGATGATAAGTAATAAAAAGAGAACAGGAAAAAATGGGAAGGAAGTGTGGAAAAGAGTGTAAAGGTAAAGGGACCCCTGACCATTAGGTCCAGTCGTGACTGACTCTGGGGTTACGGCGTTCATCTCGCCTTATTGGCCGAGGGAGCCAGTGTACAGCTTCCAGGTCATGTGGCCAGCATGACAAAGACGCTTCTGGAACCAGAGCAGTGCACGGAAACACCGTTTACCTTCCCGTTGTAGTGGTACCTATTTATCTACTTGCACTTTGACGTGCTTTCGAACTGCTAGGTTGGCACAAGCTGGGACCGAGCAACGGGAGCTCACCCCGTCGCGGGGATTTGAACCACCGACCTTCTGATCGGCAAGCCCTAGGCTCTGTGGTTTAACCCACACACAGCGCCACCTGCGTCCCTGGAAAAGAGTGTAAGGAAGTCTAATAAATTCCCGATTTTTCCCATGTTTATTACTTTTATGCTTTAAAAAATCAGATGTCAAATATTGGTGTGTTTTTGTGTGTGTCACTGTTTTGCTGGTGCCCTAAATGCATGCTTAGTCTGCCTAATCCAGTACTATAACTAGGCAGCCTATACAGTTGCTGATGCTGCCATGTGTAGTGGTAGGAGATAACAAATGCAGAGATAAAAGACAGAATTTGTGCTACTGCCACTACTAATGTTGAGCCCTGTCCTAAGAAACTCCCAAAATATATTTGGTGAAATGGTCCCCACAATTTTGCTGCCCACAGATAGGCTGAAGTTCAAGATGCCATGTGTGCCCAAGTTCAGCTTGAAACACGATATTATATAAAGAAATATTCTGGCAGAATTTATAGACTCACAGCCTTCTATTAATTTTTTCTGGAAGACCTTTACTTCCTGCATCAGCCAAATCTGGTCAAAAACAAACAAGCCCCTCAACACTAGATGGCTGGTGAAATCAAGGAATGATATTCTTTGATGCTTTTCTGCTGAAGTGTTTGTGTTGCTTGAGTTTGGTTTCCCCATTGTAACATGACAAAATGTAAACTCGAGCTGTACTGCAAATGTAAATGCCACAGTCTTAGCTGTAATATTAAATGTACTTTATGGTTTTAAGATTGCCCTTTGCAGAGCGTGTTGATGCATTTTGGCAAGCAAAATATTGCATTTTGATTGGTAAAGATCCCTTCTGTTAAACCTGCCAGAAAACAAGATCAACAAAATTTTAATCATCTGAGAAGCTCTTCTCTCATATGAGTACCTGACAAAAACACCTGGTCAAAGCAGCTTGAAGCAGTTTACAATGGCAGAAATAAAACATCTTTCCATTTTTGCCATGGTGAAACCCAGCATTCTTACAGTTTTAGGCATTATATAATAACAAAGTGATAATCAAAATAAGTAATAATCAAATGTGTGCAAAACCCATATTATTGTAAGGAATTCTATTTTGTAATGAATTTTGTCTGGCCGCAAACAAATAATTGCCCCTTCCAAATTTGAGTCAGTTCTAGTTGCTGCCATATTCTGGAGTAGCCACTGTGGTGCCCCCCAAATGTCCTGGACTCCAACTCCCATCAACCCTCACCATTAGTTATGCTGGCAGGACTGATGGGAATGGTAGTCCAGGACAACTGGAGGGCACCACGTCTATGTCTATATCTCTGTCTGCCATTTGTGTTTCCATCATTTTCAGGCCCCGGATGTTTGTACACTCACACTGGATCATGCTTTACACAGGGAAGAACTCAACATAGTGCTATACTGAAGTCCCTTGGTTGTGTACTAGTCACAGAAGTGGAATGGCTTGCACAATAGAAGGTGCAGGAAACCACCATTGTTCTCATGGCTGGCTGCGCAACAGATGGCTGTAGCCCTGGTAATTCCTTTTGCACCATCTGTTGCGCAACAAACTTCCTCTATTGAGCATTGCACTAGCTTTCCTATTGCACAACCATAGAATCATAGAGTTGGAAGAGACCACAAGGGCCATCCAGTCCAACCCCCTGCCAAGCAGGAAACACAATCAAAGCATTCTTGACCTATGCCTGTCAAGCCTCTGCTTAAAGACCTCCAAAGAAGGAGACTCCACCACACTCCTTGGTAGCAAATTCCACTGCTGAACAGCTCTTACTGTCAGGAAGTTCTTCCTAATGTTTAGATGGAAGCTTCTTTCTTGTAGTTTGAATCCTTTGCTCCGTGTCCGCTTCTCTGGAGCAGCAGAAAACAATCTTTCTCCCTCCTCTATATGACATCCTTTTATATATTTGAACATGGCTATCATATCACCCCTTAACCTTCTCTTCTCCAGGCTAAACATACCTAGCTCCCTAAGCCGTTCCTCATAAGGCATCGTTTCCAGGCCTTTGACCATTTTGGTTGCCCTCTTCTGGACACGTTCCAGCTTGTCAGTATCCTTCTTGAACTGTGGTGCCCAGAACGGGACACAGTACTCCAGGTGAAGTCTGACCAGAGCAGAAAACAGTGGTACTATTACTTCCCTTGATCTAGATGCTATACTCCTATTGATGCAGCCCAGAATTGCATTGGCTTTTTAAGCTGCTGCATCACACTGTTGACTCATGTCAAGTTTGTGGTCTACCAAGACTCCTAGATCCTTTTCACATGTATGCTCTCAAGCCAGGTGTCTCCCATCCTGTATTTGTGCCTTTCATTTTTTTTTGCCCAAGTGTAGTACTTTACATTTCTCCTTGTTAAAATTCATCTTGTTTGCTTTGGCCCAGTTGTCTAATCTGTTAAGGTCATTCTGAAGTGTGATCCTGTCCTCTGGGGTGTTAGCCACCCCTCCCAATTTGGTGTCATCTGCAAACTTGCTCAGGATGCCCTCAAGCCCATCATCCAAGTCATTGATAAAGATGTTGAATAAGACTGGGCCCAAGACAGAACCCTGTGGCACCCCACTAGTCACTTCTCTCCAGGATGAAGAGGAGCCATTGATGAACACCCTTTGGGTTCGGTCAGTCAGCCAGTTACAAATCCACTGAATGGTAGCATTGTCTAGCCCACATTTTGCCAGCTTCTTTACAAGAATATCATGGGGCACCTTGTCAAAGGCCTTGCTGAAATCAAGATAGGCTATATCCACAGCATTCCCTTCATCTACCAGGCTTGTAATTCTGTCAAAAAATGAGATCAGATTAGTCTGACATGACCTATTTTTCAGAAACCCATGCTGACTTTTAGTGATCACAGCGTTCCTTTCTAGGTGCTCTTTGCTATCACAACAACCCTTGCATTGGTGACCAGAAAACACTGGATATGGGCCATAGACTTTAAGCTGCTTAAGTAATGGGGCTGAGATGAAAGCCCTATGAGACTTCAGAATGTTCATTGCACAAAGTTATATCATTTTCCTTGTTGACCTTGGAAGAGTTGAACATAGAGAATTTCCTGCAAATTGACAAACCATTTAAAAATTGGGCTCCAATATAAAACTTTAAAAATTATCAGTACTATATAGAACGGCAGTAACTATAAGTTTACTCTATGTGACTTTTGTAAACTTAGCTCTGGATTTTAAAACCTCTTGTGCTCCAATCCCACATATGTGTTATCAGAAATAACCCCCGTGGATTTCAGTGAGCCTTACTCTCAGGTAAGGGGGGGGGGTTAGGATTGCAACTTTGTTCAAAAAACAGTCTCTCCATTGCTTTCCAATGTGTGGGATAGTGAACACACTCAGTAATTATTTAATCATGAGAGTCACTGTGGTTACCACTTTTCTTGGGTAGATGACACTTTTCCTTATGGCTTAGGTCTGAAATGACTTCGCTTGATGCTCTGTCATCACCAGCTTGAATCCCCACTTCTTCTGCATTTACCTTCCTCTGCCCCTCACCCCAACGGTGGTAATGAAGCTTACCGATCCCTAAAGAGTATTCATGGCTGTTTCAGAGTATAGAAATATGAGCAGTGAAAATGTGAACATTCATAATATGAAAAGACACAATTTGGAACTAATTTACAATAATGATGTTAATATAAAGGACTTTAAAAAACTTAGAGTTAGATTTGATTAGGCTGTCAAACTGATGGTCAGAGAAGATTAATAGGAAAGGTCATATATTAAAATGACCTATTATTATTTGCTTCAACAAAAATGTACTTTTGGAATAAGGTTTCAAGAGAGTTACTGCTTGATTTGTATTACATTCATAAATTCATAAATTTTTATTAAGACTGCTTGACAAGTCATGAATATTCCGTAGCAAAATCATCCTAATAGTTGGCTATCAAAATTAACCTTTCTCCTGTGTGTGTTTTTTTAACAGCACTTTGATTTTTGAAAATCAGATAACATTATGGGAAACATTATTGCAAATACTGCCGCATAGATTGAACAAACTATATGCTTGTTCTTTAATGTAGAGATAATTATGAATGCAATGAAATATTAGGTGTACACAGTATTATGCTAAGGCCTTCCTGAAGTCAATAGGATTCAAGGGCATGTATGCATGAATATAATAATGTGCTTAGTTATGTGCACTAAGGTCTCAGTGTGCATAACTGGGTGTAGGATGGCCACTTTAGGGATGCAGAAAGCTGCTTTGTCCCAAGGCAAATCATTTGTCTACTTACCGCAGCCTTTTCTGCTCCAGGGTGATGACTCTGTGGCCCTGCAGATGTTGCTAGTCTACAAACCCCTTCACCACTGACCATTGGCCAAGCTGGCTGGAGCTGATGACCATCTGCAGGGATGCAGATTCCCCACCCCTGGTCTGTTTCAAGTGGCTACAGGTCTCAAGGATTCCAGATATCTTACCATCTACTACTTAATCATTTAAAATGAAAATGTGAGGGATTTGACCTGGACTCTTTTGCATGCAGAGTATGTGCTTTACCACTAAGACATGTGCCAAGGATTTGTTGCAAAAGGTAGATATTCAACAGGCACTTGATAATGCTTGCCGGGGCATTTCAATACTTTCATGAGTGCTATCTAAGGAACCCTTCTACTGATGTATAAAAAGGTTGTAAAAGGTAAAGGGACCCTCAACCGTTAGGTCCAGTCGCGGACGACTCTGGGGTTGCGACGCTCATCTCACTTTACTGGCCGGGGGAGCCTGTGTTTGTTCGCAGACAGCTTCCGGGTCAAATTTATCCTGTTATGCATAGTGTGGTGGAGATGAATAGATAATCCCCCCCCCTCATAATATTTGATTGAGGATCATCCAAAGAAATTGAGTGGTGGGAGATTCAGAACAGAGATAAGTACATATTTGCACAGCACATACTTATGGAATTCACTAGGAAGACCTTCCTTTCCAGTTTTGGAACATTAATCTAAAGATAGAGGGACCCAGGTGGCGCTGTGGGTTAAACCACAGAGTCTAGGGCTTGCTGATCAGAAGGTCGGTGGTTCGAATCCCTGCAACGGGGTGAGCTCCCGTTGCTCGGTCCCAGCTCCTGCCCACCTAGCAGTTCGAAAGCACATCAAAGTGCAAGTAGATAAATAGGGACCGCTCCGGCGGGAAGGTAAACGCCGTTTCCGTGCACTGCTCTGGTTTGCCAGAAGCAGCTTTGTCATGCTGGCCACATGACCCGGAAGCTGTCTGCGGACAAATGCCGACTCCCTCAGCCTATAGAGCAAGATAAATGCCGCAACCCCAGAGTCAGACTCGACTCGACCTGATGGTTAGGGGCCCCTTTACCTTTACTCTAAAGATAAGTATTTCATTTATCTACGAAATGGCATCATGCAGATCCATAACATTAGTGCTAATCATATCCAGAGTAGACCTAGTGAAAACAAGTGTTTCTTAAGTTCATTGATTTAACAGATCTACTCTGATCATGACTGTTGGATATCACCCACTGTGAATATTCATTTTTGCTTCCATGTGGTATGCATTTCTTCAGATTTGTTTGCCATGAAAAAGAACTTTAATAAGTTCACTTGCTACTGCTTTCCTTGATCTGTTGTAAACTTCAAGAAACTCTTTTCTGTTGTCAAGTCAACATCCACCTGAGAACCAATAGTTGTTTGGTTTGTTTGCTTGTTTTTTAAAAAAATATCCCTAACTTAATGCTGAAGAAAATGGAATATAATGGTGGCTTTATCCTGAAAACATATCAAATTTAAAACAAGGAAAACATCTATAGTATGCTGACATTGTTTTCTTTTTTTTTAATGATGCAAAGATTTTAAGAATCCCCAAAGCAGACTCCTTGACTCCCTGGATTTCATGGTGTGCTGCAACGAACCATCTCTTGCTTTCTCTCTTTGAAACCAAGTGAAGAAAAAAAAAGATTTTGACTCAAGATCTCCTTTATGTACCAATTACCTTTTTCTCAAAAGCAAATAAAGATTCCCCCCCCCTCTCCTTCCTCCTCCTGTTTCATTAATAGTTGTTCTACTTTACTAGTCCCAGAGTATTCATATTTTCATTTGTCTACTTAAAACTGCATATTAATCAGTACAAACAAACAACAATCTTTCCTAATCATGGGGATTCTTAAAAACAAACAAGCAAAGCACCTTCTGTTTTAAATGTATGACTTGGCATTATTTGATGGAATATATATTGCAGTCACCTCGTTTTTTTAACCTTATGTGTAATTCCATAAGAGCCAAACAACAAGTTACATCAGAGTCTTTTGACTGAAACTCTGAATGTCCTTGTAAAAACAGCTGGCAAGGATGCTATGTGTACCAGGTACCCCCCCCCAACCCACAAGCTGCTAGGCCTCAGAGGTTGGCCTACCAGACTGTATTGGGCAAAACACATCTACTTTCCCCCACCCTGAGGTCCCATAGTGGCCAGTGGGATAGGTGTGTTCACCTGCCCCCCAGTTAACTGTGCTGTTGCTGTTTACTTTTAGATGGAGGAGCATGGCAAAAACAAGGCTAGTGTAGTGCAAATATGGGGGTAAATAAATTAGGGAATGTAGGGAAAACCTACTGTGGAGGACTTTTGTATTTTGAGGAGATAGGTTGATTGGTCTATATGATTCTGCCTCCCTGCTTATTGGCACCTTTGGGACCGACAAGTTTTTTTTTTGTGTGTGTGTGTGTGTGTTAACTTTATTGCTTTAGTGTTTGCGCTCCAGGAATAGTAGCACCACGATGTACTACAATCCCTTGGTGGGCGATCTGTAGGCTGAGTTGTGCAGCCGTAGGATTGGTGAACTACGCTGGCCCCTGTATACTGGAATCTGCTCTGCACATCTGGATTCAGAGAACAACGTTGGAGAAATTTAGAATCATAGAATCATAGAGTTGGAAGAAAGCACAAGGGCCATCCAGTCCAACCCCCTGCCAAGCAGGAAACACCATCAAAGCATTCCTGACAGATGGCTGTCAAGCCTCCGCTTAAAGACCTCCAAAGAAGGAGACTCCACCACATTCCTTGGTAGCAAATTCCACTGTCGAATAGCTCTTACTGTCAGGAAGTTCTTCCTAATGTTTAGGTGGAATCTTCTTTCTTGTAGCTTGAATCCATTGCTCCATGTCCGCTTCTCTGGAGCAGCAGAAAAACAACCTTTCACCCTCTTCCATATGACATCCTTTTCTATATTTGAACATGGCTATCATATCACCCCTTAACCTTCTCTTCTCCAGGCTAAACATACCCAGCTCCCTAAGTCGTTCCTCATAAGGCATCGTTTCCATAAGGCCAGTTTGCACATAGCCACCAAGGCTCAAGATATATACAGTAAATATCTCATATGGGGTGAACTTCCATCCATTTGTGTGTTGTGATTGTCTATGAATCCAAAAGAACTCTTGCATTTGGCAATAACGGAGCAATGCTAAAAGCGGGAAGAGAGCACTAGTTGCAAACTCCGTCTTGGAGCAGAGCTTTTACTGACTGAGCCTACCCAAGGCAGAGTAGTGGACTTGATGAAGGCAGAGGGAAACCTTCATCAAGTCCACTACTGAGCTTACAAACTGATTCAGAACACACACTACTTCCCTGGGCTTGAAAGAATGGGGAGGGGGAAAGTCCTTTATAAACTGTGGTCTAGATGCTGATACAGCCCCATCCACTCATTGCACTATTTTTGGTTCAAACAAGAAGTGTATAACTTCAGCTGCTGCATTCAACTTTGGCATCTAATGTAGTTTGGCTCTTGGCCCATCAAGTTTCACAACACAACTGGCAAGATAAAATGAGATAAAGCTATTTGGCTCTACCTTCTTTGAACCACATGGGGGTATGTAAATGAACAAACCAAACAGCTGATAAGCAAAATCCTTAAAATATGCTGTTGCATGACAGGTGAGCATTGTGGTAAATAAGGCTGGCATCGTCAAAACAGGAATGCCAAACATGAATATTTTAATTCAAATTAGCAATAAGCATCTCAATCTGCTCTGCATCCAAATTTGACTTCAGTGTTCTGCACTCAGTGTTGAAATGATGAAACCTGTGCTGAGATAACACTGTCAGATGAAGGGGTATTTTAAACATGAAATGTGCATCTGAGACTTCATTTTGATTCATATGAAAATGAATGAAATTTAATTTGTAATTCGGATGCCACCTTTTTACATGACTGCACTCAGCATGGTTTGCAGCCTATGTGAATGACAAAAGCTACAACAAAAACAACTTTGCCATCCTATAACACTACAAAATGTAACCAAAAACAAATTAAGAACATGCACACATACAAACACACACACACCAACCAAGCACAAACATATACTATCGGGTGCAACAGAATGTTTCTTTCAAGCCTACATTTAGAGATGTTCCATCAGGCATAGTGATAGATTTCTGCAGAGATATTTGCATCCATGGACACCATGCTGGCAACTCCTCGAATCCATAGTATTACAAGATACGAACAGAGCAGCAGCAAACAATAAAACAAAAGCATCACCACTCTCAGCTACAGCAAATTAAACACAACCAAGATGACATGGGCAAAAATACAGTACAGTGGTACTTTGGTACTCAAATGGTCCTCAAATGGCTTGGCTCCTGAACAAATTGACTCCTGAACACCGCAAACCTGGAAGTGAGTGTTTTGGTTTGCAAATGTTTTTCATAATCTGAACGTCTGAAGCTCCTGCAGCCAATCGGAAGCCATGCCTTTGTTTTCGAACGGCTTTGAGAGTCGAACGGACTCCCAGAGCAGATTAAGTTCAAGAACCAAGGTACCACTATACTCAAACTAGCAGGGCCCACCCAAAAAGAACAACTGAGCAGCTAAGTCACACCTCTCCTTTTCTGTCCTGTGGGGCCTGTCCTTCTTTAGTGGGGCAGCCATTTTACTCAAACTACTCCCCATGTTATCAAGAGGACTGTCATGGACACTCCCCAGCTAAAGGAATGCACATGGAAGATGGTTAGCTCTTTATTTTCAAAAGCAGACACTTAACAGTTGCTTCTACAGCTCTGGATAACCACGCACACCAGTCTAACATCTAGGCAGCTATTGCCAAGTCTGCACTGTATGGAGCAATTGCAGCATCCCCCCCCACCAGTTTATGTACCTTCCCCCAATGGGCTGCATGCACACATCCAGAGGCTGTGCCTGTGTGGAAGCTGTCCTGGCTCTTCCCTCTTCAACCCCCTCCTGGTTCTGGGTGACAGTGGCGCAGGAGAGGGTGGGGAAATACCTGTCTCTTCACATGCTTGTCCTACCTCTTCCTCCTCTTCTTCTGACCCATCCTGTGACCCACCTTCCAGCTCTGAAGCTTCCGCTCCCTCTGACTCTTGCCTCCTGGCTGGTACAGGTTCCCACAATTCACTGGTCCCTCTCCCGAGTCAGACTCTAGCCCCCATTTCTTTGGTGTACACTCGTCAGTGTCCTGCCAGTCCCTGGCAAGTACCAACATTGGAATGGTGCAAGGTTTTAAATGAATAGAGCTGGATGGGAAGATAACTATGTATTAAACAGCTGCCATGTCTATATGGCTTAGATGCCTTGGCAAGATCATAATCTTTGGCCAGGTCAGTTTCTGGTGCCGCTCCTGATATCTCTTAGCTGTTCTTGTCTAAAAACATTGAGTTTCACAATATATGTGGGAAAGATTGTGATGTCTCCAACGGAGGATCATAATTTATGACCTATTAGCTGGAAGAAACATGAGAAAGTACTGCAGCTCTCTAGGTAAAATGAACTTACACAAATAGGAAAGCAGCTTAACCGTAGGCAAGATGTACTCTGTGTCCAAATAATGAGCTCTTATCTACCTTAGAGCGATGCCCAGAAGTAAGCAAGGAGATGCATCATTCAGACAAGTGAGCTTTTAACTCTGCCCTACAATGTAAGGACCTATTTTAGTTTTAATAAACTACAAGCAGAATAGGGGGGAAGCTAATAATCACGTACGTAGCTCAATAGCCTGTTCAGCAGTGGACAAAGAAACAAAAAAATGAAGTACCTGTGCTGCATTTGAATCTTTTTAAAAGGGAAAATACTTATCTTTAAGAAGACAGGAGTACCTGGCGTGCTCTGGTCCATGGGGTCACGAAGAGTCAGACACGACTAAATGACTAAACAACAACAACTTATCTTTAAATAGTAGTAGGCTTATTGGACCATTGTTGTTGTCATCTGTCCATCTTGGAAAACAATAGAGGAGTGTGCCTTGGGAAGTGAAGTGAAAATGCTGTAGAGACTGATACGGGAGAGACATGTTTTGTTGCAGCTGGAGCAGATGAAGGTGTCTGGTTGTGCTGCTGCAGATGCACCATGGCATTTCTTCTGTCTGTGCTCCTCCCAGTGATCATTCCTCCTTGGGTCACTGCTATGGGTGCACACCTTGACTGTCTGTCTCCAGGCACTGCAGTCATCTGCAAGGGATTCCCACTTGGTGGGATTGATGTTGCCAGCCTTCATGTCACATTTTTAGACGTCTTTGTAATACAGAGCTGGTCTGCCATTGAGCCTGGTACCTGAAACAAGCTCCCCATAGAGCACGTCCTTGAGATTCCTGCCATTTTCCATTGTGTGGACCTAACCAAGCCAGCATAGAAATCACTGAGAAAGGAGCTCAAACATGCTGGGAATGTGGGCTTGGGAGAACGCATCTTTGTTTTAGATTCTGTCCTGCCAGATGCACTGAGACATCACTCTTGGCTGTTGTAAGTTGCCCATGACCCACTTCCATAAAGCAGCATGCTCAACACACAAGGCTTGTAGACCTTCATCTTGATATTGGACAATACCATTAATTTCTCCCATACCCTTCTGGAGAGGCAAGCTATTGCCTTAGCTGCCTTGCTAATATGCTTGTCCAGCTCAGCATTGATGGCAGGGCTTTTTATCAGCTGGAACTCGCCGTAACTTAATTCCAGCACCTCTTAGGTGGGCACCATTGCCATTCTAAGAGAACAAAGGAGGTGTTCATGGTGAGTTCTGGCACCTCTTTTTCTAGAAAAATAGCACTGGTCGATGAAGAGGTTGCTGGTTATGGTGCAATCCAAGCAGACAAAATCGCCTACCACCTCAAGCATGCAGTCAGCAATGCTGATGCATGGAGCGATGGTGATGTCCTGACCCAGGATGTTTGTCTTCATCAGGCTGGTGGTAAGGTCAGCCCCTAGCCCAGAGTGTACTTAAACTTGAGTCCCCAGATATTGTTGGACTACAACTCCCACCAGCTTCCCTGACCACTGGTCCTGCTAGCTATGGATGATGGGAGTTGTAGTCCAACAACTGCTGAGGACCCAAGTTTGAGAAACACTGCACCCCCCTCCCTCAATGAAAACCATTATTTCACTTTTTGTGCCCAAGGAGGATGGAAAGGAAATTCCTTCTCCATTTTGAAGGGGGAATTGTCCTACGAAAAATGAAGCTGAGAACTCTGCTTGATATTGGAGCCAGAAATATGTTATTTTTGCCAGTTTGAGATCCTGAGGACTTGTTAAACATAGATTTCAAAAGATACATGAGAATTTTTGTGTAAGACTTTTATCTATTTTTTTTATAAAAAAAAATCAACAAATACTCTGTCCCACACTTTCAATCCATTTCTAAATTCACACTTATTTTGGTCTGTGTCTCATTATTCGACACATGGCTTTGTTTTATGAGCCCATGGTCTCTGTAGCTGTGGCTTAGGTTATTAGGAATTACAGTAGAAGTTGCACCAGAAATATTACAGACCTATGCTTTCAACAGCATGAAATGCCAAAGCCAGATAGTAAGCAGCACGAGCTAAGAATTTGCTCTCGGTCCTTCAATTTGTCATCATTTGTCCAATGTAATTGTAAGCTCCAGGGATGCCAGATGTAACAAATGAGTTGCTTCTTTTTAGACTGGTTTGTTCCCAAAAGAACAACTTGTCCTTTTGTATTGCTACAAACATCCAGATCCACAGCAAGTCTAAAGTTTTGATCAGAGTAGGAGCAAGAGCACACTCGTACCATCGGTACCATGTGTGCAAAGGTGTCAAAGTTAAAAGTCCTGTTCTGTCTTCCTGATATTGTGCAGGTGGGAATCTCAATAAATGACATTACTGTCAAATAAATTTAAACTAATCTTCTTCCTTCAAACTAAAATTCATCTGTGCCTGCATATGCAATGACTGTGCTTTTGTTATATACTCAGAAGATGGATTGGTTGGTAGATTCCTTCTAACTACCATATTTTGATACCCAAAGATCCTTCTTGCTTATGCTGCTTTGTGGATCTGATTCTGTATCTATCAAATTTGAGTCGCTGCAGAATTTAGATGTCTGGGACCAATGTGCTGTGGAATTCTTCCTTCATGGGAGAAAATGAGAATAATTGAGAGATTCTATCATCTGTGTAGCTGAGTAATCATTGCTGAAATAATGGGATGCCCATGTTCAAAAGTTCTTGCAACCTTCAAATATTGTTTAAAATATTGTTATGCTGATTTTCAGGTAAGGGGGCCTTAAAGGTAAAGGTAAAGGGACCCCTGACCATTAGGTCCAGTCGTGACCGACTCTGGGGTTGCGTGCTCATCTCGCATTATTGGCCGAGGGAGCCGGCGTATAGCTTCCAGGTCATGTGGCCAGCATGACAAAGCCGCTTCTGGCAAACCAGAGCAGCACATGGAAACGGCGTTTACCTTCCCGCTATAGCGGTTCCTATTTATCTACTTGCATTTTGATGTGCTTTCGAACTGCTAGGTTGGCAGGAGCTGGGACCAAGCAACGGGAGCTCACCCTGTCACAGGGATTCGAACCGCCGACCTTATGATCAGCAAGCCCTAGGCTCGGTGGTTTAGCCCACAGCGCCACCTGGGTCCCTAAGGGGGCCTTAAATCAAGATAAATAAGAGTGCTCTTTAGGGTACAATCCTATGCCCATTTCTGCCAGGGGTCTTAATTCTGAGTAGACAGATATAGGATTTCACTGTGAGTACTCTAGATCTAGCTGACTGCAAATCTCAAACATTTCAAGAATATTGCTTATGTTGGCACCACATACTGAAGCTTGGTCAGGAAATGGATATTTCAGATGCCCACTTCACCTTGTGACTATTTAATCTAATCTGCACCAAAGAAAATCAAAGCTAATGGTATATGAAGTTCAGGAGTGTTTCTGTGAAGGCTAGGTTGATCAAGCGTTGTATGGTACTCTGCCCTGGCACTTATAAAGATGAAGGATGGATTATAAGAATTCTTAAGATATGAAATAAATTAACAAATGTTCAAATGGAAAGGACACCAACACTGGGAATGGATCACAGAAACCGCTTGCAACCAGATGATGTAGTTGGTTTTAAGGAGCGTCTCCACCCCCATCGTTCTACCCGGACACTGGGGTCCAGCGCCGAGGGTCTTCTGGCAGTTCCCTCGCTACGAGAAGCCAAGTTACAGGGAACCAGGCAGAGGGCCTTCTCGGTAGTGGCACCCACTCTGTGGAATGCCCTCCCACCAGAGGTCAAAGAGAACAACAATTACCAGACCTTTAGAAGGCATCTCAAGGCAGCCCTGTTTAGGGAAGCTTTTAATGTCTGATGGATTTCTGTATTTTAATGTTTTGTTGGAAGCCGCCCAGAGTGGCTGGGGGAACCCGGTCAGATGGGCGGGGTATAAATAATAAATTATTGTTGTTATTATTGCTATTATTGTTATTATTATTGTTATTATTATTAGGTTATTTCATTTGAAAGAATGTTGCCATGAGCCTAACCCAGCTTATTTGGGAGTAAGTCCAATTGAAAACAAAAAAGACTTACCTCTGAGTAGACATGGTTAGGATTGCACTGTAAAACACAGTGTAAAAAAAGTATTTTCATGGCCATTCATTTAACTGTACCACAAAAATAAAAGAAGACATAAGACTGAATCTAATTCTGTCTTGCACTGCACCCAGATGCAAATTTTACCTTGTTGCACATCTTTTCTTTTGACTCAAATCCATTGCATTTGTACCACTGAAGGCCCGAGGAACAGGAAATCTCTTGAGAGCTGTGTGCACCCAATGAAAGGTTATTTGGTTGGTAAATTATGCATAGGATACATTTTGTGACTCACCTATTAAAAAATCATGTGGCTGACAATACGAATTTCCACCCAAAAAAAGCTGTTAGTTTGCTAAGCCTTGAGCTTGAGTTCTCACTGATTCCATAGCTGCTTTGTGGCTGTCATCTTCTTTTATAATATTCCTGCTCCCCCCCCCCAACATCCTCTTTGCTACTATTCTGAGACTGGTCCCACATTAAAATAGCAACCGTGTCGACTGTGTCCATATCTGTGTTTCTTACAGCAAACATGCAAAGTGTAAATGGCAGGCACACATCTGTAAATACCCACCCTTAAGGGCTGTTGTGGGTAATGGCGTTTCAAAACATTCAATTCATTTACACTAAGAACTCACCCACACTTTCGATTGCCCCGTGATTTCAAGTAACGGGTCCAAGATGTTATCTTTATTTTTCTTTTCTTTTTTGTTCCGGTGCATTCCCTGGGAAAAATCTGCTGTTTACCGCTGAATTGGAACAAATGTCAATAAAGTTTTCTGTAGATTTATTCAGATTCAGCAGTAAATAGTGGATTTTCCTGGGGAAATTAGCAGGACAAAAAAAAACCCCACTTCTCAAATCTGTGACTTGAAATCATGGGACAAACAAAAGTGTGGATGGGCAGTTATATGTGTTTTCCTCTACCCAAGTCATTGCAATGGCTAAAAAATGTGATAAAAGGAATCACTTTAGACTAACATTATGCAGTTTTAGAACTTAGCAGAAAAGAGATATTTGAATCTGGCGCCATGAGGAATCAGAGCAAAATATAGACTATTTCATGCAGTTCTGAAAATTTGCTTCCCCCTTGTTAGTAATGGGGGGTGGGAATATAGTTATCTCGTGCAACATAGATTATAACATGAGCTACAATTCCCAGAATTGGGAATGGAACTCTGGGAATTGTAGCTCTCTGAGGGGACTGGGGGTCTCCTAACATTTCTCAGCACACTTCAAAGACTACAGCTCCCAGAATTCTTTGGGGTAAGACATAGGTGTTTAAAGTGTATTCAGAACCATTACAACCTCTGACACTGAAGGCAGAGCACAGCCATGATAGCTCATAGGAACTGATAGCTTTATCCTCCATGAATTTCTCCAATCCTCTTTTAAAGCTACCATGTGGAATTATATAAAGTCTTCTGCATTGTTTTTGTAAAAAGGGATTTTCTCCCCCTTTGGGGCTGTGGAAACTTGCTTCTTCTCTGCTCTCAAACACCTTGAACTCTAAGTGCCCAAAGTTGCCAAAGGATCTGTGACCCACAGCTTAGTTACACCCTGTCCAAAATTGGGCAACTCAAATTTCTAATCCATAAACTCAAGAGTTTCAGCCATGGGCACATGGCCCTCCAGATGTTTTGGACTACAATTCCCATCTTCCCTGGCCACTGGTCCTGTTAGCTAGGGATCATGGGAGTTGTAGGCTAAAACATCTAGAGGGCTGCAGTTTGGGGATGCCTGACCTATGCCAAAGAAGATAGATATAATAGTTCCTGCATACACAAAACATTCTGAATATTCTAATAGTATAACTGAGCCTGAGCAAAAATTGCTCAATTCCAAACAGACCCGCCCTTTCTTGTATGATTTTGGATTCAGACCTGTTAGCTTGGACTGAAACTGCAGATTATGTATTTATTTCCCAGCACCCAATTACTAACTCTGTGGCTGACTTTTCAACTGATGCATGAGATTGAACACCGAAATTTGGCAGGTTATTTTTAGCATAAGGAAATCCAGAAAGAGCTCGGCTTCCCACGCAAAAGGAAAAGACAGAGCAAAAGATATAGGAAGTATAAATAATTAAAGAGAAACTGCCTGTGGAATCAGCACATATTATTTGGGGTGTAACAAGTTTTGCTTCCAATAGTATTAAAATTAACCGATAAAAATCAAGTATTTGCAGAGGATTCTTTCTGTAATAGGTGAAGTGATAGACTCTGTTTCCTTAATATACTCTAATCCATTACCTTGTTTCTTACAGAAGTTGAAATACGTTTGCCCCCTTCTTGAAACACATCTTCAAGTACTGTCTTGGCATGAATATACTGTAAGCCTGCTGTGAAAAGTGAATGTGCGGGTTAAATTCACGACCTTACCAAAATGGGCTTTGACTATATCGTTGCTGAAACAGACATACGGTAAAACAGAGCAAAAAATGTCTTCTTGCCGATTTGCAAGGTTGAGACTGTTCATTTGTCATTGATGGGTGTGAGTGCCTGCGGAATTGTAGCAACTGAATAGCGATTTGAGCGATTGTATGGTAACTTTTGCGGGCTTGCAAGATCAAAGTCTTACAATTCTACCAACCACAGTGATTTTCAGTCTGGAACCCAATTTTAAGGGAGCAGCTTATATTTGGGTATTGTCTTTTCTCTCCCCCCCCCCCGAATATTAAAGGTGTGGTTTATTTGTGGGGGTGGCTTATATTCGGGCCAATATCATATATTGTACTATATAAGAAGTGCACTCCTGAGCCAGGCCAACAGCACTCTCCCCAACCGAGATTGCCATCAACTGGTATTCAGAGGCATACTGCCTCCAGCAGGAGAGGTAAAACATAACCATTGTGGCTACTAGTCATTAATAGCCTTATCATCCATGAATTGCCTCATTCTCTTTTTAAAAAGTTTTTAATGATTGATGTTTTACTATGCTTTTATAATTGTTGGAAGCCCCCTAGAATGGTTGGGGAAACCCAGTCAGATGGGCAAGGTGGTTATTATCATAATTATTATCATCATCATCATCCAGTTTGGAGGCCTTCACTGCCTCTTGTAGAAGCAGATTCCATAGTTTAATAGTGTGCTATGTGAAGTACCCCCCCTCCTTGAGTTCTAGTATTATGAGAGAGAGAGAGAAACATTTCTCTGTCCCCTTTGCCCACAGCATGCATTCTGATGCTAAATATCAGCTGAGAATTCAATATGGGACATTCAGTGGGCAAAACACATTGCGGCCTAGGACCCTCGTACCTATGGGACCGCCTCTCCTGGTATGCCCCGTGGAGGACCTTAAGGTCCATAAGTAGCAACACTTTAGAGGTCCCGGGCCCTAAGGGAGTCAGATTAGCCTCAACCAGGGCCAGGGCCTTTTCAACACTGGCTCCGGCCTGGTGGAACGCTCTGTCTCATGAGACCAGGGGGTATAAATAAAAAATATTTATTATTATTATTATTATTATTATTATTATTATTATTATTATTGGAAATGCTGGTATTCTAACCTGAAGTATTTGCATTCCATCAGCACCCCTGGACATTTTGACAAAATGTGATTGTTTCCAAAATCTGATCTCAGCACTACTTTTTTAGATAGTCTATCACCCTTACTGAAGCTAAATTAGAGACTTAGTAATATGGAAGAGTCATATTTCAGTGAATATTTAAGATGCAGCATAATAGGGATCATAACAATTTAGATGCATTATTTACATGGAGACAATGTTCTCCTCTCATAAATGTGATCGTTGGAAAGTGAGTGCTCTGGGGAAGACCAAACTATGGAAGGATAGGAGTGGAGCGCTGAGAGGTATTAAGCAAAAAGTGCTTATTGATTTATGTTTGAACTTAAAAAACAAACAAAGTTACTCATGCACACAAGTGGCATATTTCTCTTTGAAACTTATTCTACATGCAACAATTCAGGAGGCAAGATCATTTAATGACATAATCTAGCATTTCCAAAAGTGAAGGTGTAAAAACGTAAACAATAAAGAAGAACTATTATATTAAATTGAAGCCTAGGGATGAACAAATCTGTTAATTTCCATTTTTTTCACCCCGCCCCCATTCTAAAATTCAGCTCTCCACATTTCTGCATCAATTGTCTTTTGTTAAAAAATCCATATGGAAATTCTTCAGTGTTTTGGTGAAAATTTCTTCTAATGACTACATTTTCATTTGCAATGTTGACATATATACAATTTCCCCTGATTATAATGCATTTTGTATGTTATTTGCACTAAAATGTTCATTTATTTGCACATGTAACCCTAAAATATGAAATTTGGAAAATTCAGAAAAGTGCAAATTTCAAAGAAAAAATGTCTATCAGTTTTCAAATCATTTCAGAATTTGCAGCTTTGGTCCTTTTGCCTTTAAATGAGAAGTATATCAAATTTCTCCTCTATACCTAGCCTTATCCAGCACCAGTAAACCCATCTCCAAGCAATTCAGTGATATTTCTGCTAGAGTCTACACCATCCTTCGAGGGGTTTCAGTTGTTTCAGCCCCATCCTGTTATTGGAACCACTCCAAACATGTAGTTCATGATATCTTAATGCTTAAGGCAGAAAATCCAAAGGATGCCCTCCCACAGTGATAGATCTATAATAGTACATTAACTAATTGACTAACAACTGCTTTTAAAGTGTGCTCCAAAATCTGCAGTTTGAGGCACACTACTTACTCTGCCTAATAGTAGAAATGGCCCAGTTACAGAAGTCCTGTTGCTTCTGGTTTTTATAATATTTCTTGTTCTCTTATTTTCCAGGTATCAAAAGTGCCTGACCTATTTTGCTGGCTCTTGAAGACTCAGCTGTTGAGACAAGCGTTTGCCTGATCTCCTGACTTAAACCTCCTGTTTTAATTGTTTTAACTGCCTTAACTTGTGCTGTTTTAATGGGCTTATTTATTATACATTTTAATTATGAATGTTCTGATGAGATCATTTCACTATGCATTTTAATTATGGGTAGCTATAGGTGGTATCCAGCTAAAACATTCCATCAGCACAAGGCAGACTTCAGTGGGAGTTTGGACTGATCACATCATAGGCCATGGCTCTCCATAGTCCTCCCTTCTGATTTTTATAAGAAAAAGAAAACACCAAACACCCAGCTCAACATTATTCAGAGAGCATGAAAACTTCCAGTGAGGCATTTGTGGCGTTCTAGTTTATAATTGCAGAGGCTGCTCAGTATAGTTTCAATAGGTGAGAATTATTATTGAGAATGAATGTTCCATTTCTCACCAACCATAACACCCAAGCTCCTCTCACTGTGAAGTGATAATTACTGTTTCAGAACAAAATGAACTGAAAAGAGACCTGCAAGGCAGGTGTTTATAGGGAGTACAGGAGTGCCTTTTGCAGGAGAAAAAAGTAGTTCAGTTGGACAGGTTATTTGAACAGATGCCCTGCTGTACAGGTTCTGATCTCAGATTTTCTACTTAGCAAGTACATACCCATGAAGAGACCCGCCCCTTCACTTTTGCTGATGTTGCAATTGCATAAAACAACATTGTCATGACTGGATGATTCCAGCAATAACCCTATGGCTATAGCACCATATTTCAGGCTGTGTAAAAAATGTCGCCGTGCCTTGTGCTTTGCAGTTAACCCATGTATGTCAACTCTGATTTCTGGATAATTAGAATACATGGATTAATCATGACACAGGAGGTGAGGCAAGGCCTGTTACAGACAACAGAAAGTGTGGCTTTGCGGCCTTGTGAGGATGAAGAGAATGGCATCGCTTTGAAGCGAGTTCAACATTCACACAAGTGGGGACTCATTTTATTCTATTTTATTCAGCCGTAGCTATTCAAGATGGAACCACTGACCCATGGAAACAATCCAAGCTCATTTTGATAGGGATGCAATGAAGCAACGAATCCCTCCAATTCCTTTTGGCTGGCTAGCCATAAAGAAAACAATCTCAGGGCACCCCCACCTCTCTCTCTCTCTCTTTTGAAAAATAAAAGGCCTTTACATATCTAAGGGGAAGGGGGGGAAATGTCCCTCATATTGGATCAGCCATGTGTTCTGAAACTAAAAAAGCCTTGCAATAAGTGCCTAGTGTAAGTGGGCTGCTGGTTCCCCAATATCCTTCCACAGCTTGTAAATCGCTAAATAGGAACAATTGCATGAAGAGAACAAAAACCTGTTGCGCTCTCCACTTTGGAGAGGATAACTATAAACCGAGTGTTCTGAATATCCTTCCTCTCGGCAAAAGAAAAAATGGCAGCAAAATCATATATCACTTGTTTCACAGTGTAAGATTCTCTTTTTTCATAGCGCCTCTGTTGTATATTACAGCAGTGGTTTAACGGTTTTACAATTCTTAGGATTTTATTGTAGAACTGAGTTCTTGGTTGTCTAGTAAACACAGGCATTAACAGCCACTTGAGATTGTCAACATTGTAACTGCAGGACAATGCACAATATTATTGCATTTCTGGGTAGATTTATGTGCCTTGTACAGTACGTTAAGTAGGACATGAGCAATAGCATCTCCACAATAATATTTGGACATTCTCTTTTGTTGGAAACATTGGATATCATAAATTTCACCCTCGTGCTTCTTCTTTCCTGTTGCTTCCAAAGTCTGTTTTGCTGTTTTGCTGATACTGTATTGTATTCCATGATCTCAAGGTGACTACAGCGGCATTCCTCTTCCTATATATCTGGGAGTAAGCTCCAATGAAATCAATGACACTTTGGGAAAGACATGAATAGGCTGTGAATGCTTAGACCTGTTGATATTATCATTTTGTAAGTATGAAAGTGAAGGCATGCTTTTGTTATATCTGTGCTGTTATTGTTGCTGCTGCTACTGATAACAACATAAACAATAAAAATGCCGCTTTTTATATTCAATAGAAAAAAGAATGAATTATATACATTTAACTAATGCAAGATGCATATTTAATTAAAATTAAAGGCCAGTGAAGTACCAGAACCACACACTCAGGCTTAAGGTGTGTTCTCAATTCTTCTTTCATAACAGCAGATTAAATTCAGCACTTTCTGAATTTGACATCTTTTCCTGTTGCCTTATATACATCACTTGGATGGGGGGAGTTGAAAATTAAAGCCTGAAATAATTTATTATTATACATGTATTTCTTGACTTTTTTTTTACAAATGTGTTGCCTCTATGTTAAAAAGGATGCAAGGCATCTAGCTCCCTCTTCCATAGAACTGTTTCATTGTATGTATATATATATATATATATATATATATATATATATATATATATATATATATATTTACAAAAAGGGTTTCGAGGTGTTTTCCCAGGAACCACCTCCCTATCGTTCCTTTGTGTTTCAATAATTGAGTATTTTAAAAGGAACTGGTGCCATATCCCAGGTGCCCACATAATCTGGAGACCCACACAAGTCACACACTATTCCAAGCTGGTATACCAAGTTCTGACAAATAGTGTTATCCCAAAACAACACCTCAATTCATCAGAGCATGTGGGTGAGAGGACTGGCAAAGAAAACTAGAGCTTCCCTGTAGCCGTGTAGATGTGATGAAGCCATGACTCAAGGCAGACATCAGGATTCCTTGCCCAAAGGACCATCATCCAATGATATGCTAAACGTGTCCCTTGAGAACGATGTGAAGATACATGAGAATCATTAAAAGTGGGATTGTTTTAACTATTCAGTGCCAAAACCAGGGGTTGGGGTTTCATGGGTAGGCATATAGAACAGAGGGATTTAGAGATATAGTAAGGAGGAGTTTGATGCATTAGACATGGACAGGTAAAAAAGAGGTACGTTCTCAGGTGGTGATAATCTCTTTTAAGGATAGCCTTCTTAATAGATGCTCTGCCGAACCACTAATGTTTAGCAGGTTGTTTCCTAGTTTGGCCAGGGCTCTTGAGTAAATAACTATTGTGCTGCTCATTCTTGATTTGCACCCTTATTTACCCAATTAAGTCTGTCTCTGGATATCATGACAAGAGCCTGAGATTGGAAAATCTGCATCCAGTGACCTTTACATTGTCAACATCTCATTATTATCATTACCAGTCAACATTCTGGTGAGTTAACCATTGAGATTCCTCTCATGTAGCAGGCTGGAGAAGAAGGAAGGTCAGAAAAGCAAAGTTGAAGAAGGTTCACAATGTTGGTGAGGGCAACTTCTGGTCCAGCTATGAACACTAAATGGACACTAACCCCAGACTCTTGTAACAACTAACATTGCAATCCTATGTGCATGCTTAATGAGAATGCAATCTTAATAAGAACCAATAGGTTCAATGGGGCTTATTCCCAGTTAAGTGGTCAATAGTTGCACTGTCAGTGATCACAAGAAGCTAGTGTAAATTAAGCCAGCATAAAATTACTCCAGATCTACATCCTGTTCAGCTGTGAGTCATCTACTGCTGCTCTACCTAAACACTGCAGAAACAAATTAAGACTGTAGGTGGGGATCTACAAACACTTCTGTTCCTACACACAGAAGAGATGCTAGATTGGAATACTTCACCCTCATATGCTAGCTTTCTATGTGCAGGGATGTTAAAAAACAAACCCCGAGTATCATTCAACCATGTGAACTCCCACCAGATCATCTGCTTTTTGTGAGAATGAAACCATAATCTTTCCTGCCATCATGTACACATTCACATATTGGTTTATGCTAAAATGTCTCATTCATGAGTTATACTTAACCATAACATCTAGTGACAAGTGATAGGATGGTTAACAATGTGGATTCTGCATCTACATTCTTGCATCAATACTTTTTTTAAAAAGCAAGCCAGGGATTTGTGTGTTATAAAATGCAAAATAAATTATTCAAGAACTAATAATATAGAAAGTGTGAACCTAGAATAAAATATTACCCTCTCCTGGATCTATCCTATTTAACTTTTAGCATCCTCTAAATTCCTAAGTTGCATATATTTAAAAGGTTACAATGGGAGTCACCCCCCCCCCCCAGTATTCTCAGAATTCAATGATTCCACCAAGATTTGTTGCAAGATCTTAAATAAAATTGTTCCCATTACCCAAAGAAATCCATTAAGGTATTTCATCTTTATTGCCTTACTGGGTATCTCTCTGAACATTGTGTTTCTGGTTATACAGTTCCTTTAACACTGGAGCTCAAGCAAAATATGTGCCCTCTATCTATCAGTATTTAATATGCACACTAAACAGTAACATATTATATACATCTCTATAGATGCATTTTTATTAGTTGTAAGGCAGAAAGCAGTAATAACTAGTAGGCACCTGAAAGAAGCAAAACAAGCAATGCAGACTAACAAAAAACAACAACAACAAGAGCAATATATTTGTTTTGGACCACCTCCAAGATCAAGATGTTTCACTGCATTGAAACTGGCATAGGGGGGAAATGCCTTCAGGAATGAATACAAATGAGTTTAAGGCCACACTCACACCATACATTTTAATTTAAAAATTCCTTCCAGTAGCACCTTAAAGACCAATTAAGTTTGTCATTGGTATGAGCTTTTGTGTGCATGCCTGGTGAAGATACCTGGTGAAGTTGATGGATTTCCATTTCATGCGGCTTAATGTGGTGCGGCACTGGGGAGAGGGCAGGCTGGTGGGGCCCCCTAGACTTAGAGGCCCGAGTTGCCCTGCCCTCACATGAAGTCTTGGTTTTGCAATTTTGGGAGAGGGGAGACTACCCGCTGGGGAGTGGGTGGGCTGGTGAAGCTCCCTAGATTTAGAGGCCCTAGGCTTCAGCCAACTTAGCCCATATATAAATCCGGCACTGCTTGTGGGTTTCACACAGGCATCTAGTTGGCTACTGTGAGAACATGATGCTGAGCTAGATGAATATTTGGACTGATCCAGCAGGCTCCTTTTATGTCCTTATGCTGCCATGAGGTTGCGATCTACAGCCACACAATTGTTTGATTGCATTGAGTTATTTGAAGCAGCCTCCTCAGTATTGCACACATCCAAACCTGCCTCTCAGTCCCTTCCACTGTCAATGGGTGGTATTCAACATAGCTCTAAGTGAATGTTCTATCAGTGCGAGGATGTCTGCTTGCACAGTAGAATGTCCTCTCCTTCTCCTGTTTCTGTGCCCCCAAAGCTGTTCTTCGGGGGCACAGAAAAAGAACAGTGCAGGGGGGATGAATAAGGGAAAAGTTTATTGTGCAAGTGACCCTTGGGGTCCTTTCCAACTCTACAATTCTATTATTCTAGATGGAAACCTTTGATGGGACATGGTAGTTAAATACCGCCCAATATCCACCAATTCATTATACTAACTGTACAAACCACCTAAAGGGGTACTCATCTGACACATTGATAACATTCCTCCTTCCTCAACCCTCTAGCTCTCCATCTCAAACTCTATGGGCCAGTGTAAAATATTTTTATTGGGACAAAACAGCAGTGTTTACATCAGAGGGCAGCAAAGTTTTACCCAGAGGGACAGATGGACGCCAATACCCTCCCCACACCTCTATTACTTGGTGTTCCTGGTTGCAGTGTACGCATGGTACTCATGACAGTGTCTCTGGGTTTGCATATGTGCCCATGGCCCCAAAACGTTTGGTGCCCCCTTGCCTACAACTTGCTGAAAATCCTGAAAAGAGAGAGGAACATGCTATAGTTCTTCTGTCTCAACAGCCTTTCTCCCCACAAGTTGAGGAACCAGCAGAGGTTTCAAAATTACATCCATCCAACACTGCACCAATGGCGTTTAGAAGGGGTGCACATATCTTTTCCTCATAAGGAGACAGTGGGAGCCTATGCAGTTCTGAATCAAAGCCAGCATCTCTTCAGTGCAAGTGATCTCTGGCTGATGGTGTGCTATTTATTTATGTACTGTATATGAAGCTCCCCCCAATATAGAGCCTTATTGTTAATTCGTGTTTATGCTTTTCTAATACAATGGCTGACTTGTCTGGTAAATTATATATCAGACTTAAAAATCCATGACTTTTAAGCAACCACGGTTTGCTTCCTGTAGACCTTGCACATGCTCCCTTGAATCTGTTTGGCACAGGCATCTGGCCCTTGCTACTTCAAAGACATCAAACAAAATCAAACCACTTTGCTCTGAAATTATCTTTGTGACCCCTTTCAGTCAAAACCATTCTACACAACGTACTAGCTTCCCCAAAAAACTTGCCCTCTAAGCATACTAAACACGTCTTGCCATTTGCAACAAAGAAGAAACTGTTCTCCATTTTACTCTAATAGCACAATTCAACACAGGTCAGCTAAGAAAGTATTTCTAGATAAGCATGAATAGGTCATTTATTAAAGCCAGGGGTGGTTGATCTTTGGCCCTCCAGGTATTGCTTTCATCAGTCCCAGTCAGCATGGCCAATGGTCATTGGTCAGGGATATTGGGAGCCATAGTCCCGGCAGCATCTAGAGGGCCATGTGTTAGTCATGCCTGCTTTAAGCAAACTGATATTGGACTAGCTCAGTTGCTTGAAGCATGGTGCTGATAATGCAAAGGTGGCAAGTTCAATCCCCTTATGGGGGTTGGACTAGATGATCCTCAGGGTCCCTTCCAACTCTACAAATCTATGATTCTAGATCTACTGAAAATATAACCAGCAATTCCAACAGTGAGCGAGAAATTCCCATCAGCTATTATTAGAAGAACCTTCAAGCCTTTGCCTTCAGATTAGAATGGAATCGTTTTATGAGGACACAGAGCAATTTTGTCCCATCATGCCACATGCATTATATTATTTCCTTGTCCAGCTGCATTGGCAGCCATCAGAAAGGGGATTTAATTAGCTGGACCATTCATCTCTTCCAATGTGGCACTTCCCATATTCTTAAATGCCATCCTGAAATGACTGAGAAACCTAGCATCGTATCATTAGCAAATGCCTATTCAATTGCTTTCTAAATATGTCAACCAACTTATGCACTTTTATTGCTGTTAATGCATCACAGTCATGCATTAATTAGTGCTCTTAACGCGAAGGGGGGAAATGGGTCGGTGACAGCAGCTGCAATGTATCAAGTGGGAAGCAATATGATAAATGGGTCATTGAGTGTTTTTATATCATCAGATGCATTCATGACAAAAGCTAACTCTGCATTATTGACTGAATAATTTAATCATGTCATGTCATGGAGTACTTTCCCAAATAATAAATTGCTGAAGGTTGGTAAGTTATTGAGCACGCTTAATCTCGAGAGACTTCTGGGTTTCAAGCAGACTTCTGCTCCCCTATCCTTCAGGGATGACAGATACTACAGTGCTCATTAAAACCTGCCACAATGAGTTCCATATGCACATTATTCACTGCACAGGATAGAATTTTATCTTTTCCGGGATCAATATTTCAGTTTGATAAGCTCTGTTTTCTTGGAATGCTGTAAGTGCAGTGGGCCAAAGTAGATTAGCTGGATTCAACCTTATGGTGCTTGTAGCTGCTTGATGTGACGAGGGGAGCTATTTTAGCTTTCTGTGTGTCAGGGAATTGACTTCAGTTGGCAGATGAGGGACATCAAGGTTCATGATTAAATTGCCAAAAAACCTTTAAACAGTGCTTGCTATAGTTTTTGTGTGTTTTCCCCCTATAATAATCAGGGTTGAGGGGGGGGGACACACCACAACCCCTCTTTGGGCATTTGCCTGAACATGAAAGGGTTAAAAATGTGTAGCGGGGCAGAGGCGTGCACACATACACAACCCACACACCAATGTCATCAGGTGCTTTCAGACATTCACATGTTGAGCATAAAGGTCTGAAGGAGTTTTCTAAGTACTTCTGTAGAAAGCATGTAGCAGTCGCCTTCAGGTCTTGACCCTTAAGGTCTGAGAAGAGCCTGCATGCTAACATCACATCCACACAATACAGTTAAAGGACTTTTAATGCACTTTTAAGAGTTGTGGCTTCCCACCAAATAATTCTGGAAACTATACTTTGTTAGTGGAGCTGAGAATTGTTGGGAAACCCTCAGCAAACTACAGTTTCCAGAATTCTTTGGCTGGAAGATGTTGTAGATGTGCCCTTGATTTACCCCTGCTGAATCAAGCAACTGCAAGTATGTAATATATTCAAAGCAGAGCAATTAAAAAAAAGTGTTTGACTTTAAATCCAAATAATGATTGTGCTCTACTGCTCAGTGGATCTGAACTCTAATTTACATTCCATCTACAGAATTTCTAAATGCAAACACTAATAAGCCGTTTTTCAGATTTTCACAATGTTTAGATCTTAAAGTTTTAAATGTTTTAAACTAATAAGTATTACAAGTCTTCCCCCCCCAAAAAAAAAATATGTTTAGGGGTACTCCCATTTTTCTACTCATATTGAAATACTGTCCCTAAATGAGGCCAAACTTAGATTCACAAAATGTTTAGATGTATGTGGTGGACCCCTGCGCACCCCCAGAAAAAAAGCACTGAGTGTTACAATAGCAGAGACTTGGAGATACAAGAAGATGATTATTTTCATACTTCCAACAGATTAAAATAATCAAATATGATTCAAATTATTAAATTTAAAAAGTGGTAAAGCTGAATGAAGTATAAATGTGAAATTCCAATCTGAAAGATAATTTAATTTTATGCTTACACTCCAAACATTTCTTGCTGACTCCAAAAACTTGACTTCAACTGCATTGTGTTGAAGATTCATTCCCCGTGTTTTCATTCCACAGAGTGGGAAGTAATGAAGACAGGATGTGTTCCGTGAAGTGGAACTATTGTCCTTTGTTCTTTCTTTTTGCTGCCTGCTGCTATAGAGAGAGGGAGCCATGTTGTTGTGCTCCATGTGTGTTTATATGTAAATAAAAGTAGATTAGCCAAAATGCTGAGTTCTGTTACGCAACTGCGTAAACTCTGCAGATCCGTAAGTGTGCTGATGTTTCTTGGCATCAGTTGCTGTGATGTTCGGGCTGGAGAAAGCTTTTGTAGCTCCCGAACGATCAACCAGAAGGGAGAGAAATTGCCAGTCGCGTATGTGTCTCTGCCAGGGTCCTACTTGTGTGTAGGAGATCCTAACACACTGTCTGTTAGTAAAACTAAGATTTCAGAGCAGCAGGCCTGAATTGTATCCAGTGTTGAATAACAACAACAACAACAACAACAACAATTTCTTTCTGGGTGGAATCAATATGGGGTGACTTTGCTCAGCAGATGGGGCACAGAGAGCAGCCAAGGAAGACAAAAATTCCACCCATATCATGGCTCTCACGGGAGCCCATGGGACAGAATATAGGTCTCTCACCAACCTGTTCAACCCTAAAGGACAAAGGGTGTCCTAAGGGGAAGTGGAGGCATTCACTGAGTATTGCTTGAAGGCCTAAAAATAATTCTGCTGATGTTGTACATTTGGAATAACTCTGGAAAGAAAGCTTTAATAGCAGCATGTGAAATATCACTTATATGTGCCAGGAAGCAGTTCAAAACAGTTTGAGGAGGCACTAGTCAGTTGACTCAGACTTACACAGCTTATGATCCACCAAGCAATATTGATCCAAGCTTCCAATTTTTCTGTACACACAAAAAAAATCGGAACAACTTCATGTCTTGTTTAAAATTTGTCTAATACGAAAATTAAACTGCAGGAGAAAATGTTTGATTTAAGACCTGCAGGTATTACAACAATTTTTCACAATAATGCAGAATAGGAACTCAAAGACATTTTAGTTCATTATGTGTCTTCTGTCTGTACTTAGGCTTGTTCTTATAAACCAACATGCCTCTGCTTTACACTGGCATTGTATTTTATTAGGTATTCTGCTATAAAGTATGCAGAGGCCCTGTGATAAAATGGTAAATAAAACCAAGCAATAAACCGACAAGCAGCCAGGAATATCGGAAGACAAAGAAGCAAATGATATGACATGCTTTCCTTGCAAAATACTCCTCTCCTGAGGACAGGATGCCATCCTTCTTACTTAGTTTCCTTCCCACTCATCTGCCCATCAGGTTCTGATTTTATTTTCTGTTGCTCTCTAATTTAGATTGGAAACTCCTTAGGGCATGGACCTTGTCATACTCCTCATCTTTAAAGTGCCATGCTTTACCTCTACCACTAAATAAATAATAATAGGATCTGCCGAGTCAATTTAGCAGCCATCTCAATTTGCGGTGAAGGTTCCCCCATGTTTTTCACAGCACACAGCACATTTCATCCTTACGCTTGCTGACAATGGAGGTGAATGAATATAAATCCCCATCTCCCAGCCTTGTGCTGAAGCAAACTTGCTCATTACAGTCCCAGTTGGCAACCCGCTTGCGCCAGTCTAGTCAACTCAACTTCCCCCCACTTCCCCCACAGTCAAGTCAGCTGGGCTGATTTCTCCAAATTACTATTTACCATTCTTTTCAAGTTCATCTATTACTAAGTAGTTTTAGCCTTGGAAATCCCACAAGATTCACTTTTAGTGATGGCAGTTTGAAAGGCTTGTTCAAAAAGGTATAAATAAAATCTGTCCGTTTCTCAGACTCTCAATTCTAAACACATGTTTATGAGAAGGTGTGCGACTGATTTCAGGGGAATTTGCTTCTGAGAAAGTCTCTAGTTTCAGCATATCCTATTGCCACAGTTCCAGCAGTCTTTGGTGGTGTTATTGTGGGGTGGAAAATAAATATAGATTACCCATGTGGGGTGATTAATTAAGTAATTGACTAGATCCTTAGATCCAAAGTGTGAAGCTAAACACACTATCCAGCAAGAGAGAGCCCCCAGCGGAGTTTAAAATCACAGAATTTGGCAGCACAGTGAATGTTAGACCTTTTAAATATCTTGTTCTAGCTGCTTACAGCACTTTTCCTCTCTACTACTCTTGCAATAAACAGACCACACCATTTAGTAAGTTTAAATGCTTTACTTACAAACTCCAAAGGTCAGGTTCATGTGTCAATCCATGAAGCAGCAAGAAGACACAGGTAGACACATTGTGATACAAAATATAGTGAAATAGCTCTAAGCACATGGTCTGAGCTTGTAGTGAGCAAGCTCAGGCACGTCTTATATTGGTGATTTCACATGGTGAGAGAAAGCAAACCAAGGAAGAAACTTTCTTTATTCCAGGTGAGGGACATGACCTATCTGCATCCATGAAAACATTTCTATTGTTTTAACCCGTTCCGGGTTAGAAATGGTCTAGTTCAGGTGTTCCTAAATCCACACTTATTTACATTGAATTGCATTTGCCATTCTACCAACCATTTATTCAGTTTGGAGATGTCTTTTTGAAGCTATCCACAATCTCTTTTTAACAATGCTGAACTATGCAGTATCATCACCAAACATGGCCACCTCAGTGCTCACTCCTAACTCTAGATCATTTTTGAACAAGTTAAAAAACACAGTTCCCAATACCAATACTTCCTATGCCTCTCCATTCAGAGAACTGCCCATGGATTCCTACTTTTTGCTTTCTGCAACTTAACCATTTTGTGATCTACAATTAGCCAATTCATGGTTCCCCATTGCCACTGTACTTGCCCAACATACAGGTGCACACATACCCCTGTTGTCACAGATCACAACGTGTGAAATAAAGAAGAGGGAGTTTCAGAGGTTGACTTCTTGGAATTGCCGTATTGACTTTCTCACGTCATAAAAACATATCCAATGGCAAAGGAGCCACACCCCTCCTTCCTACCCAATGCTATTGTGGCCAGATCAGAGCAGACTTTTTCCATTAAATTTCACTCACAACCCAAAGGCTGCGTGAATATTCCTCTGCATGAAAGTGTACATAGTATTTTTATTGAGAATATTCACCTTTAATTGAAAAGATTCCACCTATACACTAAGTTCGTGTGATTGACAGTTTAAAGCTTTGTCAGTTTTCAGCTCTTTAGACATAATATTGCTGACACTATTCTGCAGCATTCTGATACTTTCGATTCATAAAATGTACAAATATTAAAATTGTATGTGAATATACTAAGCAGTAAATATCTATTACCTAGACTCATAACTAAGCAGAATCCGCTGCTGTCAGCAGCAATTCAGGTGCCCACAAATCAAAGTTTACAGTCCAGGAGCTTTATGATTAAAATCATGAAGCTAGTGTATAGATAAGACTGAAAAGCTTTGGCTCTGCTGTTTATTTTTTATTATTTGATTGATGTTCCTCATGCTATTTCAACTAACATTTATTAGTGTAGGTTCAATGAACCTAATGACAATTTAGACAGAGGATGATTCATTTCAGAGCATTGATTTGATCCCAACTCTTTAATATGACTTCAGAATGTATTTCAAGCTGCGGCCATTGTCATATCTCAGCACACTAAGAATGAATGTAAATAGAAGCCTGGACAACTGCTGCAAATCATCACATATTGAAAAGAATTTGATATAGACCAGTGTCCTCTGATAATGTAACAAGAAGCCATAATGTCACACTATTAGTATAGCCGTATCCATCTGGTTCTGTCCAGATGTTTTGGACTCCAACTCCCATCAGTATCATTCAGCATGGCCAATAGCCAGGGATGATGGGGATTATAGTCCAAAACATCTGAAAGGCATCAGGTTCTGAAAGACTGTATTAGGGGGTTGATGTAGGTTGCATGTTAAGTCCCACTAATGAAACTACATTGCCTTGGGAGAACATGGTTTTCAAAACCAGAATGAGCAAAAATATAATATCTTAAGTATATGATAGCATTCCTGGAAGAAGATCAGGATGGAGTAGCACACACCAACCTTTTGTCCTCTGGATGTTGCTAGCTCCCATCATCCCTAATCATTGGCCATGCTGTCTGTGGCTCATTGGATTGTAGTCCAAAAGAATCAGGGCAAAGGCTCTGGGCAAGACTGGCACGGATAATATATTCTATTTCTCCACTATCTGATAATAAGATAATCACAGTAATTTTGTATTTGTAAAGCCTTTGCAACAAAGATGGGATGTGAACTGTCAGCGTGTTAGCCTTATACAGACATTTGTCAGCTGCCAGTCTCATGACACAAATAGCTAATGAATTTGTGCTATAAGCAACAGGAAAGGAGTCTGCAAAGTAAATATCCCAAGTCAGCTCAGAAAGAAATGAACACAGTGCATGGAAAAGTCAAAGGTATTTGTCACTAATAAAGTAAAAATGGGCTGTTCAGGTGTTCCATGCAGAGTAGCCCAACTCTCAATTTGTTTAAAGAAATTTACATGAATGTTGCAGCTGAAAATATGCTTTCATGCTCACACAAATCTTTGCCAGAAATTGCATTTGTATCTGGAGATATTCCAAATCAGATGCTACTCTTTTTTATCTGAAATCCACCTTCGCCACCAATAGTCACGCTAATGCCTTGTGGTAAAATTTGCAAATTTCAGAAGTGGTTCTAAACTGGACTTAAAATATGGAAATTGCATCATGGCAGAGAGAGAGAGAGAGAGAGAGAGAGAGAGAGAGAGAGAGAGAGAGAGAGAGAGAGAGAGAGAGAGAACATACACACTGCACAAGAGTAGGTGGGTGGAGGAGAGAGGGAGAGATTTTTAGAGAGCATTAGGCTTTCATTTCATTGATGACTCTGAAGAAAATACGTAAATGAAAATTGGTGGTTATATTTTAAATGAATGCCTAATGTAATGTTTGTTAATGAAATGTCAGTGAGCGGACAGCTCTCTTGTAAAAATCTTCAAAAAAAATTTTTTTAAAGAAGAATAACAATGTGGAGGGGAGCTCTGTGTGTAAAGGTGTTTTTAACATCACTGTTTCTATCGCACCCATACAAACTCCTCACGCAGAGACACAAAGGAACAGATGCAGTAGAATGGTTGAACTACTTGGCCCGAAGAAAAGGTTGAACTGTTGGTTGCCTGGAGCCATTAGGATGGGTGGAACACCAACCTTTAAATAATACAAGATACCTTCTGCCAAACAGTTCACATCACATTAACACCAGCAGAAGAATTATGTGACTAACAAGTAAACGCCAAGCACTTCTGGAGAAAAGATGCCTGTGATGTAATGAAATGTAAATTATATGCTTTCATTAAACTTTGGCCTTAATACAGTTATGGGTATTCCCTATAGGCTTTTATCGACAATTTAATAAAGCGCCGACATGTATTTTGGGACAAGAGGCAAAGTCGTAAAATGTATCATATTTGACAATAATAGAGAAAATACAGCTGCTCGAATCTGGCATTGTGTATTACTGACAATCATTGTGCACATTTCATTTCCATATTGGAACATGAGCCAAATGACTCTAAAATAGAAGTATCTCCTAAGCAGAGTCTGGTTCAGTCTTTCATACAATTCCAAACTGTCTTAAAAAGAAATAAATATTTGTTTTACTAATGACGTGTTTCTGAAAACTGTTTATTAATGTTTAATCCTATGCAATCTTTTATTTTCAACTTCAGAAAATGTATTGCTTTAAGTAAAAAAAAGGATGTTTATTTGTAAATGTGTACTGAATGATTCTTCTTTCCTTTTTATTGTGCTGGGGGGGGAAATCTGATATTTGACTAAAACTAATAGTCTATCAGACTTGTTTGTAGACACTTTCCTTTTAAGCTTTGCCTTGAACTGATTTGTCCATTTAGTAATGGGTTTAACTGAGTAGATAGTCTGATTAATGTGCTCTAGGAATTATTGGGTTTAAGGGTCTCAGTGAATAGGCTTGAATAAGTTACAATATCTAAGCCGCAGTTCTGTATCATTAAACAGGAGCTAAAATGGATTATGTGTTATAGGACAGCTGTATGAACGCTGTAGAAGTGAACTATGAATGGAGAAATGAATGTGCCCAAGACTCTAGAAATGTTCTTCTTATTAGCTTGTATAGTACCTTGTTCTGTTTAAATAAGATATACAATGCTACTGCTCCACACATATAGAAATAACATAATCCCCATCTATGTAGCTAGAGCCACTGCAAAGGAAGGAATTATGAAACTGTGTGATGCCTGAGAAATTCTGAAGGGAAACTTTTTGTGTTTGTCAATGACCAAACTAGGCATGGCACATAACTATGAATATCAAGAAAGAAAGAAAGAAAGAAAGAAAGAAAGAAAGAAAGAGCCTGAAGAAGCTGCAACTTGGAGAGGTGATCAAGTAATTAGAAGAGCTACAAAATCCCTCCCCTCCACTATTTATCTCCATTCAAAATCAATCCCCCATATATTTTTCTTCCTTGATGGAACATATATAAATCATCCCATCTGCAAATATCTGTGAGAAGCTAAGACCAATGATGATACTTCTTGAACTGAAATGTTTAAAAATGTGCATTTATTCAGAAGTAGGTGCCATGTAGTTTGATACAACTCACTTCCCAATAAATATGCATAAAATTAGAGTTTCACTATAACTGATGCCAGAATCTATATGTCTCTTTTCCACTCTTTTAGAGAAAATAGGCCTTTGTATAAGCATTCATAATTTTATTGTTGTATAAAAGCAATGCACAAAGAAAATAAAGGTATATATAGACTATTCATGTTCAACTGAGTTTTGTAGATGTTTCAATAGTTCTATGATAAATTGTAGTGTGGATTTTATTATGTTCTCTTCTGTTTGATCTGGGTTGGTTTTTTAAAGTGGAATTCTACTGCTCCCTGCCCTGAAATTATCAGATAAAAGTCAAGCTACAGATATTTCAAATAAAATAAGCAAATATATTAACCTACAACTCAAAAGCCTGATCCAGACAGTCATATTTTCTTTTTAGACTTGTAGTCCTCTAGATCCTGCATTTACACAAGGCCTCACATACAGGTTTAAAGTTCAAGAAGGTTACTGAGGTACAGTAAGCAAGGTTAGAGCTAAAATTAAAGATCAAAGATCAAGTGAAATTACCTGCAGTTCCTGTGAAATTAACCAATAAAAGGGAGAGAAAATCAAAGAAAACTAAATTATCTAAGTGAAGGAGATCAGGAGACTGTAGCAGAGTGGGTCATAGCAAGTTCCTCTGAGAACTGTAGCGTCTCTTAAATTAGCACTACATAAAACAGTAATATTGCAACGGTGTGAAAATATGCAACAGTGTATGAGAGGTGATACAGTCTGTATCATGAAATCTCTCTCTCTCTCTCTCTCTCTCTCTGTGTGTGTGTGTGTGTGTATTTCTACCAAGTTCCATCTAGAACAGAATTCAAGGCAAATCTGAGGTGGTGTTTTTGTTTTTGTTGCTGTTGTGGTTTTGTTTGACTATTTCAGGGATATTTTGATAGCATACCCTACAGAAGGCACAGAAGAAAGAGTATTTTTATCAGTATCAACTGCTGGAATATTACGTCCAAGACAAAAGCACTGCTTGTAGTAGCAGGATATTTTTTTCTACTTTTGATGGGAATACCCTCTGACATCAACATTTTGGATTGATGTTTCTGAAGGAATACACACACACACACACACACACACACACACACACACACAAATGTCCCGCCTTCGCATAACTTGCCATATTGAACTTGTTGGACAATCAGAGATTAAGTTTTCAATCTAAGGAACATCTTACATGGATAGTGGGAACTTCTTTGATCCAGAAATGGAAGACACTACAGTACAAGAATATAGGGTTGCCATATTTCAAAAAGTAAAATTCCTGACACCCGCTGGTTGAGATTTTTTTTTTTAAGAATTTTTTAAAAAGAATTTTTGGGAGAAACTCAAATTGCTGACCTTTGAAGCTCTTTTGGCAAAATTTGAAAATGTTTTCCAATTCAGTAAAATTCCCCTCAACGCTATTTTTACACCCGAAAACCAGGGCAGGGCATGTCAGGAATTTTCCTGGCTTATGGCAAGCCTAGATTCTGGCTATTGCAAAGAAAATAATTAATAAATTATGTGTTTCTAAGGGAAATGAAGATCCATAACATTTATACTCTGTTTGGTGAAATTTCATTTCTTATATGTGAAATTCAAATCTAAAAAACTCTCTTTCCCCACCAAATCATGGCATTTGGTTTCCATTATGTATTTTGCTGGTTATCTTCTCTCTACTTATCCTTTGCTTTGGAACCCTGTTTCTGTTTTTGTCTGTATTTTAGATTTAACATTAATAATGAATAACAAACAAAAGTTCCCACCTGGGATCTGCATATATCCCTAGTAGTTTTCCTCACTGTTGAACTACAATGTTGCCTTCTGGTAGTACCATAACATTGCTTTCTGGTAATACAACATCCTGTTTAATGTTGACCAGAAAAGGAGTAGTTACTCTGCTTAAATTCTTCATGACATCAAATCAGGGCCGAGCTGAAATGAATCCCCACCCTCCATACAAAACTGTTCTCCAGCTGTGAGATGGAGAAAATATAATTTCAGGAATCAAAGGCCACGTGAGGAGTGGTGTAACATGGTAGTAAATTCACCAGTAGCAGCAAACTCATTTGAAGCAAACTCATCCAGTCTTAAATTAAAGCCCCAGTGATTAGCTCATTGTCAGTTATTATGAAACCCCTTGCACAGTGCCCATGATCAAAGTAGGAAGCATGGGGAGGGCAGTTGGGAGAGTGGGTTCCACTACCATGCTGTGAAAGCCCACTTTCAATATGTCAAGATGACATTCCAGCAGTTGTGGTTAAGATAACCAAGGTATGCTCGGAAAATCTTAGAAATCACCCAGGCATATAATAGGAAAGGGGCCCTTGTCCCATTATTTAGGTTTTATAGGCCTGCAATAAATCCTGAACATGGCTCTTGCAGAAAATTTTACAATTGCTACTTTAGGTAGAAGATACTGGGGAACAGGGAACAACGGCCCCTAAACTAGCCCACGGTCCTCAAATGCAGAGGAGAAACCACCACTGTTCAAAAGAGATTTAATAACCAGATTGGTAGACTTTTAGTTATGCAACGAGAAGTTGCCATCTTGTCCTTCCCCTCAAACTGCAAAATATCTTCAGCAAGCCCCAGCAACATTGTGTTTAAACGTCCACCAAGGAACAGTGTACAACTTGCTTCTTAATGTGAAATCACCAAAGAGGCCTTTTTGCCTATCTTGCATTATGCATGCAATTTTTCATAGCTCCAGAGAGCCCTCCTTTGAAGTATATAAAACATTCTCACCATGATTACCATAAAGCTGCCTCCTGCTCTGCCAATTAAACACATTGTCCTGGCTCTACTAAACTTTAAACACCACACACACACACACACACACACACACACACACACACACAGAAAAAAAATCCACAGCAGACAAGATTACCAGATTTCATTTGTATAAAGCATGACAGAAACAATTTGAAGGACATCAGGGAGCAACTAAGTTTTATTTTCAAAATTAATTTTGTTCTAATGAGACCAAAGGAAAAAAGATCCAGGAACTCCATAAAAATAGAGCCAGCTTTGTAAAACATGTCATAAAACAGCCCTAAAGTTCTCAAGACACCTCCTCCAGATTCCAGAGTATTTCTCTGAAGCAAGAACTATTCTTTTAAAAAATGAAGACTAATTATTCATGGAAATGTAAATCTGAATTTTTAAAATCTGCAAAACAGCTATGTACAAAAGTCATTCTCTGGTTTCTCCTATAAAAGCATTAGTGTCTATTCTGCTATGGGAATGTATTTAAAACAAATCAGTGGTGAATTAGGTCTGCCCTCTTCAGTGACCACTGTCTAGTAAAAGAAGGGGGTATACCAAGCCCGTCCCCATAGAGCTTCCCCATTTGTTTCAAATGAAGAAGTAACTTCAGCTGGGAATTTATTTTGGGCTCAGCCCTTGAAATAAATAAGAGAGTCCACACATGCAGAAACCTGCACACAGTGAACTGTGGTGGAAAGAATGAGGTGGAAGTTTTCATAAGGAGTGCTAGGGAGACCCCTGTTCCCGTCCCAGAGCTAAAGGTGGTTTCCCCTTCATGGGAATGCTGGGAATTGTAGCTCTGGGAGAAGAATAGGTGTCTCCTAACAACTCTCAACACCCTTAACAAAACTACAGCTCCCAGAATTCTTTGAGGGAATCCATGCCTATTTAACATGATGCCAGAGTGCTTTAAATATGTGGCGTGAATGTTGCCTTAAACAACACAAAGCTGGCTTAACACAGGCTGTGGAAACTATTTTATAGGATATGAGAGCAGGTCACCCAGATGGTTCAAATGTTAGATGGATAGCTATCCTTGACCTACCTCCTTTTCCCATACCCTCCAACATTTCTCCCACAAAAACAGGGAAGTCCTAATCAATAATATTAATAATTTTATTATTTATATCCCACCCATTTGACTGGGTTGCCCCAACCACTCTGAATACGTTTCAACATATATAATAACATAATAAAATATTAAACATTAAAAAACTTCCCTATACTATACAGGGCTGCCTTCATATGTCTTCTAAAGGTTGTACTGTATAGTTACTTATCTCCTTGTCTCAGGGATTGCATAACTCTATACCCTCCAACATTTCTCTGATGAAAACAGGGACGTCCTGACATAACCTCCAAAATTTTCCGATAAAAATAGGGATGTCCTAAGGAAAACTAGGACATTTCAGGATCAAATCAGAAATAGGGGTGGCTTCTGTAAATCCAGGACTGTCCCTGGAAAACAGGGACACTTGGAGGGTCTGCTTTTCTTGAAGGGGACAGGGTTATCACTGAGCATGACTACTGCTGGTGACTGCTGGGAAAAAACAATTGTTACCTCAGTAGAGGGGATCATTCACTAATCATTATTCTTTTGCCTATTCCAGTTAGCAATGTTTGATTAAAAACAGTTCATTTCACACACTTGGACAACCTCCAGCTGATATATGGCAAGTAATATCTACAAGTAATAAACCAGAAAGCTTGAATATTGCATCCCCTATCACAGGCTGGCAGGAGTATTTTGTAATCATTTGGTAGAAAATATAGCACTACTATAATCCCTCAACCATTCCTCATCAGGCTTGGTTTCCAGACCCTTTATCATCTTGGTCACCATCCTCTGCACCTGTTCCAGCTTGTCAATATCCTCCTTAAATTTTAATGGCCAGAACTGGACAGAGTACTCCAGGTGTGGTCTGACCAAGGCAGAGTAAATGTTGAGGTCTCTGAAATATATAATTAATTCACTCGTTTTAGACTTTGATTTTTCTTTTCTTGGGCTGTTGGCAGCAGCTACATTTCTTGCCAATAACTAATTGTTTCCCCAGTATGTCTCTTGGGTCATAGAATCTGCCATGCGCAATGTTATTCTCTTTCATGAAGAGAACGCAGCCTACAGCGCAGGGGGATATGTGATCTACTTCGTGTTCTTTTCTCTTTGTTAGTCTGCTTTTTAGGTGCCCAAACAAAGGCAGTTTTCTTCCGAGAGAGAGAGAGAGAGAGAAAGAAGGAAGGAAGGAAGGAAGGAAGGAAGGAAGGAAGGAAGGAAGGAAGGAAGGAAGGAAGGGGAGAGATACAGATGTTGCCCAGCTACAGATGTTGAGAGGCACCGGACAGTGACCTCTTCCCTGTGCTGTCCACACATCAGTCTTGCCATCCCTCTTAATCTTGTGCATGCTTGTCTGGTGTCACCAACAATCATATGACCCACAAGCGAGAAAAGAAAATGCATGGAAACTGGTGGCTGTGGTTGTGTGTGTAGACCTTTTAACCACCCCAAATAAGCTCAGACAAGACTCAAATTTTTGGTTTGGTTTCTGGCAGAATTTAGGCCACAACTTTATTGATTACATAGGCTCTGGTTCGACTAGCTCCCTGCACCCTTGCAGGCAGCACTGACCCAGGGCACACCATAGGTCATCCTTGGGTGAACAACACCCAGCAAAGTGGAAAGCGGGGTCAAGCCAGTCCACCAGCCAGATGCCCCCCTGGACTCAGGCTCAGGGCACAACCCCTCTCAGGGAAGACCAACCAGAGCAGGCATCCCCAAACTGCGGCCCTCCAGATGTTTTGGCCTACAACTCCCATGATCCCTAGCTAACAGGACCAGTGTTGGGGAAGATGGGAATTGTAGTCCAAAACATCTGGAGGGCTGAAGTTTGGGGATGCCTAAACCAGAGAGTCCCAGGATTCCTTTAACGGAATACCCATCACATAGGGATGGCCAGACCGCTCTGCCACCCCTATCACTTGAACCAGAGCCTATCCGCAACCTTACACCTTACAAATTGTGACGATTTGCTACGTGGCAGACGAAACCCAAATGGCGCCAGCCAATCAGCTAAGTGGGGAAAATTGCTGCCGTGTCCCTGTCCCAATGACATACAACATACGACAACATAGCAAGGTCACGTGTGCAAGCCCTAAATATAGGGAGAGGTGGGCGGGTGTTCCGATGCACTGACCAAAAGAGGAAGCTTAGGGACACGTGCATGGGCTTATATAGAGGTCCCTCAATGAACTTTAGCTGGCATCCCATTGGTCTAATTGCACCCAGATCGAGGAACCTCCAATAGGGTGTTGTGGCCATCCAAACGTTCCCACCCACAACATAGGTGTTTGGTTGCCAGGTCGCACCGCAACATGTGCCCTCTTTCTAGGGAGGACCTGATTAAAAGAAGCATTTCCTTGGGTGGGCCCTGCCTGTGTTTATGGGCCCCAACTAGTACCCTTCTGTGTTGGGTGCTGATGCTAGCCCTCGAAAGGGGAGAGAAAAATTGCAAAAAGCAAGTATAATAGGGTGGGGAGAAACCATCACATTAATATTAATTTATATCCTTATAAACACAAGAGAAGAAATAAATTTCAGCCAATCTATGCATTGTAGGAGTGGGTGAATATGCCAGTTTCATTTTTTAATTTTTCAAGTCCTAATTTTAGTCCTCAATATTGATGGATAAGTTTGCAATGAAAATAGCTCCTCATTATATATCATCAGCATTTTAGTGTAATTTTTCTCCTAATATAGTCATGTTTCTATACAATTTTGCCTAATATGCACATTTTTGCAAAACAGTTTCCCCTAATATAATGCATTTTTGTTTGTTTTCACCATCAAGCATTTTTATTTAAAATATTACCCTAGCATATGCATTTTTGTAGCCATGACTTTGATGGAGAATTGCATTCAAATATTCAAACAAATGTGATTTTCAAAGCATGGCTGAGTTTTAGTTTGCATATTTCTTACAGAAGGTGTGAATTAGGTAGGTTTTCCTTAAAGTGCAAACTGAATTGAATTTTTCTGACAACCCTAACAC
The DNA here is from genome assembly GCF_963506605.1 of Zootoca vivipara. NCBI lineage: Eukaryota > Metazoa > Chordata > Lepidosauria > Squamata > Lacertidae > Zootoca > Zootoca vivipara. The sequence continues at coordinate 53,176,576 of NC_083283.1, read as the reverse complement.
TTTGATACAGTTAAGTAAATGGCATTTCCCTCTAGTTACTGCTTAATGTTTTATTCAGGGCATACAGATTTAAGCAGGTTTAATAGTAATTCTCCCTTTCTAAGGAAACCTGGAAATAGTAGAAGGAGAGAAGTTAGGGATCTACTATAACAGGGATGATTTTAAGCAATCATCTGACCACAATTCCAGGAATTTAAGACAATTAAAGTGAAATTAAGCCAGTGCATGTTGGGAGTATATCTATATCATATCTCTGAAAACCGTTATTTTCTTCACTAGAAATTAGGCACCTTTTTCACCTCTGCCAGCACTCAGACAGGTAAAGCATGTGCTGTGAAATGTCTCAAGTTTTATGCTTCAAGGTATATTCTCCTGTCTCGCAAAATTTGCATTACTATGTGAAATCAGGCTTGTTGCAGCTTAGTTGCCCTTCAAGGTTCTTCAAATGTTCAAAGGAAAATAGAACAATCCTGAATTTTGTCCAGAGGCATAGTAAACCATCGCAGGAGTCTTAAAAGCTAGTAAACATAACAGCTGGCTGAGGAACTTTTTTTAAAAAAAGGAATATTCCATTATCTTTAGCAACAACGCAAAAGAGAGAAATGACAATTTTAAAACAGCAATTTCAAATCAATAATACATTATATGGTGGTACCATATCATAGAATCGATTAGGGTGGATTTCTGAAAATCTTGGTGTTGAGTTTAGGCACATCGATTTTCCCAAATTCCCATCTCTCTTGTTGCTTTTGATAAAAAGAGAGCAGACTTTTTATCAGCATAATACTAATTGTCACATATAAACCCTTCTGACATCAGAGTTCTAACATCAGTAAGGCAAAGGTGGGGGCAAGGGAAACAGACATCAAAGCTCCCTTTCCATGGTCAGAAATCCCTCTCCAACCTCAGAGAAGGAGATCTGATGCAGACCCTCCAAGTGTTCCTATTTTCCAGGGACAGTCCCGGATTTACAAAAGCTATCTCGATTTCTGATTTGATCCTGGAATGTCCCACTTTTCCTTAGGACGTCCCTAACATTGGAGAACTGCTGGAGGGTATGGAGTTATGCGACCCCCGAGCCAAGGAGATGAGCAATTTTACAACCTTTAGAAGACATCTGAAGGCAGCCCTCTAAAGGGAAGTTTTTTAAAGTTTAATGTTTTATTATGTTTTTATATATGTTGGTAGCTACCGAGAGTGGCTGGCTGGGGCAACCCAGATAGGCAGGGTATAATTAATAAATAATTATTATTAAGGAACAGGACATCCCTATTTTCATTGGAGAAATGTTGGAGGGCATGCTGATGTTTTCTATGGCCCTAAACCCAATAAGAAAGGAGTCAGTACATTAAAACCAAAAGCAACACAGTAGGTTCAACCCATACCAAACAACTAGCAATGAAATTAGAAAGCCTAAAATTCATATGAGAAAGAGGGAACTAACTAATCCTCTTTGATGAGGGGAATTCCACAGTCTTGGTGCCACTACTGAAAAGGTTCTAGTCACTAAACTATAATAAAGAGGGGGCTAAGAAACTGCCTCATCAGACTATTGCTCCATCTAACTTAGAGTTGTGATGCTCTGGCAGAAGCTCTCCAGAGTTTCAGACAGGAGTTTTCTCCAGCCCTACTTTCAGATGTCAAGGGACCTTTTACAAGCAAAACCACATGCTTCTACCACTGAGTGATGGCCCTGTCCAAGGGACAACATTAGTGCCACCTTTCTATTGCATTTGTCCATCTTTCCACATTAATTCTATTAGTTGTCCCCCTTTGGCCTAAGTGCCATGCAGCTTAGAAGTAAGCCACACTGACTTCAGTGAGATTTCCCTAGTAATTCTGTTTAGGACTGTAGCCTTAGACACATAAACAGGTAACTGTCAAACCAATTCAGTAAAACTCTCTGAATAAACTTAGGACCCTGTCCTGTGTTGGCATGTGAACTGATTCCCTCTTCACAAAATGTGCTATTTTTTTAAAAGTGCTTCTAAATATTTACAATATGGTAGCTTCTGCTAATATAATTGCCTCTATAAAACATCAAAAACTAAACATAAATTCCCCTTTCTCACCATGTATGAGAGCTTATAAAATATTTAGATTAGACCGCTCATTTTTTTTATCCGCAGACTTTAATTTCTTATAAAATATGCACCAGCTGCACAGGCCTGCCTTATTGTTTGTGTTGTTCCATATTATATTTTTATTCGTGTCATTCTTGGTTTCAAATTGCTTTGGAGATGAGTTTTGATTAATTTAAGGCACAACTTGACTTCTTTCATGTCTTACAAGCCGACAGCAATTTACCACTGTATAAAATTGTGTGTCATTGCTAGTCCTGTTCATGCATTCAGGGTAAAGGTGTGTGGGCTTAAAAGGGGGGAAGGGTTGAGGGTATCACATGTGCCAACTCTGCTCCATACATGGGGGAGATAAAGATCTGGAGAAATAGCCTAACCATGTTTGTTTGTTTGATTGAATGAATGAATGAATGAATGTAGAAGCCTCTGTGCAACTGAAAACTAGGGGCAATGTGCAATACACTCATTCAGTTAACATACACATACACTTATGCAACAAAAGTTTCACCCCATTCTCTCCAAATCTTTTCCAGAGGACTGGTGGGAGGGACCTCCAAAATAGATTAAAGAGGTGTGACCAGGGGAGGACAGAGAGAAAGTTCATTTCTGCAAGGGAACTTGCATGAATGAAGTGAGAGACAGAGATTATTTGTTTTCAGGCCTAGGGCTGGGCAACTGCTCCAGCTGAATCCTGAGCCAAATGGGGCCAATTTCTTTGGATCAAGGATTTGGCCAGTGGGTGTCAAGGCAGCTCCAGACAGTCCTGTGCTAGGCTCACCTGGAGCAATCCAAGGCTGACAAAAGGAGCAGCAGTCAGGTAGAGAGGAGAGGGTGACGGTAAAGGAGATGCAGGCTCCCCCTTCCCTGAACACATATTTTAAGATGTACAAAATACGGTCTGAAAGGCATGGATAGAGACACAGGCATTTCTTCCTTCCTTTCTTTCCTCCCTCCAGACTGCATGTGTAAAAGCTTCTGGTCTTCACAAGTCATGTTTATACGTGACAGATGCCAACAGAAGACATTGATCTCATTCTTTATCAGCTACTTACGACTGCTTCAGTCAATCCCAGATGATTAACAATATGGTATTCCCTTCTCATAACACTCTGACTCAATGAAACAAAGGTGGACTCACCTACTGACAGTGCATATGGCATGTTTTCCAGGGAGGAGTATGTCTGTGGCTCACAAGTGCAGTGGAAATAACTCAGACTAGACACCTGTGTTGAGTGAAATCAGGCCACAACTTTATTGACTAACCAGCAGGTAAATGGGATTGGCATGGCAGTAGGGCATGGATCAATTCCTTCTTCTGCTCAGCCCTTGCTGATGGAAATCCATTCTGCTTGGGTTTGGGAAGCATCCCATCCTCTATTATCGGAGTTGGCCAGTGTTGGGCCATGGCATGGTGTAAGTCAAGTGTCCAAAGTCCCACTGGGCAACCAGGGGAAGAGATTTGGCATGCCTCAAGCCTATCCTCCTCCTCCCAGGTTGCTTATGAGCTCCCCTCTCACAAGATCCTGTGAGATGTTCCCCTTCTTATAAGAGCACAGCGGGAAAAGTTAACCCCCACCCTCTATCCAAAGGTAGTCCTGTCTCTAGACAGACAACTGACCATCTCCACCCAACTTTTATGATGCTTTGAATAGAACAAAATGCAGAGGAGATGAAGCAGAAATGCACGTGGCATTGTGTATATTCTACAACAGGATAGCTCAGCTTGTTAGAGTGTGGTGATGGAATCACCAAGGTTGCAGGTTTGATCCCCATAAGGACAGCTGCTTTTTCTTGCACTGCAGGGGGTTGGACTACTAGACGATTCTCATCTTCCTTTCCAACTACGATTCTATTATTCAGATTATCATTTTACTGTCTCAGCATTCATTGTGGTCCATGACAATGTCTTCTTCAAGAGGCAACATTTGGTCAGGAGCATTTGGTCTGGTTTGGGTTGCTCCAGTTTGGAAATATGACTTGGTCTGTGTTTTGGCTCAGGTTTGGTTTGACTAGACACTGGGTTGGATCGAAACTCAGTGTTGGCTAGAGTGGACCCACTAACATCAATAATCACAAGGGACTACCTTGGTGCTTGGGTTCAGAAGTTAACACAGTGGTTAGGATGCTTAGTAGGATATCTAACCATTCAGATGCTTCACCTGTATTGAAATAACTGTACTGTCTGCCTGTTTGCTACTGAGCCATGTTCAAAGTCTTATTGTTTATATATCAAGCCTTAAACAACTTTGGGTTAGGATACCTATCAGACTAGAGAGAGAGACCCTTGAGATCCAACTAGCTGTTCCAAGATCAGTGGAATATCTACATAAAAGCCAGCGTCCTTGGTAGTGGCACACACTCTCCAAAACATCCTCCCATGTGCCGTTTGAGAAGCAGAAACTGTAATGTGTTTTAAGCAGCTGAAAACCCATCTGCTCGGGTAGAAATTCCCTGGCCTAAAATCAATATGCACTGCTTGGCTTTATGGTTATGAGTTTTATACTGTATATGTATTCTGAGTTGTGACTTTATGGCATATTTTATGTAAACCATTTAGAGGCTTGTATATTAAGTTCTAAACAAGTATTATCAATCAATACATCAATCATAACCTAAAGTCCCCTTGATTTCAGTGGGTTTTTAAGAGCGTCTCTAAGGGAACAACCCTATACGGAAGAAGCCGACATAAAACAAGCCAGCGTAAGTTAAGCAGAAATAACATCACACCAGATCCAAGCTCTGTTAAGCAGTGGCTGCTATAGACTGAGCCAGGGAAAACAAGCATTTAAAATAGTGTTTGAGTTACACCACACTTTGTGCTGGCTTAACTTACTCTGGGTTGCCAGATAATAATACTGATATAATAAATACAATACAATACAATACAATACATTTAGTATTTACAGGTGAAACTCGGAAAATTAGAATATCGATGAAAAGTGCATTTATTTCAGTAATGCAACTTATTATTATTTATTTTTCTTTTAATTTTTACAAATGCTTTCTTTTGGAAATTCCACAGTAATAAAATTAATAGTTACAATAATACAAAAATAAACAAAAATAAACATCACTATTACATTTCATTAATTACATTAATTGGCCCGCCTAACAGCAAATAATTACAATTTGCATGTCATGCATCTATCTCATATACTGGTTTCACCTTCTAAGTTGCATTACTGAAATAAATGCACTTTTCGGTGATATTCTAATTTTCTGAGTTTCACCTGTATATGCCACCCATCTGACTGGGTTTTCCCAGCCACTCTGGGCAGCTTCCAACACATTAAGACATCAAACATTTAAAACTTTCCTATACATCAAAAACTTCCCACAACCCACACCCCAGCCTTGCCTCATCACACTTCCAGAACTCCCCCCCTTTCAGGGCTATACATTTGCTTCCTAAGTCTGGATCCCCCCCTGTGTTTACAAGATTTATTAATGAAGTGAAACCTCAGTTAGAAAATCAACCCAGCCTTTATTTTTCCCAAACCAGAATCACTATGTGAAAGTTGAATCTAATTTGGTTTACCTGCCTGTCTTTTCTCCTTTCATGCTATGCAATTTGAACAATACAATCAGAGCTTTGGATAGTTCATGCTCTGATTTCTAGATGGTTTCAGTACAGAGAGTTCAGATGAGCGGCTACTTGGAACAGCTCAAATTTAGCACTGACTCACATAAAACATGTAAGAGGCAAATCCTTTGACAGCTGCCACTTGATAGGTTCCGTGAAAACCAGAGACATATATTAATTTAGCAGTACATACATTAATTTGGATTGATCAACAAGGAAAGCTGCTTGTGTGGATGTGCTTAATGGCATGGCTGCACAAAGTAAAACTTTTTTTAAAAAAACACAAAAAGCTGGTGTGGTTAATATTAGCACAAACATGTCAACAAATGTGGACACTATTTTTGACCAACACCACCCATGGGCATATAATTCCAAGCAAGACTCCTCCAGAAGACCTGGGCCTCAAGAAATAATTACTGCTGGTTTATCTACTTACTAGTGTCATTGAGCCGGTTAAATAAATGGGCGCTAGAACATATGTTGTCAAACATTTGTAAAAACCCTCACGAGCGGAGCCGCGTGTGCGCCTGTCGCTTGCTGGCTCGCGCGGGAGGGAGGACGCGCGCGTTCCCTCCCCAAAGCCCCGGTACTTCTTTGGCCTCTCTTCATCCCCTCACCGGCTTTTAACACACCCACCACAGCCAACCCGCCCCCATCCCCCAACCCGCCCGCCAGCGCCGCAGCTTCCCTCCTTTTTACCCCTCCTCAGCGGCAGCAGCAGCGCTGCCTGCGCCCATAGAGTCCTCGCTCCCACTCGGCAGCCACCCCCCAGTACATTCCAGAGAGAGCAGGTGAGGCGGACGGGACCTTCCATCCAACACCGACCAACCAACCGGCCAGAGCAGACCGTCCCGTCCTGCTCCACCGCCAACGAACAACACACGACTCTCAAGCACTGACGGACTGATTGACTGAACTGAGGGAGGGAGGGAGGGAGGGAGGGAGGGAGCCGAATGCCTCGTGTCTCTGTGCTCCAAGTCCCAACGGCTGCCCGTGGGGCACATGCACAGTAGTGCAAACCCACACGGACACAGGGACTGGACACAGAGACACTTGGACTTTATTATATAGGATACATTTATTTATATAGTGCTTTCTCATAGAAATATCAGCGTGGTATACAAGAATATATATTTAAAAAACCTTCAAAGAAATATGGAACATTCATTTAAAAGGCTGGCTACTCAAGAAAATTAACTAAATGCATAAGGTACTCCTAGCCACTGAGATCACTTGGTGCTCTGGTGACAAAGGTGTGTCCAGGAATACATTCAAGTTACATGCCTGCTCTTTTAGCTAGGGATCATGGGAGTTGTAGGCCAAAACATCTGGAGGGCCGCAGTTTGGGGATGCCTGGTCCAGAGGTTATACAGCCTCACTTTAGTTTGATGTTATAGAGAAGAAGAGCAGCATGTCATCAGTGAACTGCCGCCACCATTCTCCAAAATTTTAATGGCCACTCTAAATGGCTTTGCATAGACATACTTTGTGCTGATATCACAAAGCTGCTGGTTTGCATGTTCTTTTGGTGCAACAAGTGGTAGAAAATGTATCTGATTCCATTATATTCAAGAGTGATAGCAATCTTTGCAATCTGCATAATACAGTAGTTGAAACAAAGGCTTCATTAATGTATGAACAGTCCTCTTGAAAATCTGAAAAATGTTGACATTTTACAGTAAAAAAAAATGGAGAACACCAGGATGTTAGTATTTTCCTCCTCATTAATATGTACATATTGTTGGCTTTGAAAGATGAATATACGTCTAAATTCTGAATATTTGAAGAGAAAAGCTTGTTGACGGTTTCCTTCTTTTAAAATCTCAAGTTATCCTCTTTGATAGTCGCAAAATGTCTCAGCAGGAGTTGCACATTTATTTATCAATCAGTTTCACTAATTGGGGGACTCCCTCCATACTCCTGTGGTTAATGAAATATTTGCTTGAGAGAGAAAAAATAGAGTCAACTGGTTCCCAATCCTTATTAACAAGAGCTCTTGAGAAAGGATAAATCGCCGTCAAAACAGAACCTCATTAATTAATAGTTTTTGCTTGAAGGGAATATAATTGTTGTGGTTGTTCCATGTCAAGCCTCTAGAGGCTATTAGTACTGTTTATTTTTTAGTAAGAATTGTTCTGTGATATTTGGAAATAAGATATCGAGAACTTCTAAATGCACATCTGAAGTTACTTCTTGTTGGCATCCACCTGTCTCAAGAGACAGTCGAGTATGCCTCTGGGTGTGAAGTTACCTGGTGAGCGGCATTGCGGCCAGGCAGCCGGACCTCAACTGTTTTCCGACCTAGAGTGGAGGTACGCCGCCTCCCCACTATGTCACGGCCAGCCGTGTCATCTGTACTGGAGGACAGCCCCAGCCAATCAGCTGGCAAAGTAGGTGTGATGGTGGGTGATTTAATTGTGGTGCAGCTGGCCAGCAACCTCTTCCTGCTGCATTAGCAGCACCAAAGTGACCTCAGCCTGGGCAGTGTGAATGGAGGTCCTGAGCTGTCCATGCAACAAGACCTCTTGGCCTCTGTGATGTGGTCCAAAGGAAAGAAGAGCAATATGTTTGGCACCAGCTTGGCTGCAGGAGTTGCTGGGAGGAGGCATACAAAGCAACTGTCTAAGGGACTCCACTCCAGATTTTTGTAAGATTTACTCTTGGTCTTTTCTTCTCCTGAAGATAACCCACAAGGCAGTGGAGGTATTTCATCAGAGTTTTCCTTCTCCAAGATGGGCTGCCTTCCCAGGTTGATGACCCCATCTGCCCACTTCGACACATGTAGAAACCACCTTTTTGACCATTGGACTCACTACTGGCCTCATTCGCTCAATCTGCCTAAGCCTGTCTTCAAATGCAGGAAGAGTCCCTAATTCACCAAGGCTTTGAAAAGTTACTATGCAAATGCAAATGAAATGGGTCAATCACTCATGGATCCCTGTTTGCTGCCCGGTGTTGGTGATATTTCTCATTTAATCTTTCTTGACTGAATTAGGCATTTGCTAAAAACACTGTACATGGAGTATGATTATCAATCTGGTAGTACATTAACTTAGAAGGGACCAAACCCATAAGGAACAATAAAAATAATATTTAACCATTTCTGAAAAAGTATAATAAGTAGTAGATGATTGCATCTCTGTTGATCTTGAATGTAATCCTAGTATATAAATGTTTTCTCCTTTTTCTGGGGGTGGGGGAAGCTGTGAAGAATAACAAAGGAACTTGAGATTGGTAAAATACTTGTAACTATCAGCTAAATCCAGGAGCAATGACCTGAGTGTTTCTATTGAATACAAAATCCGACAAGGTCCAGAGCCTTGCTTTCGACGTGATAAAAGGCTATAGTTTAAATAAATGACATGCTACCTTGTCTTGTCATCCTATCCAACAGTGGATGTGCACTTAAAGTGAAGGATAGTGGGGAATCTAAAGAGCCAAACAACAAAAGGAAGAATGATGTCTGTTTTAAGGAGTTTGCTGTCTTACACAATCAGCTGGAAGTTTGGACTGTTATCAACTCTCTGTTGAAAGAAAGGTTGTCTTGACAAATTATTTCCACAAGCCCAGAATACTTATGGCTCGGGGTAGGGAAAAGATTCAGAAGCAAAAGGGATGACTTTTTGAAGGGATGACATTCTATCTATAGCCAGGCTGAACACAACATGGAAATCAGCACCTGAGTAAATATGCCATGCTAGTTTCCCTCTGAAGGGGTAGCTGAGACTGCCCCAGGATTTCCTGCTGTCGTTCGAAGTTTTCATCCTAACAGGTGCTTATTCCAAGTGCCTCCTTTTGCTCTTGACTTTGCAACTATTGCAAAAGACATGTTGCTTGCAATGAAGGCCACCCTTGGGATTTAGGTATTTGAACAACTATTCAGGAATAAGGACTAAAGTAAATGGTCTCAGAACTAGAGTGCATGAAAAAGGACACAAATATTGTTGAAACCAGCTTGTCAAAGAAACATAAAATTGTAGAGTTGGAAACGACCTCGAGAGTCACTTTGTCCAACTTCCTGCAATGCAGGAATCTCAACTAGATCATACATGAAACCCAGTCAGATGGGTGGGGTATAAATAATAATAAAATGATGATGATAATAATGATGGTGATGACAGATGGCCATCCAACTTCTGCTTAAAAACCCTCAAGTAAGGAGAGTTTGCCACTTCTGGAGTCCATTCCATTGTCAAACAGTTCTTACTGTCTGAAAGTTCTTCCTGGTGTTTAGTTGGAATCTTCTGTCTTGTAACATGAATCCATTGGTTTGGATCCTACCCTCTGGAGCAGGAGAGACCCATAGATGGCCCACCCAAAGATACTGATTCACATTTTGGGGTCAGAAAATGGAAAAACCTCCCACCCCACCACCCCCCAAAATAGCTTGGCTTTCTGAGGCCAATTATGAACCAAATTAGACGCAGATATTTTCCAGGTATATCAACACTATAGTCATGGTTGTGGTAGCATTCTAGACAGCATCAGGGAGAGGGAAGAAACTTACCAAACCAGAACCAAGAAATTGCAAACCCTGGTAGTGTCCTTCCTTGTAGCTGTTATCCAAAGTTAAGGACTGGGCTACCACATCTATATATGATAGATAATACTCTTCATGCACACTAATGAAAAGTAATCCTTTAAATGCTTGGCCAGAAAATAAATTTAATAGTACAGAAGTACAGTCATACCTCGGTTTAAGTACGCTTCGGTTTGAGTACTTTCGGTTTAAGTACTCCACGGACCCGTCTGGAACAGATTAATCCACTTTCCATTACTTTCAATTAAGTACGCTTCAGGTTAAGTACAGACTTCCGGAACCAATTGTATACTAAAGTTCTGAAACTTCCTTGGGAGACTGAGTCTTACGCTAGAAACCTTACTTTTGGCTGCATCCAGACAACTTTATTCTTCTTTCCTGATGTTTTCTTACTTGATCATTTCTGCATTTTATTTGATCTTTCACACAATGCAAACCATTTATGGAAATCTGTTAACTGCTTCGAAAAAAAAAAATCCATTTGCAACCCTGTAAAACTGCAAGATTGTTTCGCACTATAATTCCCCCATTTTCATGGATCATAACATGTGATGGAATTTGAGACAGTATTTGAGCATACAGTTCTTTCCCTCTGTTTTCAGAGGTGAAACATGGGGAACAGAAGTACCCCTGTGCATAAAGAGTGGCAGTATATCCAATGATGTCTGCTATTGTGACACAGCACATCCACTGTTGAATGAATGGAATTTAATACAACGTGGTGGTATATCACTCAAAAAGCACAGTTCCAGAATGCAACAGGTAAAGCAGTATAAGAGGAACATTAGGAACATATATAAGTTCAAGCAATTATAACCAGGAAAACAAAAGCAGTAACTCCTATGTCTGAATGCACCCTTTATTCCATGATTTTGTTTTCAAATTGAACTGACCTATTTCTAGATCTGCAATTGCCAAACCATTAACTGCAGAAGTACTTTAGCGTTGAGGGCCTGATGATTACATATAGAGTGCTCTGTGGTTGTGTACTAAGCAGATAAAGTTTTAAAAGCTGAGGACTGTAGAGGGCTATTGTCACTAAACAATATTATACGGATGTAGCTATATTATCTTAAATATAATAACTCCAACTCTACGATTATTTGAATTAATGCTGTGTCTAAATTGCCCTCCCAGTTTCATAGGCCTATTCATGCACTAGAAAAATAGGAACTTTTAATCTGTTTGTCTTGTTTTGCTTTTTTGGAAAAGCAGAAGAAAAATTATGAAATTTTCAGAAGAATAGAGAGCTGCACCTCAAAACCAGCAGTTTAAAATATCAAAGATTATGGAAACATTGGCTTCAGTGGAATGAGGCACAGTTCACTCCTCTGAGAGTTCACCCTGCTGAATTAAGTGAGACAGACTGGGATCAGTGTTTGGGATCAGTCTGTTACTCTTATATTTTCTCTAACTGTATCTAAATGATGCTTATGATGCTCTTGCTCAGCTGTAAGGAGATGACTAACATGCCAGACATGAATAATCTACATGAATACGCACATCCTGTACAATTCCACAGCTGCCCCAAAGGCATACCTGCATTTTGTTAGCAAACGCTTGACAGGCTAAATTTCTGATAAATTAAAGCATCATTTATTTACCGATAAATATCATCACATCAAAGACAGCACATTCACAGTGATGCACACTCTGGAAAAGGCATCAGATTGGATAATAGATGCTCCCTTTGGTCCAAGTCTATCTCCTGTTTTTCAGCAAGTGTAATAGCTTTTACTCCATAGATCTAAATGTTCTGCACTGATTAGATTAGTTAAATGCCAACTCTCACTTAGGGACCCAAAGGCTGCAGTAGTTGCTATTAAGTTATTGATTGGAACGTTGGACTAAAATATCAAGTGAACAAAAAAGAAGACGAAATGAAGAGTATTTTCCTCTGTATTTTTCTCAACTTGACAAGATTCAAAGAAAGCCCCCCTCCCTGGTGAAATTCTCCTATTTTGTAAAAGTAATTAGCTCCTACTAGAATATTTCTAATCACATGGACCAAGCTATTAAGGAAATAAAATGTGAGACATGATAGGTCCAACTTATTAAACAGTATTGCCTTTGCTACTGTACACAGTAAGGTCATAACCTCCACACACTATGGAATAACAACAGCTTCTCGACCCCAAATATATGTCACAACTATTGACTGGGCAATTAGTGCAAGGGAATTTCTGCTACAGGAACTAGAATCAGACTCTCACACCCTAAGGAGCTAAAATCATTCTTTAGAAAAGTTTCCTACTATTCGTAAAAAGAAATGAAAAAGTTACAGAATGGACCCAACATGATTTTAGGCTCCTTTTCTAAAAACCCGCATATTTTCTACATAAGGGATATTGATAAATTCTATTCTGTCTAGAGATGGAGGAGTAATCTGCAAACCTGTATGCCAAAACAGATTCACCTGATTTGAATCTGGTGGACCATGACCCAGATTGGACCATGAGTCCACTTGAGAATCTACAGTCCTGCAGATCTCTACATGTGGGGTCCAATGCATGCTGTGTGGCCTTTGTTTTTGTTCCTTTGTTTTCCTAAACAGCATCAGAAGTTAACCAGTTTCATACAAGTCAGAGCAAATCCCCCTGGGAGTGATGGCACATGTTGATGTTCCGTCACTCTCAGGCAGGGATCGTACAGAAAAATAAAAACATGTGGCCTTCACATTGTGGGCAAAGATAATACTTATGAAAGGGCTTGGGGGGGGGAGATTTGAAATAGGGATACATTGGTCTAGCAGTGGCACCCTTCCACACTTCAAAACCACCAGAATCTGCTGTGTGGCAAGTTTGGACTCCCAAATCACTTGAATGTGAACTACCTGATCTGAGCATATTTTTTGGCATTTACAAATAAGTATCATTTAGGTTCCTACCGATATGTACCAACATCCATATAATAATATCCATATGTAGCATATGGTTGGGAGGGTATTGCTTGTAGTGGTATGTTTCTGAGGGTACGGTACTTCTTTCCGAAACATTGCAGCTCTGAATTCCAGAACCACCCCTGTATGATACAGTGCTTAATTGTAATTCCAGATGGACTTCAAGCATTTGATATCATTTGGATCACTGCATATGCTGCTCTATAGTCTCTCCATCTGGACACAAATTCAACCCAAGAGAAGGTATAAAACTGCTTTTGCACACTGTCACGGTCCTGCCTGGACCTGTACAGCACCACTGGATGTTTTCAAGATCAATTGATGCTGCACCAATGACACTTTGTATCCCAGGCTGCAGCTCCCCCCAGACTGCCAGCTGGATACTTGCTATTTCCCTTCTCAGATGACACAGACCAGGATATGATTTAAAAACAACAAGTTTAGTTTATTTATTGGTACGTATGTGTGTGGTTACTGGATTGATAATATTGTACATGAACTTAAAACTGTTGCCTATACCGGCCTATACCTTCTAAGTTATACAACACAACTAGTTTTATATCAAACTGCTAGCCTGTCTGTCTGTTCCTCCCCCCCCCCCCATACTCCACCTAGCTCTCTGACTCTCACTACCCAACCAACTCTGACTTCACTAACTCACTCAACTCCAACCACAATTGACACTAGGAAGGGGTTTTTATCCCTTGGCTAAGCCCACCCCTGAGGGTTCTAACTGTCCCCAGCTTAACCCCTTACACTCTGGGTCCTGACTCAGGGCGAATCGCCACACACACCTGTATGAATTGCATTGGATTTTTCTCAGTTAGATCTAACAGTCTGATATCTGTTCTCTGTTCCAAAAATACCAGGCATGTTGTGACCAACTCCTCCTTCCAAACCTGCTATCAATCCTCTCCTCTTTCCTGCCGTAACCATTATTCTAGTGCTAGCTGATACATGCACATATTCACCACATAAATCTCTGACCATCCTGTTTCAATTGCCTTGGGTTTCATGAATGCTCAAGGGAGAAATTTCAAGTTTGTTTACTGAATTTCTTCATCAGCCTTAAGGCCTATATATATAGGCCTTCAATGACAAGTTATGCTTTAGGCGAATATCATCTAGTACATACTTCTTATGCTCAGAAGGAATATGTTGGCATTTAGCTGACAGGGAACCAACAGTGTCTCTCCTTAATACAATATCCATTAGATGTACTTTTAGAAGGTTTATGACAAGAATGTTACAGGAAATGAGATGGAGACAGAGCCCATGCTACCGATTTATAAAATGTTTTTATCAACTGGTTAAACTTATAAGAGCTCAAGAAAGGAGATCATTATGTAATATTTTCATAGAAAATGTGAGTTTATTCATTATGTATTGAAACATTAAAGTTAAAGATGTATCACAATTATATTCTGTTTTAATGAATATTATCCTTTAGATTTTATCATATGAATACTATGATAATATTGACCTTTATAATGGAAAAATGTTATCCCCCCCACTTTTTCCTACCTATTTCTCTTTTTATTATTCTGCCTTTACTCGTTGTATCATTTTTCTTTTTTTATTAATAATTGTAAAAATGCAATAGATGTCCGTATATCTGAATTTGAGTGTTTAATATATGTATCATGATGATACATATAATTTTAATATTATATCTCATAAGGTTGCTTGTTTTTGTACTATTTCCATGGATTTGTTTCAATAGTTTCTATGTAAACTGCTTAGAAGTGATGAAATAATGGCATATAAAGTCTATTAAATAAATAAATTCGATAATAATTTTTCAGTGTTGTTTAATTGAGAGATGAACCACCTTTGTGTGCACCTCTTCAGCTACAGCAATATAAGAAGCTCTTTCTTTAAATCATTTTCATTTGAATGAGCAGCATGAACAAATAAATTATGATCACTTAATTAAAGAGCAAACAAGTTAGCTGTTTAAATGCAGAACTTTAACTGGCTTGGCATTCACTGTGTCGTTTCACTTGTGATGCTCATCTTGCCACTTTCAAATTTCATATTTGGAAAACGGTGGAGAGAAAGTAAGAGTTTTCTAATTCAGAGCATCAATCACAAAAAATGAACATAACCTAATGTCACTGCTGAATCAGTCCATCAATTTATTGCTTTGTAAAGGCAATCAGCTAGCTATCAAGCAATAAAGTGTATGAGATAAGTGCTGCTTTTGAGACAGCTCAGCCATTGACAATGATATACTGATGGAGGAGCCTCACTACCTGCCAACCTGGTCCTCCTATTACTTGTTAAATGCCCAAGCACCACACCACACACGTGAAATATGTTCCTTATTATTATGGGCCAATCTAGTTTGCTTAATAGCCTTGTATGCCACTTCGGCTTGCTGTCTTATTTAATGAGGTTATATTTGTACGCTTTTTGCCTTTCTCTCTGCTTTGCTTGGAGAGAGGGCAAGAGCAAACCAGTTTGCAGTCAATTTTCCAAGAGATGGTGAACACCTGGGCACTTTTTTTTGTTTTGCTTTGTTTCCAGTTGCTTATTAGGGAAGCTCAGGCTGTCTCGGGGAAATTTCAGAGCTGCTGATATACTGTCACTTCCTGCTACAAGAGCAAATATTTTACAACATGTTAACAAGGAGTGCTGGCTATTCCATAGGAATCAAATAGGCAAGCTCTCTTTCCTCCTTGCCCCCCCTGTTTGCTGGTGATAACAATTCTTACAGAAAAAGACACTGAGTTAGTTCAGCTAGTTGTGCATATAAATGGACAAAAATGCTGGCATGATGAACATGGTTTCTCTTACATGTACCTTTCTAAAGCTCCTAACCCCTCCCCACCACCACCATAAGATTTCTATTAATGAAGCTGAAATGGCCTCGGGGAACAATGGACCAACACAAATAAAACCTTTATTAAAAACCAAAAACAAATCAGCACATCTTCTGACAGAAGCCAGAGCATCTCTTAAGGATGTTTCTACTGCCTCCTCTTCGAAATTGTTTAGCCTATTGTCTCAAAGCCTAACCCATTCCTGCCTTTCTCCAGTAGCTTGCTATTTTAGCTTTTTTTCCCAATTACAAGTATGCCTTTTATTCAGTAATGCAGAGGAGGGGAAACATGGGGGGGGGTTGCAGTTCCAGAATCCCGTTCCCAACAAAATAGGAGTCATGAGTTATCTGCTAGAAACCCAGGGTAATTGACAGATTCTCCACATTCTGGCAAGTGAATGAGGTGATATAATTAGGCTTTCAAGTTCTACCATTGTTTGTGGTATGGTAGCATAGGGGAAGTCATGACTGATTGTGCTATAGGAGCACAGGGGAAGTCAGAAAATGAGAACAGCTTACCATTCTGTGACTGTCAACTGATTCAACTAAATTGGGTTTTATGCCATGTACAGCTGCTGTCTGGTATGTGTGTGTATATACATATGGGCATATAATAGATCAGCCCAGATGCCTGCATATATATATTTTACTCTCTTTGGGTGTGTGGTTATGGGGACTGTCATGGCAAGCTTCTGAACCTCAAAACTTAACAATGAACATGCCCATGTATCATTAAGATTTATTTATATTTCTAGCTCCACATATTCCAAATATAGCTTATGTATGAAAACATCACTCACTTAAAATCATCCCCTTGTTCTTTTGACAGAATACAGAGATCTGACAGTACATTCAGGGGAAAGTAAGAATTGGTTTTAATCACAGGAGAGGAAGGGAAGGGATTGAAAAGCTGGGAGGGATTTAAAAAGAAGCATCCCTTAATATCCATCCTATTCAAACTGGCAGCATGGGAAGATATTATTTAGGAGGCCACATTCAGAAGACCACAAAGTCCCACACCCAAGTACGAAGCAGAGAGTCTCAAAGGGATGTGGGCAGCACTTTATGAGTTAAAATCAAGACCTGAATCATGCCTAGAACATCCTGAGAAAACAATAAAAAATTGGAAGTAAAATGTGTTCTCATTTCATCACTACAGTTTGGATGTGGACTGTTTAGTCCTGCACATCTGCTTTATGCTGAGTTAGACATTTAACTTATCTACCCCAATACAAACTATTCTGACTGGAAGTGGCTTTTCAGGGACTCATGCACCTGTCTTTCCCAACCTTGCAACCAGGCCTTTTTTTTTTTACTAGAAATCCCAGAGATTAAACCTTGGACATTTGACATCCCATACATGTGTGGTATCCTGCCCCTCTCCAACTTCATGCTGATATTTCAAAGACACAAATGATCATGCCTGAAAATTTCTTACAGCATGTTCACTGGATGAGTTGGTGATATGGACATGTCCATAAAGCTTTGCCATGCGTATGAATGCTGCCATAGCTGCCAAGTTATCCCTTTTTTTAAGGGATTTTCCCTTATGCTGAATAGGCTTCCTCACGAGAAAAGGGAAAACTTGGCAGCTATGAATGCTGCAAATGTTCTTCATACTCGTACATGAGCCCGACTTTATTTTTTACTATCTGTTTCTCTCATTGGAAGAAAGGGTTCTCTTTCCCCTCTATTTCTGCTTCCTTTAACTCTGTCTGCATTCATAAGTTTCTTCTGCCACCTGAAGAAAACTCATACAATGATTCTAAACCAATGTTGGTGAATAACCCAAAGTTAAGTCCTTGCAGCTTGAAAGAAGCCACTTACTTAAGAAAAAGGCACTAGGCCTTTAAATAACCAGATTCAGTTATTGGGGTGGGGACTTTCATCTTGATTGCCTAGTTCAAACTATAAAACTCTACCAACTGTTCCAAGATGCTGTTGAGACAATTTACTTTTTCTGTCTTACGGTAGTTGTGAGGCTGCTAGCCATGGTCCTGAACTAGCAACTTGGTCCAGAGCCCTGATTTAGGCTTATTTTAAGTTTCTGGTCTATTTCAGAACTCTCAAGCTTGCTTATCTTCCTATTGCTTGGATATTGTGTTGGTCAGCATCACAATGGATCAGAACAGCAGTATGGCCAGATGCAAGAATTACTTGCTAAAATGATTGCATATGAAGAATTTTGAGGCTTGGGGGATAAGGTCTCCCCTCCAAAGACTTAGGATGGAAATCATTGGTTTCTTTTAACCATTTCTTCAATGAAGCAGCCAGGGTTGTTGATATGAACACCATATTCCTGTTTAAGATATTGTACTGGCATTTCTCATACTTTTTGTGCAGAAAAAAATAAAAATGAAGCCGTAAACTAGCAAGCCTCAAAGCATTTACTCTAAGGTAATCTAATTTGCTCCCCTGAGATTGCTCCATAGTTTATGTAACATTAAGCAGCAGTTATCACTATCAAAGGGTATTTCATTTTAAAATGCCAACAATGTATAAATATTAATGGATTATGGCTGCAATCCTGAAAGTTTAGATGCACAAATAGTACTTGTTACTGACTTATTGCATGAGTGCTGTTAGGCACTGGGTAAGCCTTTATTTAATGAACGGGAGGTTGTAGCCTCTGCCTGACCTCCTCAGTAAGGGCCTCCTGTTAAAGGGATCTGGGGGTGTGGACCCTGCCACGACCCCAATAAGGACCCCTTGTGATGCCACTATTTGATGTAAGTCATGTGGCTCCCCCATATTGGTGGGTTACCCTTAGTTGGACTCCCTGCAGATGGGCAGGAGTTGAGATATAGCCTGGCTTCACCCAAGGCCTAGGCCAAACTGCTCACATCTGTAACCAATAAAGTTGTTTTATTGTTATTTTTATCCCATAAACCTGAATACTAGTGTCCATGTGTTTATTTATCACTAGTAAACTGTGGGGGCCACAACTGACTTCTTGCATGAGTGTTGCAAGTTTCATTGACATATCAATGAAGATGGAATTTCCTTTCAGATATGGAGGCTATTGATTTTGAGAAAACTTTAATACAGATATTAAAGTTTAATACAGTATTAAACTAGTTTTTTATTAAAAACAACAACAAGCAAGCAAGCAAACAGATGCTACATATAATGTGTATTCTCAGTTATATAAAAAGTGTGGAACTTGGTAACACATAGGAAGCAGAGTGGTAGGAGTGCTAGAAGAATAATGGGGCCCAGGTTGAAATCCCCATCAAGTGATGAATTTCACTGTATGATATTTTAACCTAACCTATTTCAGAGGGTTAAGAAAATGAGTGAGAATAATGCATGCCATTGTGAACACCTTGGAGGAAAGGTGGGACTATACTATGTGATATTTATAACTGGAATAAATAAATAGGAAGAGCTTTGCTAAACTGACAAATGCAAAGCACTTGCAAGCACATTCAAAGCCTAATAAAAAGGGAATGGATTATAACATTGTGGGTGCCATGGTTAAATGAAATGCATATCAAAATTCTGAGAGCAACCACTCTCCAGACTCCCTTTACTGATTGCTGTCTGGTATCAATCACTATTTGATGTCTGGAGGGTTGTTGCTCAATGTGTGTTAACTGTCATTTCCACCCCCAATACTAATTATGACTTCCCGAACTTTTTCTCTTCTCTACACAAGCTTTGATGACAGTGTGGATGAGCAGTGTTTAGTATCATACATACAATTTCAACATTTTCATTGCCTGTGCATTTATTCACATGGAAATCTGTATGAAAACCATCATCGCTGGAGAGGTGTGCTAGAGAGTGGAATACTATACTAGGTTTCAATAATGGTGCTATCTAAACTAAGGCATTGAAAGCCAGGATTGACTTCCCGCTCCTCCCCTGCTTGGGTGGCAAGCCTATTTGGGCTCGCCCGTGAAGGCTGATGGATCCTGATAGATTCCGTCAGGCCTTGCGGGACCCTGCTCTCCCTGGTGACTCATTAGATGACTTGTCGAGGACTGGAGTAACCGGTTCTTGGTGGCCATTGGTGAGATCACGCCTAAGCGCCCTCTGTGACCCCACCGAAACCGGCCCCTTGGTTTACTGAGGAGCTCTGGAAAATGAAGCGGCACCTCAGATGGCTAGAGCGAGTATGGCGACAGATTCGCGACAGAGCTTCAATAACATCTTATAGGATGCTTATGAAAGCCTATGAGATGGCTATGAAAGCTGCTAAAAAAATCTTACTTCGCAGCTTCCATTGCATCCGCTAGCTCCCGCCCAGCACAACTTTTTAGAATAATTAGATCGATAACGTCCTTAGAGGGACAACCAAATTTATGCACAAATTAGACTCATATCTGTGAGGCATTTGCTGTTGCTCCACTGTGACCTCCCTGCCAATTTAGATACAGTAATAGAACTGGAGGCCCCTCGACTGTCTTCGGGTCCAGTGTTTGACCATTTCGATCGGATACTCCCTACTGATGTGGATAGATTCCTCCAAGCTGGCAGGCCCACCACTTGCCTCCTTGATTCGTGCCCATCTTGGCTGATTAGGGCATGCCCAGACGTTGCGTGGATCCCCCTGGTTTTTTAATGGTTGTGATTTTTAGAACTTGTGTATTTTAATTAAGCATGGATTTTATAATTGATTTTATACTTGTAAACTGCTTAGAAGCAATTTTTCTTGTAAATGGTATAAACCACCACCACCACCCTTGGCAAACAAGGTTCCTTTCTTCTTTCTCTATTTTTCTTGCTCTCATGCTCATTCTCTGTTACATTTATTTATTAATGTTAGTTTTATGACTTTTGAATGCTACAGTTCTAACAGTGAGATCAGGCTGTGTGGCTCTACCAATGAAAACCATCTAGCATTCCTGCCTGTGTGCTTGGGCAGTTCTGCCCTCACCAGCAATCTACCCTGTCCCATCCAAGTGTTGTGATTTTGGGCCTTCTCCACCACGTGGGCAAACCCTCCAAGTGTTCCTGTTTTCCAGGGACGTCCCTGATTTAGAGAAGCTGTCCTTATTTCATCCCGGAATGTCCCACTTTTCCTTAGGATGTCTCTATTTTCATTGGAGAAATGTTGGACGGTATGTAGTCATTTGACTCCCGAGCCGTCTGAAGGCAATCCTGTATAGGGAAGGTTTTTTTTTAAAAAAAAAAAAGCTTAATGTTTTATTAGGTTTTTATATATGTTGGAAGCTGCCCAGAGTGCCCGGGGCAACCCAGTAAAATGTGTGGGATATAAAAAGTAAAATCATTATGGAATGGGACACCCTTATTTTCATTGGAGAAATGTTGGAGGGTATGCATAGGCTGCTACTGATTAAGGACCAGTACAAATAAGCACATATGGAAAATAATCTTAACATCAACAAAACCAATTGGGGGGAATGCATCTCAGCTAGTCACCAGAACATTTGCAGAAGGTTAGTAAGCCGTGTGTCTTCCAAAGTGGGCATCACCACAGAGAATGTGTGCTCCTGTTTTAAGGTCTGACATGGAACAGCATCCCCCCCCCCACCAATATGAGTGAGCTGTGAACTAGATCTGAGAGAAGGGGACACCCACAGAGCATAGGCCACATGGGACTGAAATCTAAGCACATGACCTGAAGCTGAATTTGCACAATAGAAATTTGCACAATAGGAATCTACTGTTTAGTCACCTTGGGTGAGCTTGACAGGGGGCTCAAAGTAGAGAACTTAAAGAAGTGTTATCTTGAGTAATACCTACTACTACTGCTGCTGCTGCACCCCTTCAGTTTGCAATAGCCATCTGAAAACCTGTGAGCTGCATCCATCAATTAAAGTAATGCTCCATATCTGATGGCATCATCCTGCCCTTTTTTAAAAAAAACAACAACTCTAATTATGTGAGATCACAGATAACATCACTTCTTTCCATGCCAATGTCAGCAGCTCTGTATTGTAGGCCTGACAAGGAATGAAACAACATGATCAGCATGAATCTATGATCAGCATGCCTGGAAATTCATGTTACCCAGGCAACACACACCTAAATTGTGGGAAGGAAGCGTTGAGGCTGCCTTGATAACTCAGAGGCTGCCAAGATTGTTTCTACATTCTAATAGGCCAAGCAACCTGTGTCTCTATCTGACCCTGCAGTTCCTCCATAGCCCCTTTAACCCTGACACCTCTTGCTCATGCCCCACACAGCATCCTTCAGTGATGGCAAATTAGAAGGGACAAAGAATTTAAGAACAAAAAAACACCCAACCCCTCAGCTTTATTTTCACATTACGGGAGGATGGAAGTGATGGAGTGAGCAATAAGATCCCAGGGTTAGAACAAAGCTGGATAAATCACCCCTGTGACAGAAACAGACAGAAGCGAGACTGATAGCATGCTTAAAAATGGAAAAGAGTGCACGCATTAGAAACACATTTTTGTCTTTCCTGCTCTTCTGAGCTCAAATCGGTGCACATGCTCACTTGCTTGTGTCTGTCTCTTTCAGGCATACACAATTGCAGTTATTCATAAGAAACTCGCTTTATTATACCCGCAAAATGGATGGTGTTTATTTGCAAACTAACGAAGCAAAAGCTGAATTGAAATGCACGGCTTAAGAAGTGAAGCTTGAAAAGTGTCTCGGCTTCTAAGAGGTGGTATAATAGCTTATAATATTCACAAATTCCTTTCCTCCCCCTTCTTTAAATTGTGATATGCTACATTAGTTTTCTAATTGCATGGACCATTTTAGGTGCCCTTGTTCTAAGTGAACACATATTACAAAGCCACTGAAAATCTCGGCTTAAACTAAGGGATGGGGAACATTTTCTGAGAGAGGAGCACAATCCCACAGGACTTCCAGATAGTGGTGAGTGGAGAAGGGGCAAAAATGGGCGTAACAGAGGCAAACAAATGTATGTTTCAATTGATATTTGTTTGTTGAAGCAATTAACATTAATATCAACAGTTCAAACAACCTTGATTAAAACAATTAAAATAATTTCATATATAAACACAATTCGAAACCAATTAGCTACACACTTAGCTTAAAACACTTTTAAAAACCAGCATATGTGCTTTAAATATTACAACCTTAGCCATCACACAAAATGGATTTGTAAGGTGCAGCTATGGAATTTATAGAATGCCAGAAACCCAAATCACAGATGTAAAAAGGCAAGCCTGTCATTCTGTGTCCATCAATTCTGTGCATATTTAGACCACTTATAACATGCCATTGGCCTCAATGGGATTTAAATAGTCTAAGAGGGAGAGGGCTGTTGCTCCAGAGGGTAGGACCTGAACCAAAGGATCAACTTACAAGAAAAAAGATTCCAACATTACGAAGAGCTTTTTGACAGTAAGAGCTGTTCAACAGTGGAACAGACTCCATTGGAAGGTGGTGAACTCTCCTTCCTTAGGGTTTTTAAAACTGAAGTTGGCTGGTCATCTGCCATAGATGCTTTAGTTAAGATTCCTGCATGTCAGGGGGTTGGACTAGATGGCCCTCAGGGTCCTTTTAAACTCTATAATTCTATGAGTGCAGGGCACATCTTTTTACCTCTCACTTTCACCCCCATCAGTAAAACAGATCAATAAAACTGAGCCCAAAATGTTGCTATTTGTGGCTTCTAGTTATTCTTTTACAGCTGTAATAACTCTACAGTGTTAACAATAGTAAAACAATGCCTTCTGTCGGTAAATATGCAAGGCACAAAGTGTGCAGAGCATGTAAGTGATGAACATAAATCTACAATGTTTGCATAGCTGTTTTCCATGTGGCAGAAGTATCAAGGGTGTTGTACATGTCGGGAGGTGTAAAGAAAAGAAAAGAAGTCAGAAATAAATCTTCAAATCATAAACAGTCAGCCATTTTCATTCTGCTAAATCTTTGTTCATATACAACACAGACAATAAAGTGTATGTTTGTATGAACTATGAGATTTTTTTTCATTTATTTTACATTTAAAAGATTTAAATAAATGCATAAACAATGATTGCACCACCATATTATATATTAAAATATCTTCCTATATTTTATGTGGGGTGGCTAGAAACTGGGAACATATCACTTTACTCTTCTTTATCTATTATATTGTTATTCCACCCATTTTTTGCAAGGTGCTCAAGAGAGAGCGCATGCTTCTCCATCCTCATTTTATCTTCACAACTACCCTGCGATTTAGGTCAGACTCAGAGATAGTGACTGCCTTCATCACTTGGTAGGGGCTCTGTATATATGAGTCATTTCAGTCCAAATCCGTTTTTTAATTCACTTGGGGAGAAATCTTATGTACAAAAAACTAGTGTAGAGCAGGCCAGTGTAAATTAAGCAATGGTGTGCTGCTGGTGGTTTGCCTAAGCCTGGCAAAGGAAAAACAAGCATTTAAAGTGATAATCTATTTTGGGTTGCCAGGTCACATGAGCAGGCTTTGTGGGATGAGAACCCCAGCTAAGTGCTCCTTTTCTTTCCCTGTCCCCAGAATGCCCATTTGGGGGGGGACCTTTGCCAACCTCAACTCAACTAGCTTTGACTTAGTCAGCAGAGTCTAATGAGTGAGTGATACCAGTACATCTTTGGCTGAGCCAGGATTGGGGACTTAATGGCAGCTGAGCAAGGCTGAGCCAAGAATCAGATGGCTGAGCTGGAGATTTGCCACATCCTAAACTGCTCGTCTCAGTGCCATAGGATTGCCCCCTAAGAGAAACCCAAAATGGCAGATGCATCCATCTCTAATCCACAAATGCTGCTAGCATATTTAAAGTCAAAAATAATTATGCACCTGAGAAAATGGCCTGTGGTAAACACTCTTCTGTGACACAAGGAAAGAAAACAGAGAAGCGATTAAAATCTCATAATGTTATGGCTGTTGGATCTGCAAAGGCCTATCTGTTTTGCATACGTCATTAAAAAAAAAAATCTCTTCTCTTGAGCAATGCTCTCCTCAAATTGCACTTGTGGCCTTGTTTAACTGGCTCATTGCACAGCCAGCCACAGCCATGTGGATGGGGACTACAATGCTATCTACTGAAAGTAACCATCAGTGGATACAGCATTATATGGCATCATATTTGGAATTGAGGGAAGAAGAGGTGGGGCAGAGGAAGGCTAAATGGTTGTTAGCGGGATTGACAGTAGGAGAGGGTGACCACCTTAAAGCCCTTCTGGTAAGCTTCCTGAGAACATCTGATTGGCTACTGTGGAAAGTGGGGTGCTGGAACGCACATCAACCATTGGTCTGATCCATCAGGACTAGTTATTCCTATGTTTTTGGTATGGACTATAGATGCCACACAGCCTTACATTCCTGGGATATATTGCTACAGCAAATCAATCATTAGCTAACTAATGAGCATCTTAGAAGAACCAGTCTGGTTCATTTGCCCTGAACTGATCACATCTGTAGTCATAGTAGTAGCTTGTACTTTGCACTTCATTTCATCTACACAGTGTGGTGGCTGTGCTTCAGTCTTTTTGTCTAATGTGTATGCTTTCTGTGTGTAGTTATAAGTTGATTGGTTTCAGTCAAGCATGTGGTTTTTAAGGTGCTATGTCCCATTAGGTGACTGCACATTTTTAATTGGATTTTTAAAAAATGGATAGCGTCACAAACCCTGAATTATTAAACAATGAGAATACAGAAAATATAAACCTAGCTCAAACACGGATATAAAAGAGCCTTTAATCAAGCAAAGTTCTTAACTCTAAATGAGATGATCCTGCTGTCCCTCTTTGCACTGATAGGTTGTAACAAATTTAATTCATGCTGCCAGTAATCAATAAGTGTAGTTCCATTTGTTTACTATTATTATTTATTAAATTTGTATACTGCCCTTCATTGAAAGATGAAGCAGGCCTATAATCAGGCCTTTGAGTGATTAACATTCTATGGCCTTTTAAATGTGGAGAGGGGACATTATTTGTTTGTTTTTGTATTTGCAAATAAATGCTGTGTTTCACTGTGCATAAGTTCAATGTGCATAAGATTGCCCTGTTACAGCACCATTCATACTGACTGGTTTGCTGGGAGGTTAGACAATATTGTATCAAGTGAAAGCTATCCCACTCTTTACAAAACATTTCCCTATGACTTTCCTTATCTTAGCAAGTCCATATTTTGGAGGGAAGTGAGTTCGTGCAACCTGGATATAGAAACATGTCTGCTTGGAAATTAAGATGTGTTGAATTGAATGGGGCATGTCCTCAGGTAAGAGGTTAGAATTAAAGTCTGAGTCCCTACTAGGGCTGCAACTTTTATCAGTTTGTTTAAAAGAAAGCTAAATCCACTAAACCCTTGTTAATTGTTTCCTCTCTTGTGCAGAATGTTAGAAAAGACAGCTAACCCTGTTATTCTAATTAGTTAATAGGCCCATCTTCATGAAATTGTTTTTGCCTGCACAGATGTGATATGTATCTTTTCATTTTCAAAGAGGAATGCATCTGGGACAAGGACAAGAAAGTGATGTAGGAAAACCTTGTTTTCATAGCTAACACAGAGCCCAATGAGTTATCTGATTCCAGCTGACAGAAATGTGAATTGAAACAGGAAGATTCTGCTTGTGAATTGGCTTTGTATCTAAAGGCTTAATTGAGAGCATGAAGACAAGGAGAGAGAGAAAATGAAAGGTAGATCTTAGCTAGTTTAACATGGAAGGAAACCTGTAGCATTTCTAAAATAATTACTTTTAGGGGGTAGGGGGACAGTTTGTGGGACTGAAACTTGTGTTACTACAAGTTCTTCATTAACATTGGCATTTTATTTTTCATGGGTGCCTTATCTGTTAGCAAGATTGATTCCTCAGACACAGTCTCCTTAAGTATTTCCTCAAGCAATCTGCAATAGGAAGCACTAACTGTGTTGCCTGAAAACTAAGTTGTAGACTTGTATATATAGATGACTTATTAAAGGACAGGTCTCCAGACAAAATGACGCTAAAGGAAAGCACAAAAGAGAAAGTAATTACAAAATCAACTCCAGCTGTTTTGAGTTAGTTATAATGCACAGGCCCTGACTAGGAGCAGCACAAAAATTCAAAGCAAGACTATTTGGTTTTGGGAGTCAGGATGAAAAAGCCTGTTATAAGGTCATCCCCACCTATTGACACAACTGGAAACATAGCAGGAACTGAGCTGGGGAGTTCTGGAGCTGAGGAAGTGAGCTGGACATTAAAGAGATCAGTTAACCAAGGAAGAGTACAGAGCAGATTCAGGGGTTTATATCCTCAAGACCAACCCCCTCCTCTTCCTTGTCATCTGCTGGGTGATTGCTCACAGGTGAATTTCTCCCTCCTCTTGAGTAGAACTTTACACCTGAGGACACTTAGCCATAACACCTTCTGGCAGCCAAACAAACAATCCTGTGCCACCCCTGGGCTTCCCATGAGGTCCATTATTATCTGTGCTTTTGAGTCTGGGCTCAGACTGCGGTTGGACTGGTTATAAGGGGTCTCAGGTGAGACATCTATGAGCTGAGGCTCACCAGGCCTCCTTTGGAGTTCTATGGGTTCTTCCATGCCTTCCGTTGTATTGGCGTGACCCCATGCTTCTTTTTCAGAGGGTGCTTCTGCTGGGTCATGTGAGATCCTGACATTCTCCTCTCTCTTCCTCAAGGCAAAATTGTCCACTTTGGGGAAGAAAATGGGATAGAAGGAAGCATCAGGAGCTCTCATTGACTACAAGTCCCAACTCACTTTGGGGATGAAAAGGAGGGCAATATTCCATCTCTAGAAAGTTAGAAAACCAGAGTTTCGCACAAATGAAAAATGATACAATTGCTTGAAAAGGTTGACACACACACACACACACACACACACACACACACACACACACCATAAAACCTGTGGCATTATAGCAAGCCAAGTTACACATTGGAGAGACTATTAGTCATAGATCCTTTCAAGTTACGAAACCTGGTTGTATCCAACAGTAGTACAATAAGCACTTTCAATTGGCTGAAACAGGTGTCACAGCTTACTTGAACTTCTGGTTAAGAGAGTTAATAGATAAGAGGCAGCTGCCACCATTTTTTATCTATTTATGCATACTATTCACAGCCTCACTTTCAATTGCAATACTCTCAGGGCAGCATTTTAAACATATGAAAATATTTAAAAGAATATAAAATGGTTCAAACATTCAACTACCATCAAAATATAAAACAGAAGAAACTGGATGAAAAACACCACTTCCACGGGAGTAGGCAAAATAATTATAATCATAATCTGGAAATGTTTAAAATGGTCTGAATAAAAAAGGTATTTGCTTGGTACCTAAAGAGACTTAAGTCAAATGAGCCGTTCTGTGATGAACCTTCATAAACGGGGTACATAGCAAAAAAAAGCCCTTTCTGCAATGCCAGTAGAGATGGGCAAATATGTCACTTGTTACTCATTTTTCTAATCTTAAATTCAGTTAGTGAACAGCAACAACAAGAAATCACTTTCTGATGCTATTTAGCAGAATACTGCTTGGGACCAAAATTTTGAACCTCAACTCTATATTTTAAGACAGAGACCACTACAGTGTATTCTTATGGAGGCTGCATTTTTGCTGACTTCAGAGTTCAAGAAGTGGGGACTTTTAACAAAGGCATTTTCAATTTCTACTCAGTGTTAACAATGTTTTTTACTTATGAAAATTGTTCTCGTCATACATTATAATGGAAGAAGGCATGACACGCTGCAGAGAAGCTATTCTTAAACCAGATGTTTTATGCATATATTTATGAACATCCATACTGTCTGAGTTGCACCAAAGCTAATTTTGCTTTCCAAGTCTGTTTGAAAACAGGAATACATCAAACATGTTCCTGGCTTTTCTGCATCACTAGCTTTGTCTCTCTCTCTCTCTTCTCCACTCAACACACCTGTGAGATGAGATGGATGGCATGACTCCTCTGGGTGACCACTTGCTACACTTAGAACAACTTCACAATAACTTTTAACATCAAAGGTAAGGGGAGGCTAACTAGATTTCATATGCTGTTGGGAAGTCAAGTAACTGCCACATCTAATGCTTTTCTTTGTACCCTAGGTGGGTGGAGTAGAATACAAAACAGTCAGGGGAAAATATATATTGTAGGTTTAAACATGCTTTTCTGATCTAACTCAGGTGGCTTTCTAATCTATTGCTTCATTTTCCTCTCTGTATTATAGCACAATCTTACCCAGCCTGGTGCCCTTCAGATGTTTTTAGCTAAAACTCTCTTCAGTGGGATTATAATAGTTATAGAAAGCTGCTGTAACATCAGGAGTAGCGTCTCTCTCTCTCTCTCTCTCTCTCTCTCTCTCTCTCTCTCTCTCTCTCTCTCTCTCTCTCTCTCTCTCTCTCTCTCTTATTGCCATATTCTATTATATGGCAAAAGGTTTTCAACACCCTGGAGGCAAACAAGGAAACTTCTCAAAAGTAGCTTATTTAGTAAAATCGGAACATGCATGGTGGGTGGGGGATAGCCAAGTACCATAGTGATAGATATTATGTTATAGTGAGGATGGAAGACAATGTTACAAAAAGTCCATAGGGTTAACACTCCATTCATGAAGCGCAAAATGTCTTGTGTGTGTTTCAGCTGTCAGAGATTCAGAGTGCATGAATGAAACTGAATTAATATACATTATATCAATTTTAAAATAATCTATTTAGAAATATACGGTGTGTGTGTGTGTAGTTTGAAATATTTGAAATATTATGCAAATACCAAAATAATAGTAAAAAATCTTCTTCTTACTGACCATGTGGTTTGTCTTTAAGTTGACACCAACCATGATCAGCATGTTTGGTGACAGCGGAGAGGGGAATAATTTGCATTATAAGATGGGACTATTTTTAAGTGACATCCATCAGGGTAGACCTATCGTATGAAATAGTCGTGAAC
Organism: Zootoca vivipara; assembly: GCF_963506605.1. NCBI lineage: Eukaryota > Metazoa > Chordata > Lepidosauria > Squamata > Lacertidae > Zootoca > Zootoca vivipara. The sequence goes on along the minus strand of NC_083283.1, from coordinate 53,146,827 downwards.
CTCCAGGATAAGGTTCAAGCACTTCAAAAATATTATAAAATATTATGCAAACTTCCAATGACTCATGCATCACTATGGAGGGGGCATTCGCCTCCCCTGACAAACCTCCTCTATCACATTCCTGTGCATGCGTTTGCAATTAGGTTTTGGGAGGCCTTCTCTATAGCTGATTTAGAACCCTACATATACAGAGTGGGCTCTTTGCCTCAAATCCCTTCTACAAGTAGGATGGTTGGTGATGGTTCTGGCAACAGGGTTCCAATGAAGTGGGCCAAGACAGCCTTACCTTTCTCCCCATGTGATTCTACTCATGAAAATTTGAACAGCTTTCAACTCCCTTTTGTAAATCCTCCTTGAATTTGAACCATTCAGCTACATCTTCATATTACGAGATCTGCGAGATTAGCTGAGCCTGGCCTATTTTTTTGCATGAACACAAAGGCCCCATTCAGATTTATATTCAGACTACAATCAAGCATTTCCTTGCACTGTGTGCTGTTATCTCCCATGAAGTCCCTGAAATCAAGGATGTAGACTAAGTGAGGAATTGCTTAAGTATGGTGTCATAATACAATATAAAGCCAAGCCTGAGCCCCAATCTGTTCTACAAAAGCGCAAAGACCAAAGAAATGGAAAGGGATAATGAAAACACTGAATGGATAACAGAAATAAACAGCATGGGTAATTGGACATCTCCAGTTTTTTCCCAGGCTGGTGTTTTCAGAGAAAATAAGAAGCTCAGTTCAGCACATGCTGCACAAACACAGTATCACACGAAGCTGCCCTCCAGGAGCCTTCAGCGCTCTCTGCTCTCCTGCTGGATCACTGCCACGCCAGTGCTTTCTTAAAGGAGTTTTCACTGTTGCGGAATGAATTCAAAAGGACGCCTTTCGTCATGTAAAAAGGCACATTTAAACCTTCAGAAAAATATAAATTGCATAATATGAAAAAAGAAACTTTGATAAATGCATTGTAACATTAAATGTGATTAAAAGACATTTAGGCACTTACATTTAACAAAGATCTTTGCCATCATCTCTTACACTACCAGCAACTGGAATAATCTTATTATTTGAGCACCTTCCCCCACCTCAAGTAATTGCAATTGTAGGTTGCCGTTTTGTTTTAAAAATAAATTTCACACCAAGACTTACACCTTAGGTGGAATCCAGTGTAGCACTAAGGAAAACGTTCCTTCAGGGCAAGGATTTCTGCTTGTGAAATAGAACATTCTCTCTGTGACTCCCCATAAATCTGTTTTAGAGGTTCCCCCAACTTTCCTGGTGCATATTTGGGGCGGGCATGTATGCAAACAGGGGGAAGAGAATGGGGAAAGTCCCATTACTCTGATAGATGTGTTAGTAGAATATCCATTGGTAATAATTGACTCTCTTTCATTGGTTGAATCTATGTTCAGCACCACTGGCCAGGTAATAGTATACTGTATCTTTCTTCTGATTCTGCTAATCTAAGTTTTGATTGATCCTTTGCCATGAGCCTCAGCAGTGTGGCAGGACAATGCGGTGGAGAGATGAGATGGTACTACCATTCCTCCACTTGCAATTCTGAGTGAGCGAGGAAGGTGCAGAATCACACCTGAGTTTTATTTGATTTCTTGGAGGAAATAGCAACCAAGACATGATATCCAAGCAGCCGTCTTGCAGTCTAAGGAATGGTTCAGCTCTGTGTTTCTGGCTTGAAGAAAGAAGGTGTCTTTCACTGCATTTTTAGAGGATAGCCTAGTTTACTTTGACAACCCTTTCTATTTTGTCTCTCTTTGCACAGGAGTTTGAGGCACTCGCTGTGAAAAGTGACTTATTCCCTGCCTCAAAAAAAGAGCAATCCCATTTCCTGGCCTTTAGTCAATCACCTTCCATTCAAGGGAGTAACAGCTATTAAGTACCTTGCGATTTGTCTTCAGATGATGGTTATTTTCTCCTCTGATTTGTTATCCTTGAGCTTACTTTTGATACCATGCTTTAGCGTCAGTACTAAAAAAAAAAGGAGCTCAATACAGTATAAAGTATTCACAGCAGGATTTGAAACTTACCATCAAAATATACCATCATCAGCGGCAGCTAATGCCCCTCCAAATATGGAGGTTCTCAAAGCTCCACTCAAGCACCATCTGCTCCAACTCTTCTTTAGCCTTCACCAGTATCATCCCGCTCCATGAAGATTGTGGGGGAAAGATTGTGAGAGCAGATAGTAGCTCATTACAGAAAACCAGATGTCTATTTTGAAGTACGTGAGTCCTATTGAGTTAAGTGAAACTCGCTTCCAAGTAAGTTAAATTGGACTGTAGCCTCCATCAGTAGCCTTCTCCTTCCTACTCTGAACCTAGCAAATAAATAGTAAGTGAAAAGTATTTAGGAGGGACCCAGCAATGTGTCGATTCCATTGCAATCCAGTGCAAAGCCTCAAAGGGCTGTGCTCCATAATTATGTAGAAGGGTGCATTTTGGCATTATATTGCCTAATGCTCCATTCTGAAATACAGCAATGAATGTCTCTGGGTATGTACATAGGGGAGACTCACAGTGATTCAGAGCTTCCTGCCATGCCACTAACCCCCCCCCCTATATCTAAGGACATTTAACCTCCATTGTGATAGAAGCTTCCATAGCTTGTCAGGCAATTCAGTTTAAAAAGAAGAAGGGGGGATTCCATTCAGACCCTTGATCCAGAACCCACATTAAAGTTCTCTAGGCGTCCCTCTTTCTATTTCTGTCTCCCAGACTGCAGGAGTCAGCAGCTGCATCAGTCATTTGCAGAGAATCATTATAGCCGTAATACCATTCCACAATCTCATGGGCATATTTTGCTTAGAACATTTACTTGTAACTGCATGTACATAAACAGAACAATAAAGTCTCATTGGGCATATGAAAAAAAAGATTCCAGAGATACATCCTGAACAATTGTTGTCTTCAGTATAAGGTAGCATCACTCAAAAATGTGAAGTGGTATGATGTGATGCTTTCCTGCCTTCTCTCAACTTTATTTCAGAAAATATTAGCTTTCCGAATTGCTCTTAGGGCAATCAGCACCAGTGCAAAGGTCAAAGGGGTGGAGTGCTCATGTTTTCAGATTAGGAGAATCTGATCTGATCTATGGTCTGATGGGCAGCTGGGCTAAGGGGCAAGGTATAAATTTAAAAACAACAACAACTATGACCATAATAGAAATAGGATGTTTTGCGGCTAGGATACACATGCAGACCATAGATTGTGCCTACAATACTGTATCATTTGCAGACCAAAAACAACAATGAATGTCAATAATATTCACTGGATTGACTTCTCTTTCAGATAGTACTGTAGATATATAAGCAAACACCATACATTTCCATTTCCATCAGAATTTGTCAATATCCCTAAAAAGGCAGGTGAAAATATGTATGTTTTGGTTGATTGTTGCTCCCCCCCCTTGAATTGTGAGTGTGTTTTATTGTATGATTTTAAATGGTGTTTATTGATGCCTTTAACCTTGTTAAACACTATGGTTTGCAGGGGGGTTGCAATGAATCATGGTCCATAAACAATAGATTAAATAAAATGTAGGCCTTTCATCAGAAGTAACATGATGTGATGGCCAGCTCTTTAACCCATAGCATATATGCTGAATCATTAAAGGAATATTATCACTCTAACACTTTAACATATTAAGGACTGGTGTCTGGTAATGCTCTTTTCTTGAAAGCTGTTTGTCATTCAGCAGGAAAATAGCCTATGCAGATCAGTTTCACATGGGAAATGGCATATACTTTCCATTATTAAATTGTACAAATGTTTTCTACAGTCCCATGGACTTTATAATCATTTCAGCATGCTAACCCAATTCATCATGATTCATTTAGTCAGGCAATTGTCTCCATAATAAGTCCATGTTTATGCATTTTCAGTAAACATATGAGCCATCATCTCATCATATTTATGTAAAGTGTTTCCAAAACCCAAAAACTCAAACAGTTTAGTGATTTGGGTCGCTTTGTTTTACTGGACTACAGTTCATCAAATTATTGTGCAGAAAAACTACATATATAGCAGTTTCCAACTGATGGTTTAGGATTTGCTAGGGGGCTACAAGATTTCTGTAGGATGGTCATCAAACAGCCAAAATTGGAGAGAAAATGTCCAAGTCTATAAGGACCTAAGACTGGGAAATATTTGGATCTCTCTAATTACCGTAATATTTAAAAAAGCAATAGTTCTCTTGAAATTTTGCTTTGGGGGGAAAGCACAAATGCCACATAACTGACTTATTCACAGCTTCTTTTTTTAAAAAAATCAGAATAAAGCCAAGTGTAAGTATAGACAATTAGGTAAGCAGTTTACTGACTCCAGGTTTTCCTGGCTACGTCCCTAACTCAGCAACTTGTTCCACACCCAACAGATTTGCTTCTACTCTATGATGATAGCGGCAAATTCAGTATATGCTTAGGAAGCCTCACTGCATTATGAACCAGTTCCAGACCTAACAAAGTTTTCCTGTGGTCCTTTGAGTCTCTGGAAATGTAGGCTGCCATTTTCAAACACCAAAGGGTTTTCAAATCTTGCTGTGCTGGCTTCGAAGTGTGACATCAGTTGATTGACAGATGGGCAGCCCCACCCACCTGTGGGCCTGCCAGGGTAGGTGGAGATAAGGATCTGTCTGATCCCACCTCTGAGCTCTAGCAATGCTGGCTGCATTCCCACTTGCCATTTTTGGCATCCTATCCATCCTAAGGCCCCAATTGTTGCATGCAGTAAGCAAGCAACACACATGTTCATAGGTCTTCCACTGAATAGATTGTCCACTGAATGACAATTCTGCTGGTTCAAAGTGCAGAGTTATTTCTCTTCAGCAAATATAGTTTTGATTCATGACCTATTTCAGTGCATGGATAGTGTTTGCTGGTACAGGGCATATAATTTTATTTCCTTGCCACAAATAGCTGTCACATTAAATGCTCCATATTGCCTTTTTATTTCTTATTTATACATTAGATTTCTCACTTTCAACTATTTTCTATGGTTTGTTTTATTCATTTTAGAATTCCAAATAGATTTAACATCATTTGGTTCTAAGGTTTTATTCCGCAGCTTTTAATAATATACTCTTTCTAGTGTATTGCCAGATACTTAAAACCTAAAGCTAATGCTACTTCACATGTACACAAAGTAACTTCAAAAAGTGGACCAGGCTTCTTCAAACAGGAAGAGAGACAACATCAGCTTGAGGGAGATGGGAACTGTAGCAGGGTAAAAAGTGACATGATGTTCATTGGGTAGAGATAGCCAAATATAGCTGAGATTTATAATACAGAATTCTAGGGAGATAATAACATTTCCCTTCCCCCTTCCATTCCATTAGACCCGGCAGGAATAATACAATGTTGGCAAAGCAGTGACCTCTAGTCATACCAAGGATGATGCAACTTCAAGGTTTGTATTTCTTATCTGACATTTTCATGTCTTTCTTTGGGGCACAGACAAAACACATTAGAGATGAAGACAGATAAGGAAAAGACTGAGATTTGCTTATGCTCTCGGAGGTTAGAAATAAAATGTAGACAGAAGATAGATTTCCTGACTTAGTAAAAAATTAGAAAATGGGGAAAAGAGAATAAGTGATATCCAATTAAGGTTGGTTAGGGACCCAGGTGACGCTGTGGGCTAAACCACTGAGCCTAGGGCTTGCTGATCAGAAGGTCGGCGGTTCGAATCCCTGTGAGGGGGTGAGCTCCCGTTGCTTGGTCCCAGCTCCTGCCAACCTAGCAGTTCGAAAGCACATCAAAATGCAAGTAGATAAATAGGAACCGCTCTAGCGGGAAGGTAAACGGCGTTTCCATGTGCTGCTCTGGTTTGCCAGAAGCGGCTTTGTCATGCTGGCTACATGACCTGGAAGCTATACACCGGCTCCCTCGACCAATAATGCGAGATGAGTGTGCAACCCCAAAGTCGGTCACGACTGGACCTAATGGTCAGGGGGCCCTTTACCTTTACCTTTTAGGTTTGTTGAATTTAAAAATCACTTCCCACAACAAAAAGTCCCAAAGTGATTTATAAGAAGAATAAAGTACAGTTAGAAAAAAAGGTGTTGTTGTTGTTTAGTCATTTGGTCGTGTCCGACTCTTTGTGACCCCATGGACCATAGCATGCCAGGCACTCCTGTCTTCCACTGTCTCCTGCAATTTGGTCAAACTCATGTTCGTAGCTTCAAGAACACTGTCCAACCATCTCGTCCTCTGTCGTCCCCTTCTCCTAGTGCCGTCCATCTTTCCCAACATCAGGGTCTTTTCCAGGGAGACTTCTCTTCTCATGAGGTGACCAAAGTTTTGGAGCCTCAGCTTCGGTATCTGTCCTTCCAGTGAGCACTCAGGGCTGATTTCCTTCAGAATGGATAGGTTTGATCTTCTTGCAGTCCATGGGACTCTCAAGAGTCCAGCACCATAATTCAAAAGCAACAATTCTTCGGCGATCAGCCTTCTTTATGGTCCAGCTCTCGCTTCCATACATCACTACTGGGAAATCCATACCTTTTAACTATATGGACCTTTGTTGGCAAGGTGATGTCTCTGCTTTTTAAGATGCTGTCTAGGTATCTTAAAAAGGTATAAACATAGTAAAAACTTAGGGCTACTACCTCCTGCTCACATTGCTTGCCAACCCTTCCTACCCTCCACCCCCATCCAACCCCACACACCCTTGCTAACACATTTCCCTTTACAACTCACCCAAACATCCCAACCACTCACAGCTCCTTCAGTCCCCATCCCCTCCTATTGTTAATCCTCATTCCCTTACAGTTCACCCCAAACACAATATCCCCTTGTCCCTGTCACAACTTGTAGGGGAAATGGAAATGAAGAGGAACAAACCTTTTTATACCCTTCATGCTCTGCTGCTGCTGCTACTGACAAAGGTGACAACTACAGATGGATCGTGAGAAGGTCAAATATTATATCAACCCCTTGGTGGATATCACCTATAGAGTCGACTGTCATTCATAAGAATAACATGAATAATAACTGGCCAACTTACAGAGACTTGGTGGATGAGATAAATCACTGTCCCAAACTGAAAAGGTTTGAAGAACTCCAGCAACTAGGGGTAATTTGGCTAGAATATTACCAGCTTAGGGCAACCTTTGAAAAAGATAAGACGTTTAAAGGGTTTGATAATAAAGCATCAACTTTAGAGAAGGAGGTTTTACAGAACAACCAAAAGACTCTCTCCAAAATGTACAAGCTGTTACAGAATGCTCAAATAGAAAAAGAGGAAAAGGAAAAGGCCATAATAAGATGGGAGCAGGAAAAAAACTGTGGACAAAAATTATAAATTTTAGAGCATGTTATTTAATAAGAGAAAACTACCTGAAAATGCACCATAGGTGATATTTAACACCGGAGAGATTGGCTAAAATGAACAAATCACTTTGTAATAAGTGTTGGAAATGCACAAAGCAGATTGGAACCTTTTAGCATATGTGGTGGACATGTTCAGAGATCAGAAAGTTATGGGACATGATCCATGAAGAAATAAAAAAGGTACTAAGAATTTCACAGAGCAAAAGACCAGAAACATATCTTTTGGGAATATTGAATAGTGATATTCCAAAAGAAAATGCTAATTTTTTTCTGTACGCGACATCAGCAGTGAGAATCCTGGTGGCTAAGTACTGGAAGGGTAACCAGGTACCGACCAAAGAGGAATGGTTATTTAAATTATGTGAATATTTGGAACTGGCCAAATTGACGGATATAATAAGACTAAAACCAATGAATACAGTCAAGAAGGAATGGGATTGCTTGAATGACTATTTAGAAAGACAACGTTCTAATGTAAAAATTTGGCTGTGTCTACAATGACCTCGTGAATGGAAAAGGGAAAATATACATATATACAGTACATATCTATATATTAAGGTGAAAATAATACTGAAATACAGATAAAATATGAAATGAAAGGAAGTGTTGTGAGAGTGATGGAAGTCTATTATTATTATTATTATTATTATTATTTTGTAAATTGGGATCCTCTTAAGCGGGGGTCCTGCTTGCGCACTGGGCTTGGAGAACCCCTCCCTCATACCCTCAATCCTGCCACCTCTAGGCAGCCAATCGTGGGGGATATAAATCGGCAGCAGGACGAGTTACGCTCACTTGCTTCCTGCTGCCGAAGACCCTTTTCTGCGTCGGTGGCTTGGCCTTGCTTGGGACTTTGGTTGGTCGCCTGTTTTGCAGCAGGGGCCTGGTAGGAATTTTTCCACTTGGCAAATTGACACCAGCCATTTGGTTTTCACCTACCTCACAGCAACCATCACAACTTTGTAAGGCTTGGTGGTTAGGCATTGACATTTTGGGGGATGTGGAAGGGGAGGTGCGGCCATCACCTGCCCCTCCATGAAAAAGGGTATTCCGTTAAAGGAATCAGGATCTTGTCCGAAGTCTGCTTGAGGGGCTATGCCAAGACCATAGGAACATCAGGGTGAGCTTCCGTTGATCTGCATTGATGTAGCTTCCTCGTTGGGTTACCCTTCTAGAATCCCTGAGAGGCAGGCAGGAGACAGTTATAGTTTGTCAATGCCTAAGCCAATACTGCTCACTTTGTGTAATTCAATAAAGTTGTGGCCTCAATTTTGCCCATCAATTAAATATGTGTCAGTGTGAATTCATGTATGGGGGGGGGGTTTCCTGGGGCCCTCGAGATGCAAATAGTATTTGTTGTATTGAAACATTATACCTTTCTTTATTATTTTACTGTCTACTTTTATTTGCTCCCCCCTTTTTTCCTTCACTTTTTCTTTCTTTATATTATTCTTTATGTATGGTCTTGTATTGATGCATTTATTTTGCAATAAATAAAAAATAAATAAAAAATAAATAAATATAAATAAATAAATAAATAATACAGTGGTACCTCGGGTTACAGATGCTTCAGGTTACAGGCGCTTCAGGTTACAGACTCCGCTAACCCAGAAATAGTACCTCGGGTTAAGAACTTTGCTTCAGGATGAGAACAGAAATTGTGCAGTGGTGGCGCAGCGGCAGCGGGAGGCCCCATTAGCTAAAGTGGTACCTCAGGTTAAGAACAGTTTCAGGTTAAGAACAGAACCTCCAGAATGAATTAAGTTCTTAACCCGAGGTACCACTGTAATCTAGTTTGGTTGGCTACCTTGTGAATACTGGAGGCAAGGAGAAAAGTCTGCAAGCTTAAACTGGATCATTCTCTGCGGACAAGACTGATTTTTATCACTGGCCTAAAGATTAAAGTGCAAGCATTGACTCCCAAGTTTCCCAGCATGCATCTTGACTAAATGTTCTCCTTCGGCATGGTTATTTGACATCTTTAAGAGATCAATTGATTTTAAGATCGTAAACCATTTAGTTGGTTCATTGGGCCCCATGACATTACAGGAGCACATTTCAATATGGGTTATGATATTAACTCAGTATATCAATACGTGCTGCTGCTGCTGCTGCATTAGGAAAGGAGGGCCTTGGAGAATGTCATGAATCAGTTTAAGGGGAAAGAAAAATGGGAGATGAGCATCCCTAAACCAAATACATAAATAGGGATGGCAACATAAAAGTTTCCCTCTTATGCTGAGGGAGACATAAAGCAAAAATGCACTGTCTAGACATTATTCAGCCTCTGTATATTGATACAACAAATTAAAACTGCTTTTTTGGCTAGGATTTGAAAATAGAAACAAATTATAGGCCTGCAGGAAGCATTATAAGAATGACAACTGAGATGTCATAGAACAGGCCTGCACAAGGGTGACCCAACAAACCAAAAGTTGACCACTAGTCAAGAATTGTAAGCTACCTGGGTTTTCACAAAATAAAAAATTCTTATGTTTATATCCGACCTTTCCTCCACAATGAAAACCAAAATGGTCACTCACTGATGCACTGACTAAACTCAGTGTGCTTCATGTGTCTCACACCACTGACATACCTCATCTATAAGAATTCAAAAACCTTTTATAGTTAACTTAGCTCTTGGGGAAAGATCCAAGGTGGGAAGGGACACATCAAAGAAGACATGTACCACACCTGGAAAAGGGTTCAAATAAAGAACCAGATCTGGTGCAAGTAAATATTTATGTCAGAAATGTTGCTTCACAAATTACGTTCACCGGTAAGTCTTTCAGTAGACCACTTGTTCCAGAATGGTTGTACAGTGTAATTCTATCTCCGAAGTTGCCAATTTCCTCTTTCCTCCCCCAGTTTCCTCAGGAGTAAATCTCAAACCCCAGGGATAGTCAGATCACCCCAGATTGGAATTCTAAGGGAAGACCCTTAACAAGAGTGCACAGGAATATCCTGTCTCAATGTTTTGGGCCTAAGCAGGCTTAAGTCTGGAATCCCCATGTCTCCCTGAAGAGCAGGGGGCTAGGTAAATATTGGTTGTTGATATTCTCTCTCTGGCCATGCCCAGCTTGTCCTACTCAGAGTTGACCAATTGAAAAAAACTAACCCAAGTCAGTCATGTTCATCAACTACAATGGTTCTACTCTGAGTAGGACTATTGTTGAATACAACCCATTGGCAGGCAACCAAAATGGCACCGAGAAGTAGTTGACATGCTATGTCCCTTAGGTCCTTAAATTCCTGAGATTCATATGGGAACTAAATATGTGGGTTGTGCCTTTCATTTCCCAAACCACTGTACTGGATTATAATTCTGATGCTTAATTTCAGCCAGGATTCAGCTATGTTCTGCCTGCCAACCAGTTTAAGATAACAAGGGCTCAGATAAGCAAAATGAAGCCATTATAACACGGATAGTGTCTCACAGCATGAGCATAATGAATTTCTATCACTGTGGAGTATGTTTTACTATTAACTTCAACTGCCTGTTCCTGAGTCCTAATGCTTGAGAGTAGGTAGCATAACAACTAGGTCAGAAATCATACTTTATAAATTAAGCACAGTTCTGTTCCAGTGTCCATTCTCAACATTTATTGAAGCCAAGGTAATAAATCTGTGCTGACATGAAGGGGATAATTTTAAAACGCTTTATAGATAATCCAAAATCAAGTGGAAAAATATATATCTTATATTTACATCGAGTATATTGAGATAAAAAGTTATCTCAATAACTCTCAGGCAGTGGTGGCCTCATGTTTGATCATTGTTCTCTTCTCAATTAGCCCAGTTTATTTCTTCTGCTTCCATTTCCCCTCTGCCACACAATCCACACCTTCTGTAAAATATATCCTATATCTCCAAAGAGTCACTCTACATCCTGTTAAGTATGCTCCTATTTTTCTTACTATTTCACTAGGCCTATTTATTTCCTTTCATAGACATCTTCCTCATGCTCCTTATTCCACAGAACTAAAATACTGAAAGGACGGGTTGTGGGAGAGCACCTGTTTTGCATACAAGGTCCCAAATTCAATCCCAGTTAAAAGGATAATATAATAGATGGTGTTAATGATCACCGAAACTCCAGAAAGTCACTTCCAGTCAAAATAGGCAACACTGGACTGTGGGAAAGTAGTCTGACTTGGTAGAAGACAATTCCCTATGATATCTTGCTGTGACATCTGAAATATGAGGCAGGGGGTGTGGGGCCTGTGGATTGACCAGGACTCCTTCAGCTGAGGCAAGGGGCCCAGCTTCTGCAAAGCAGAACAAAGAGGGGCTGAGTGGAGAGGTGGTTCATTGTCGTGGCCTCTGCTGTCACCTATGTCTATGTGGGTATGACTCTCCCATCTGGATCACATTCACTTGCCTGGATTTGCTACCCTTATATATGGAGAAGGGTGGGTAGGTGGGAATTATTACTGATTGTGGGCTTTGAAATCATTATTGTTTCTGACACTTTCAAATCTGAAATATGCACCCTGCTCCAGAGTCCTGGCTATTTGATGATGGCTTAGTAGAGTTGTTGGCTGCCAGTATTAGATGATGAAGAGCTATTCTTTCTATTGCAGTGTGGGTAAATACATACAGCAGAAATGGGGTGATAAGGGTAGAGGGAGAGGGATGGTTATGTACTCAAAATTTCCTAAGTGGTATTAAAATGAGCCAGTGCAGTGTAGTGAGTCTAGGATCTATATGAGCCTCTTCACAGCCAGAAAACACATTGGGCCAGACACAATTTCCTCAGTCTAACCTATCTTGTGAAGATGAAACAGAGAGGATCTTGTATCCTACTCTGAGCTCCTTGGGGGGAAACATGACATAAAAACATCATGAATAAGTGCTGAAGCTGTGCATGGGATGGGTCTACCTTCTGGAAACAGAATGAATCCTTCCCCTTGAGACAATGCTCTTGAATCAGTGATGGGATCCCAGTGGTGTTTGGAAGAAATAAAAAAATTGCCCTCTGTCAGGAGGAGTGTCCCCTGAACTCCATTCAGAGGATGCTCCCACTGGCAGGAACAAAGTCTGGAGCCGGCTCTACAAGTTCCCTTTCAATGGTATCTTCATATGATGCCGTATAGCTATAGAATTCTCTCTCTCTCTTTTTAGTATTCCCTACTTCTGTGACTCTCCCCAAGATCCCCCCAAAAAGTGATTTAAAAAGCTGCTTTAAAAGACGACTCATCTCATTTTACTGTTTCATGGTACAAGGGCTAAGTCATGGCTATTGTGCTGGCAAGTCAGGTTGAAGACAGGGATTGCTCATCTGCAGACTGTGATGATACAGAACAGAATATAGAAGAACTGAAATCCTTTAAAAAAATAAAAATGAATGCTGGATTCTCCGGCTTGTCCTCATTGGCAGGGCTAGATAGTTTGGTCCACTTTCCCACTTAGCTGGTGCTGATTTTTAGTTTATTAATATTTATTATTATTTTTAGTTTATTAATATTTACAACCGGTATTGTCTCTTATTGCATCTATGTTAGAGGAATTGTTTTAATGTGGAAAGCAATGGTAGTTGTTCACTTAATCACCTTTACATTCTTCCTTTTTCCACAGTATTAAAAAGAAAAGAAAAAGAAAAGAAGAGGTCAAGAAGAAAAAGAAAAAAAGAAAAGAAAAACCGAAGGGGAAAACAAAACAAACAAACAAACAAAAAAGCATTAAAACAATTAAAATTCTTCCGAATGATCCCATACCGTTTCCTATGATTCTCTTTTACCTTGCTTTCTTAATATATTAGTTTATTTATCCAGTTATTATCTATCTTCTGTTATCTATTTATTTTCTATCTTCCATTACCTTATTTATTTAACTTCTCTCTTTAAGCAATATTTAACTTAGACAAACTACCAAATCCATCTCTATTTCATTGTGGTTAATTTGCGAGGTGGAATTATTCAAGCAATTACTTGTCACAGTAGCTGTGACAAGAGGGGTCTTGAAGTGCTACAGTTAACCCTACACTTAATCCTATACTTGACAGTTAGGGAAGAACATCCAGCTATGACCTGTATGGAAACAACTTCTTCTTCTTCTTCTTCTTCTTCTTCTTCTTCTTCTTCTTCTTCTTCTTCTTCTTCTTCTTCTTCTTCTTCTTCTCCTCCTCCTCCTCCTCCTCCTCCTCCTCCTCCTCCTCCTCCTCCTCCTCCTTCTTCTTCTTCTTCTTCTTCTTCTTCTTCTTCTTCTTCTTCTTCTTCTTCTTCTTCTTCTTCTTTTCCTGGAAGCATCAGCGACCCAGCTTGCTTCCTATCCCAGTGTTATGCAGGTTTCTTTGCCTCGCCCATGACTGACCTGGGGCCATAGTAAAATGAAATCAGATCTATATACAGAAGAACTAAAACTGATACATTTATGTTGCATTAAGTGTAGGGAAGATGATTCTGCTTGCATCAGGATGATCTTTGTCAATTATATTCCAGCATTATTTTGGGGGGAGGAAAGCTAATTTCTTATTAAATAATGCACCCAATGAAAAATAAAATGGAGAGATCTTATGCTTTCTGGTTCAGTTTGTTGCAGACTGATTTTTTTTAAAAGAAATGAACAGGCATTCATGCATTTTATTTTTTTTATGTTTGTTTTTCTTCTAATTTGTTTTTATTGAAAGATTTTCATAGATAACAAAGATACACATAAAATCTCTGTTTTCAATTCGTGGAGTCCTTTTTACAGGTCAGTTACAGGTGTGAGACACTGCTGCCACAGGCATTGTGAGGTTGGGGGGAGAGAGAAATGGGTAGAAGGGGGACAAAGAAGGGGAGATGACAATCTTTCATTCTTTGGCATAGTGTATGTGCAGTGTTTGGTGTCAGAGTCAGGTGGATTGTTTTTGTTTGCAGTGTGAGAGGTTGGGGAGCCCAGAGCATTGCTGGTTGCATTCAGTTGATTGCAGTGAGTTTGTTTGTGTGTGAGAGAGAGGGGGAGGGCATTGTTGGGTCTGGAGCCAACTGACGCATCACAGGTAAGATTCACCTTCTGTTGTGTGGGCCGGGCGGTCCCTCCCCCTACCTGGCCGATCCCCTGGCAATGCCTCTCCAGGCGGGATTGGGCGATTGGCTGACGTAGGCGGAGATATCCAGGTATTTAGCCTGGGGAGGGCGAAGCCAGCCCGTACTACCGGGAGCCTCACTAGGATCCGGGGGGGGGGGCTGTGCGCGAACATGCAAAAGCCCCCCCCCCCATTTGATGTGGGAAGCGGTCATTGTTGGTTAGTTTTTCTAGTAGGGCTGTTTCCCATACAGTGGTCCATGTTCACTCCCCATTCATGGAATTTAACTTTGTAGCAGCTTTAATATGTTGAGATTTAAATTATCAATCAAATAGTTGTTCAGGACCACGGACAGCCTCAGCTAAGCACCTGTATCATCACAAAACAACCATCTCTATAGGAATGCTAATAAAAGTCATAAAAGAAATGAAGCAATAAAGTATATGTTTGTGTGCTTTAAATAATCAGCATAGAATTAGTTTCAGGAGCTCCCCAGCATTTTTTTGGTTTTCTAAAAAACAGTGTAGCTCTTAAATGAGATGATAAATAACATGATCTCCTACTGCATACAAGAAATCCCTAGATTCATGTTTTCAGTGCAGTGGCAGCGTATGAAATGGTGTTACCTAAATGATCAAAAGTTGTTTGGGGATTTTGCCTTCTGAGGGTTTATCAATATGGCGCTCTAGAGTGAATTGCAGGCGCTCAGTGCTCTATTATTTAATGCAATATTTATAGCTGATAATAGCTTGTGCCATTAGCATTGCTGTCCTCAGATATTTGCTTCTAATTGACTTTTTTTTATAATTGCAGGGCATATTGGAATTCACAAGATGGAGATGAGTATTATGACATTCCCCCAAAGTTGGGCTCTTCCCTGTCATTTTACATTGTAAAGTGAGAAGATTTTGCTGACTTTCTGGAGAATTTCCTTCTTTGCTAATTGCCCCCTCAGGAGCAATGTGTCAGCCGCATTCCCCACCA
Source organism: Zootoca vivipara (assembly GCF_963506605.1). Lineage (NCBI taxonomy): Eukaryota > Metazoa > Chordata > Lepidosauria > Squamata > Lacertidae > Zootoca > Zootoca vivipara. Next base: position 53,131,484 of record NC_083283.1, on the reverse strand, counting down.
AATCTTGTGTAATGATTAAAAATGGGGAAACCGAGATAGCTGAAGAAAAGGTCACTGTATAATTTCCACTTATTGTAACAAATAGAGCTAATGGAAGTGCTCCATCTTTTGTACATATCTTAGAAACTTTCCCCCCCTTTTTTTTCCACAGACCTAAAAATATATATTTAAAAACCTCTCTTGGAGACTTTCTATTATGGTTGCATTGTGCTTAATGTTCTGTTTATGAGCTATCAGCCATTGATGGTAATGAGGTGTGAGTTTTTGGCTTATGCCCTTTTCTGCCAAGAAATTAACTTTTAAGCAAAGTTTAATTATCCTTTTATTTATAAATGACAGGGGGATATTATTCACTGCCAGTGGGAAAGTGTCTGTAGAGTTCATTGTTACTCTAATGTAAGGCTTGTGGAATTTAGCATGTCACACTCTTTGCGTTTTCCTGCAAGAGCGAAACACATTTGTATCCATCTAGTTAAAACCAAAATGTACAATTTGCCACCTCCCCATTTCATAATGCAGCCTTATGCAAGAACACGACCCAGGCACTATCTGTTTCAGCAGAGCTACTTGGGAAGAACAACAACATATTGCCATTTTACAGTTTCTTTATTATAGCTTGTGTAATTAAGTCGTGTTAAATGCATACATTCCCAGTGTTGTAGAAAATGCACAGCTGCTTGTCAAGATAAATCAATAAATCATTTGCAGAAAAGAACAGCATCCGATAATATTGTAATGTCACAGAACAGGTGTCTCTGGCACCCCAGTGGCAATTAATCTTGGCTTGGGGGACACTTGATAAAGACATGGAGAATTTTAGCTTCTCTCTATGAACAAGAAATTCAAACTATTTTTTTTTTTTGCAGTTGCCATTGAAGCCTACCAGCAGCTCCAGCCTTGAGTTTCATTTCATGCTATAGAATAGCGTGCATAAACTGATGTTTACACAAAGGCACTGCTTATAACAAGTACAGGACATTTAAGGCGGTGTTCTTCAATTTGTAAATGCATATAGTAATAAGAGAGTCTGGATTCCTGACTAGATCAGAGATGGGAATACTCACTGGAGTCATGGAGACATGGTTTAAATTTCTATTTAAAGCATAGCCCCTGCAGATTTGTCCCTGAATAGTAATTGTATAAAATTAAATGCTCAGAAACTCCACACAGTTAGGCTTGAAAGTAAACAGACTAGCAGCTGATTTATAAATCTGGATACAGGGAAAGTCCGCATGAACATGCATATAAATTGTGAATGAACACCTTCCCTCTGTTGTCTTGATTGCCAAGTTTGGCCAACTTGACACTAGTGGATTTTAGTTTATAAAGGACAAAACTGCTTTTTGTTTAGTTCAAATATCTTCAGAGCAGTGGTAGTCACTGGTGTAGGGGACTCACAAAACCACCTTCCTGACACCAGTAAAAACAATTAAAAATGTAATAGGAGAATAACTACAAGACAAACTGCCATACAAACAGAGACATTAACTTTTTTCAAATGTGGGTAGAACTGATGCCACCTTTCCAGCCTTGCTTGCATCTTACTTTCCTTACACAATATGAACTCTGTGGCCCAATGGCTAAGGAAAGGAGAGGAGGTGCCTGGATTTACTCCTTCAATGATATCCCATCCAAATAACCATCGATGCCATAAAAAGAATATTGTCACCTTGTTGTTGTTTAGTCGTTTAGTCGTGTCCGACTCTTCGTAACCCCATGGACCATAGCACGCCAGGCACTCCTGTCTTCCACTGCCTCCCGCAGTTTGGTCAAACTCATGTTCGTAGCTTCGAGAACACTGTCCAACCATCTTATCCTCTGTCGTCCCCTTCTCCTAGTGCCCTCAATCTTTCCCAACATCAGGGTCTTTTCCAAGGATTCTTCTCTTCTCATGAGGTGGCCAAAGTATTGGAGCCTCAGCTTCACAATCTGTCCTTCCAGGGAGCACTCAGGGCTGATTTCCTTAAGAATGGATAGGTTTGATCTTCTTGCAGTCCATGGGACTCTCAAGAGTCTCCTCCAGCACCATAATTCAAAAGCATCAATTCTTCGGCGATCAGCCTTCTTTATGGTCCAGCTCTCACTTCCATACATCGCTACTGGGAAAACCATAGCTTTAACTATACGGACCTTTGTCGGCAAGGTGATGTCTCTGCTTTTTAAGATGCTGTCTAGGTTTGTCATTGCTTTTCTCCCAAGAAGCAGGCGTCTTTTAATTTCGTGACTGCTGTCACCATCTGCAGTGATCAAGGAGCCCAAGAAAGTAAAATCTCTCACTGCCTCCATTTCTTCCCCTTCTATTTGCCAGGAGGTGATGGGACCAGTGGCCATGATCTTGGTTTTTTTGATGTTGAGCTTCAGACCATATTTTGCGCTCTCCTCTTTCACCCTCATTAAAAGGTTCTTTAATTGTCACCTTAGTACATTCCTAATGCCTGCTTGGTGGTGGTGGGATTTAGCAATTAATATAGGAGATAAAGTGCAATTGTGAGATTCCTTTTACTGACATCATTGTTGGGTTATCCAAGAGGTATTAATCTTTTCCTTAAAAGAGGGCATTGTTGCAGTAAGATGATCTGACTATTATTTTATTCTCCACAGCTTTGATCCACTGAGTGTAAAGACTTGGATGTCGGGATGCTTGAGGGTTTTGTTCTTTGAAAATATGTACTGACCTGATATATGCATCCTGACATAGTGTGGGGATCATAATGTACATATCCACCATGTCTTGAAGTGCTACAGTGCCATTTCCCCCTCAAAATATACATTGAAATACCTTTTAAAATGGTCTGTTTTGAGATTAAAGTGTGTTTAGAAATGTATGTCTTGAGATAAATTGTGTTTAGAAATGCACATTTAAAGAGAAATGATGTAAAGTATTTAAATGCAGAGTTTCATGCAGATTTATTTTATTATCATTATTATTCCACACATTAATGCAAAAATGGGATGGAGTAGACTTGTGGGTCAATGCATGAAAAAGTGACAGAAAAGTTTTGTATGGGCATTGCTGCCTGAGAATGGTATCTAGAGAAGGACACCTGCTAGCCGAAGAACTTTGGGTTGTACAACAGAACTTCCTCTCCCTGCATGCTTTCATCTCCTCCCAATATTCTAGGGAGGATCAGAACAGGTTTAGAAGGACATGGTAGGCAAGCAGGGAGAGGAAAGATAGGGAAAGTTCCATTGCCAAGTCAAAAGTCCTTGTGCCAGCAGAACTACTTTGTTGGATACCACCCTAAATATTTTCTTCCATTTAACTTCTTGGGAAGAGCTTGAATAAGGGAGGTGCCATGGCTCAGTGGCATAGCAGCTGCTTTTCATGCAGAAGGTTCTAAATTTAATCCTTACCATCTCCAGGTAGGGGTGACAAGGACTTCTGCCTAAAACCATGGAAAGTCACTTCCAGTCACTGAAGACATCACAGAGCTACATGGATCAATGTTCTGATACAGAAAAAAGCCACCTCCTATGTTCATTCCAAGTAATGAATATCTTGCAGTGTTAAGTTCCTTATGGCAATGTTGTAGAAGTCCAGCCTTAAAAGGTCAGATATTATATGTGTGAAAAATAATGTTATTTTCTGATCATAGAGAAAGTTTATTAGAAATGCTTGTGAGTGGCAACTTCCCCACCCCACCCAAAAAAGTAACCTCTGGCTTTAAAAAAAATGTCTTATGGAACCATGAAAGAAGACAGTAACAAATATAGACAACATATTTCTTTTCTTTTTTATTATACCTGTAGCAAAACAAAAAAGGCATATTTTAGTATGGAGGTGACTGGCGTGGGTCCTTTTCCAATTCATTGTGACTTTGAAAATATTCTATATTCTGTGTGTCTAAGACCTGCATTACTTTCAGAAATAAGATATCATTCAACTGTGATTGACTTTCTTTTATTATTTGAAATGATTTTCTTTTTATATAGAGAGCTTTTATAATGCCATATAATACACAATAACATGTCGGATTATATAAGAGAGCACCAGCAGGTTAAAACTAATGCAGTGCTAAAATCCACATTTCCTCCTTTAAAATTATCTGCAATGAACTGTCTTCAACAACAACAACACTGATTCCCCCACACGAATGTGACCCGTTATGTGATTAGAGGCCTTCTGGGTATTGTGTGGTGTGGCAAAGGGCTCAAATTAGCAATGGTGTTTCTGCTCACACGTGAGAATTTCGGGATCAAAGGCACTGTAGTCTTCAGTTTCAGGTCTCCACAACCCAAAGAGCTGTCAAAGAAAGTTGGATTGGATCTTGTATTCTTTGTTAATAGCGTCTGTCAGTTAATCTCTTGCTGCTGAAATCATGGAGGCAATTGGATCATGTTAGCGAACGAAACCTTTCAGTTTCCCATGGTGTTACTCTTTGAACCATAACAGTGACAAGCAACTGTTTAGAAAGTGCTCTGATACAACACCTATGACAGCTGATAGAACACATTGTGATGGTGTTGCAACATGGATGTGCAATACTCTGCAGCAGCAAACTTGTTGGCTAACTGCCTCTTCGAAATTGAAACACACATCTACCTTCAAATTACAATGATGTGAATGTAACACTTCTCCAGGAAGATCTTCAAAATGCACATGTAGAAAACATAGCATGTGAAGTGTCTCAAAATACTACCCTTTAAAATATATTGGGAACCTAGCCATCCTTCAGAAAGAGCAATTGACATGCATGGTTTTATTTCTTTCTCACATGCTCAGCTTAATGTATTGTCTGATGTGGACAAACACTGGCTCCCCCAGCCTGAAAGCGAGTTGAGTGTTGCAACCCCATAGTCGCCTTTGACTGGACCTAATCACCCAGGGGTCCTTTACCTTACCTTTACCTATTGTCTGATGACAGATCCCAATGAGAATGAGGCAAGGCTGGTGAGACAGCTCCACATGAACAACATGCTCCAGCTAAGGTTTAGGAGGAGACTGAGGCCTTTGGAGCCTCTGTCACCAGGCTACCTCTTCCAAGCTAAGCCCCCTTGTGGAAAATGTCAGAGCCTAAAAGGTCCAAACCTCTAGACGGAAGATGGGCGCTACTTTGTTCCATACCCTTCTCTTGGCACCCTCCCTGCACCACCGGACTAGTGATGCATGGTGGGAGACATCTAGCTCCTGAGGGAAGGGGCCCATGAGGCTCTGTGTGACTATTTGGGGGACTCCAGTCTGACATCCTCAGGTGCAGGTGTCACCTGATCCCCAGCAGTCAATTCTGAGTCCTGAACCTGATCTAGCTCCTTAGGTGGTGCCTTTGGAGCCTCTGATTCTGTGTCTCGATTTCTGCTGGATTCAGGGACCACAACAACTACCACTGTTGACCCAAGCCTACCAATAAATTTCATTGATAAGTGCAGATTTGTTCCAGGATCTCCTGTAGTCAAACCTAAAACACTAGTCTAGCTGCAATACCACTCTGAATCATTAAAAAAACAAAGAAAGGTGTTACCAAAAATTGTAATTACTTGGTTCAGACTATCAATTTGGTTAAGAAATTCCAAAGCATCAACAAAAGAAGTTTTATGTTGTCTCAGGAAAAAAAATAAAAAGTTCAAAGAAAACATAGGCTGGGGGGGGATAGCTTGCAGATCCTGTAATAAAAAGCTTCTGCTGAATTGTTTTGGTTGCAAAGACTGTCACGAGCTTGGCTAGACAAGTTAAGGGTCTATGAAGCTTTTATTTCCCAAGGCCTGAACCCATCACTGGGCTTCTCCGCTAGTCCCTAGAGGCCCACTTGGGGGATGTTTTAGCTATGTTTGGTTTCTTGGCCTTAGAAGCACAAAATGGGTGATCCTAAAACCATTTTTAACAGTGCAGTCAACATTGCAAGTCAATTTTGAATTCTAAGGGCAAAAGTGGCTGTTTCTTGAGTCTTCAGAAAATATTTGCAATTAAGAACATAAGAAGAGTTCTAGAGATTTATCTAATCTGGCATTCTGTTTTTTGCAAAGAGCCAAGCAGTAGCACAAATGCAATAGAAGAAGAAGAAGAGTTTGGATTTGATATCCTGCTTTATCACTACCCTAAGGAGTCTCAAAGCGGCTAACATTCTCCTTTCCCTTCCTCCCCCACAACAGACACCCTGTGAGGTGGGTGGGGCTGAGAGACTTCAGAGAAGTGTGACTAGCCCAAGGTCACCCAGCAGCTGCATGTGGAGGAGCGGAGATGCGAACCCGGTGCCCCAGATTATGAGTCTACCGCTCTTAACCACTACACCACACTGGCTCACAATAAGCTTCTTTGGATGTTGAGTCCTCGCTTTCAACATGACTAGTAGCAATTGATAGAATAATCAGCTATGAATTTTTCTAACCCCTTTTAAAGCCAAATGGTGACCAAGTTCCAAGCTGAACTGAGTAGACGTCACCTATAAGCAGTCTGATGCATTTTGATGAATAAGTTTTAACTAACTACCAATCCTTTGGTCTTGTTTCAGTATACTGACTCTATTTTTGCCTTTGTAACAGTAGCAGCTTTCAAGGACCAGCAATATCCATGAATTTCATCGTTTTCATTCCCTTTAAAGCTCAAGCAGGTTATAAAGATTGGCAATCTGGCTCCATAATTTGCTGCACTAGAACACGACAGGTGTCAGAAATGCTGAATATTTATGTGTGCTTTAATTGAAGAAGAATCTATGATTCCTATTTAATGCAGTCCTTAGCATTCCACTCGCCTAAGTAATCCAAGCTGTTCTGCATACGTTTCTTTTTTTGGTGAATAATCAAGCAATGCAGAAAGTTTGAGGCATCACAGCTGCAAAGCACACACACGTTTTGCTGTGTTTTTGTGTGCAAATACAAATGTAAAACTGAATGTTAGCCATTAATTATACTCAGTCGGTTATCAGAACTCATTTAGCTAATGCCTCTATTGAAAAAGTTGGCATCTTTGACTGAAATAATTGATTATAATTCTCTGGTAATTAGCTTATTGCCTGATAATGTGTGCACAACGCAAATGGCTTCCTATTCATGCTCATTCCACCAAAGACGCTAAATATTTATAAATACAAGCTGTCTCTCTTAGAGAAATATTGATAAACAATTTCCAAGTCATGCCTTTGTTCGCTCTGTCAGTTAATCATACAAGAAAAGCAAAATATTTTTAGATACAAGCTGTCTCTGTCAGAGGAATGACTTTCATCTGGTGTTCTGACTGTTGCATTCATCAGGGAATCAGAGAAGTGGAGAAGACTCTGAAGAGGTTTTAACAGTCAACACAAGCCCAGAATTCCCCTCACAGAATTTGATTTTTGTAGCTAGGCAACCAGGTGCCTGCTCCACCACACCTTAAAGCATCTTTTGAGTTCAAAGGAAAGGGAGGCATCCTGAGGAGAACAATGGTTGCTCCCTGGCCTGTAGCAGCTCTCTAATTCCTCTGTTTTGTTCAATTCGAGCTGGCATAAGTTTGGAATGCTTCCATGAGGCTTTAGGACCAGCTTTCATTGGCATCATGCTTGCTTGTTTTGTATTTTGAAATAACTGCCACTCAATCAGCTGATAATGTCATACAATTGTTCTTTTAACAGAGTCTTATTTTCCTCCAACCCCAGATACCTGAACAATATTCCGGAATGCATTCTGCTTTCTGAGGGTGGAAAGGGAAAGAAGTACCGGTAGAAGCAGTAACACGTTGGGGGAATTCCATCTTGTGTGAGGAGACTGAGAATAAACAGAGAAGACACAAAATGTATTTTTAAACTAAGGCCACTTTTTAATTACAGCTTATGAAGTGCATATGGGGGGAAATCAATGTGAGGGAAATATTCAAAAATGATCAGATTCCTAAGTCTGTCATAAATTGGGTATAACTACCCTTCAGGGAGGAATGGTGGTCTTAATTCCACCTCTCCCCCACATGCCACACCCCTTCAGTGCAGAGGGCAGCTCCCTAACTCCCATCCCCAGAAAGGCCCACTACTCTGAGTTATCCAAGTTAGCCTCAGAAGTGAACCATACATTGTCCCATGAGTCCCACAGCCCTGTGTACACGTCTCTGGAATCATCGTTGACCTGAGAAGTGCTTTGCGGTAATCCCATTCCCTTTCCCACACGTATCTGCCAGTGACCACAGCAAGTAACCTATTTATTACAGTTGATGAGAAAAAGATCCTGCTCAGCCCTGTAATGGTGCCGGGCTAGTGCCACACAATATACCATTGCGACAATGCAGGCAGCATGCTCTGCATGAGCCCTTGTAGAGATGACAGAGTGCTGGGCTTCAGGCCCTTTTAAGGTCTGTACTCATCAGCAACCGAGTGGATTCTGAGAAGTGCAGTCAGGTTCAGGGAGCATAAAAAGTTTGAACAAGAACTCTTTGAACAAGAGTAGCGTTCTGATCCCTGTCCAGGGTTCTGAAATACGTATTATTGACTGTGCATGTGATTCTGAAATCTCGTCTGTCTACTTCCTGCCTGTCCTTTTCTTCTACTGCACCCAGCTTGCTAGATTTGTGCTTTCCTGATTTGCATGCATTATTTATTTATTTATTTATTTATTTCTATCGATATAGATTTCTATCTATAGACCTATACCCGAAGGACTCAGGCTAGTTCACATAAAGGATCACATACATAAAATAAAAATACAAACAACAACCCATTTTTTTAAAAAAACCCTAAAAAGAGCCAGCATTTTAGAAAGGGTATAGGATTTAGATCAGGTCAGGCAAAGGCCTGGTTATTATGAAGGTGGCATTCAAATGAAAAATGGCAGTACAGCAGGGCTTTAGGAAACACTTTTCTCTCTCTTGTCATAATGAAAATATTCAGTTGATGGATTATTTAATTTCTATACTGCTTAATATATTTAGAATCGCCTCAAAGCGTGGACAAGCAACAACAGACAACTTAAGCAAAATGTTACAAAAACACGCAGTTACATATAAAAATGCTCCATTAATACAAAGTTATTAATATAAAAAATCAATATCAATTTGTTTTCTTTCAGACACACTCTCCCTCTCAGCCTCTGGGGGTCAACCAGGGTCCAAACAAACTCTCAGCTCACCCACAAAAGTTTCACAATGAGAAGAGTTCTGAGTCTTTCACCCTAGACTTGCTTTTTATGTGCGGGCTCAAGGGGGGGGTATTTCCTCAGGCTCCCCACAGTTTTGTCCTATGCAGCTTCACTCTCCACACCCAGTTTCAGGTACAGCTTATTTGTTGAGTTTCCCAGGAGGTTCGGAGGATGGGGAAATGACTCCCCTCCACTCAATCTAAGTGTTGTCAGCTATCATCCTTTTTCTGCTTTTCATGCTTTTCATGCTGAAACACTTATCACATATAATTCACATTAGAACTGAGAGCTCGTTGGTGGACTTCTTTAGAACGGTGTAATATTATTTTATTTTTATCTCAACCATGTACAGTAATAACTCATCTTATATACTTAACCTTTGGAGTCACCCCATGGCTAGTGTGTAAATGGGATAGAAAGAACACCTTATAAAGTCAGGTGAGAGTCCATGGGTTATCCAGGTCAGAAAGAGCTTTTAAGCTCTCCACCCTTTTTGCTGGGCAAGACTATGTGCTGCACCAGCTCTGGAAGGCTATAGATGCTTGCCTGAGATCTCATGGGAACTTGGATTGTCCCTTGAGATGTCACAAGAAACTTCCAGAGCTGGAATGCTAAGTAGGCCTTCCCCAGAAACCAAGGTGGAGAGCTTAAGAGCTCTTTTTGGGTCAGGTAACCCCAAGCTGACCCAGTGCAAAATGAGCTTTTAAGCTTTCTGCCTTGCTAGGAACTTGACTGGCACAATTTCAATCATAAATGGTTGGAATCGTGCAAGTCAAATGCATGCAAGATGAAGGATTACTATACTGTCTGTGCTGCTTAACACTGCAGTCTCCAAGGGGTGTACATGTCAAAAAGATATAATATAGATAAAATCATTAAAATTAACCACAAAATTACTTTAAATGCCTCTAAATATATATAAAAAATGTGTTCATCAGGTGCTAGAAGTTAGCAGGGATGAGGCCTGTCTAATCTCAGCTGAGAGGCAGTCCCACAGAATTGAGCCTACAATATTTCTATAAACAAAAGGGGCCTTCAATTTGGTGATCATTGCAGAGGATGCAAGAAATGTTTTGAGTCCTGGAGTGACTTCTGATTAGTCGGGTCAACTTTGTGGCAAGAGGAGATTAAAAGTATTGTGTTACTTAACATTCTTTATTTTTCACTAGGGATACCCACATTTATTTTACTAAGTTATAAACCACTTCAGGTCTTATAGACATTAAAGACTTATACAAGAAGATAAAAAATGAAATGAAATAAAACGTTCTACAAACAATTAAAACCATTTCTACAAACTCTCAAAACATAACTATTCCAACAAGTTCTAAAATCAATAAAACTGTTTCTATCCTGTTTCTTAAATGACTGGGCCACAGCTCAGGGAAAGCCTTCTTAAACAGAAGTATATTCAGTGGGCACCTAACCATTGTGATTCTAAATGCCTGTCTAATTTCAGCTAGTAATTGATTTGAGAAGGCTGGAGCAGCAGTACTGAAAGCCTGTTTTTTTGTACAAACGAAGCACATCTCTGGGATACGTGGTACTTTCAGCAGTGAGAGCACTGTTGAGCACAGTTGACAGGCAGGGATATATAAGGCAAGGTGTTCACTTAGGGAACCTGGTCCAAAGTTGTTTGGGGATCTGTCTAAATCTGATTGACTACATAATATTGTTTTCCCTCCTTGGTGGGTGACATCATTCTGGAAGAGAAGAAGCATTGGTGAAGGGGGAGGACCTGAAGCAGAAAGGAGAATGTGAGCAAACAGTGGTTGTGAACAGTCAATGAATGTGAGTTAAGAGCTTTGGAGTGGGTGGGAGGGGGAGATAATACCCACCACAATCACTACTTTTAAGGTGGATAATATTCAGTGTATTATCACCAACATTGCTTCCTTCAGAGGATGCTAACCTGAGTGACTAATTCATTTTATTATTCATTGGAGTGATATTCTATTCATTCTTCCTTTTATTTATTTTTTGGGGGAGCCTACTACATAGGTGCAGGTGTTTGAATTCCTATTGCTTTTTTGCATACCATTTGTTTCATTTTGGAATCTAATTTCATGCAGTAATAATATAGGACTGGGTGGGTGGTTCCCCTCCCCCATTCCACTGTTTTATTGCCCTTACATAAATGATCGCAGAAATCATTTCTAATGGATTCAAAAGCAGCAGTGCCATTTTAATATTAGTCGCTTGAAGAAAAGCAATGAAAAGAAATCCAGCTCGATAACATGAAATAGGGTTATATAAAATTGCTCAAGTTGTTGTATGAAATATTCAGCACATTTCCAAAATTTGCAATGGCAAAGTGTTTAGTATCAATTCTTCAATTGTGAACTTCTTTTTGCCATCTTTGGCAGATTTCAATCTATAAAATGTTAGGATCAGACTCTGGTTGATTGCTAGCTGCTAAACATTTTGGCTCCTGAAACTTGGATGTATGATTTGTGTTTCAAATTTGACCAATTTAGGACTATCAATAAGTTTGATTTGCTAATGTCGGCATAATAAACCTAAGTAACAGGGATAATCTGCCCTTTGAGGGAAAAAGGTATATTCGTTATATTTATTCATTTGATATCTCACCCTTCTTTCCAACGAAGCTCAGAATGTATGATCCTCTGTATTGTATTGTATTGGAATGCATGCAAAAGCACAAGAGGTGCTGATACAGAATATCTCTGGCTGACTTCTTTAATGTCCATTCTGCAGTGATTTCCATGTCTCTGTGACCCAATTTCCTATAGCACATTCTAAACTTTTCTATAACTTAGTGAGCTTTATTCCCAGTTCATTTTTGCAGCTGCAGGCAGAATTGGTTGTAGTGCTACTTGGGGCTGAATATTCAAGCCAGGACATAGCATATTTTTCCATGTATAACATGCCCCCATATATAACACGCCCCCTTTTTTGGGAGGACTCAAAATTAAGAAAACACACTGTGCACTTCCTCTTCTTCTTCTTCTTCTTCTTCTTCTTCTTCTTCTTCTTCTTCTTCTTCTTCTTCTTCTTCTTCTTCTTCTTCTTTGGCAATCACTCGTAGCCAAGTAAGATTGTCTTCCATAAACACGATTTTATGGAGGCCAATTCTGGGTCCACACGTTCTTCCACACACTTATTTTAAACTTCAAGAAATTAGGGAAAAATATAGTCCTATACATGGAAAAATATGGTAGTTTTGTTGCGTGTTTGTGACATGTTACAAAATTCAAGCACTTCTCTCCACTTGTCAGGTACTAAATCAGTTTTCCATGTGATCTACCCTGAGTGCTTATTTTGAGGTATTTGCTCAAGAAGGTAAGAGGAGGTACTATAAGATGATTAATCCCATGACAACCGAATATAGTTGCACAAATAGTTGCAAGCTGCTTTGGAGTTTTTTATTTTAAAAACGATCAAGCAGTATAATAAAAATTATGAAAGAAAAAAATAAATGAATAAACACGCAGGACATTGACCACAGGAATATTATTGGTACATCTAATGTTGGCCTTGCTCAGAGTACTCCCATTAAAAATAATGAACATGCCCACCTTAGGTCCATAATTTTCAATGGGACTACCCTGCATGTTACTCAGTTGAATAAAACTTGTGAAAACTCTTTCATGCCTAATTGATCCAAACAAATGAACAATGAAGAAACAGGTGACAATCCACATCAATACAAACACACACACGAGCAGCTACAGTGATTCCAAATTATAGTCAGAAAGCTTCCCCCCTATTTTTGTAGCACATTTTAATAATAATAAAATCATCAAAATGTTTTAAAAATTAAAATGGCAAGGTAAACAAAGAAAGCATGAACAAAGCATGCCACATATAGTGGAAGCCACCAAATCAACAGTTAAATTAAATTACATTGTATACCTGCATATACAAAATAGAATACCAGGTTCCTGATCCTCAGTCATATTGAAAATTATTTGTTCTGCATTTTAACCAATCCCTTATTTGGAGCAGCTTGCACATGGATGCACATGATGTTTCATCAAAGGAGTGAGTCAACTGAGCACTTTTGTATTAAAAGTCTGCTTTCGATGAGAGCTATCAATACATAAAGTAATTGCAGGCTCCAGAGAAAATCAAAATGCAAAGTAATGAGCTTAGTTAAGAAGGAGAACTGAAAAGATGAACAGATCATCACAGGCACAGCAGTCTTCGGTCAGCTCAGTTTGGGTCCCTTGTCCTGATGTTATCTATCAAATCAGCAGTAATGGGACATAAATTGTCCTGACCTGAAAAAACACATGCCTACATTGTTACTGCAGAGATGAACTCACCAGTCCCATCTTTTTTCTTTTTTTCTTTGGAAAGTGGTGTGCATAACTGTTGCCACCTGGAGAAAATATTGCCCTATTTTGGTGTATAAAGAAAACAAAAACTGTTTTCATTGTGTGGTGTTATAAAAGAAGGTATCATAGTTTAGTATGAAGTTAGAATAATCTGAAATGCAAAGTAACCAAAGTGGCCTTCGGAGTGTTTTACTTGCCATTTCCTTTGTTTTGCAGCATAACACATTAACCAGGCCAGCTCAATCCTTCCTTGCCCCTGAAATGCCCTGTTTTGGGACTTTTTTGGAGGGAGGAGGTTAGCATTGGTGGAGGTTTCCACGGGTGGTACTTCAGCCGCTCACCCATTCAGCAGGTGGAACTGGGAACTCCTCTCCAGCAAAGAAATGAAGGTGGCACCAGAGGGTTTTTTCAAATTTCAGCAGCGCCCTATACAAGGCCAAAGAGCACTTAGCTCTTGGGTAATTAGTCTTGGGTAATCAGAACTTGGAAGCCCAGCAGCAGTACCCCCAAAGATTCCCAGCCATATTTATAATTTATATTTACAAATTTATATGCCACTTCAATGTATTCTATTTCAATTCGCATCAGATCTTTGAAGCAGAAACAGTAAATCCACCAAACAAAGCACATAAAGGTCACATTAAAATCACAAACATTAAAACAATAGGTTTATTATGGTCACAGTCAGACTAATAAAAGAATGATTCACACAGAGCAATTCACGTAAGAAGAAAACTTAAGATTCACTTGGGAGGCAACTGAAGAATTACATTATGAATGAATGCTGCATTGCCATTAAGGCTTACAAGTTACTTACAAAACCTGCCTTATGTAAAACTTGAAGAATTGTCACTCACTTCCTGATACAGACTGGTGGGGGAGAATAGCAATCCTGCTCTGGGTATAGAAAGGACTTGTTTCACCACTGTTCCCATATCTGGGCTTTCATGCAAGTGGTTGGACAATCAGGGCAAGCTGTGCATATTTAAATTGTAAGCCCAAATAGTCAACATGGTACCCTCCAGATGTTAGTGGACTACAATTCCCATCAGTCCCACCATTAAGGCCAAGGGCAAAGGGTGATGGGAGCTGCAGTCCAGCTACATCTCCTTGAAGACATCTCTTTGGCTTACTGTGATATAAACTATTTATAAATCAAAACATTATCTCTTCCAGCAATTAGGATTAGGGGTTGAGAGGATATTTCAAAATGTACAATCCAGATATGAAGAAAACAATAAGAATTCATTTTCAATTTGGTTGACAACTCAAGAATTGAATATAGCTTCTCTTTCCCTGGAAGCAATATTGGCAGTAATAAAGATTTGTTACTCCGTTTCCACACAAAGAAAAGACACTTGCACTAACAATGTGCTATTTTTAGAACCATTTTCCAAAGCCATCTTTTACCTGACCCCATTTTAATTGGTACTTTTGTGATACAGTTCAATAATCCCCTCCCCTCCCCATACTGCTGTACTTCGAGGGTAATATGTGGAAACTGTCAGCCCTCTTTGTGTGATTTCCTTTCTCTCTTTATGCAAAGAGGGGTTTTTATTTTAAAATATTTCCTTTCTTCATATGCAAACTTACTCCGCCCTGCTATGACTGTGTGAAAAGCACTCTCATTGTGAGGGGAGGGGCATGATTTTGTGAGGGGGGAAAAGACTCTTCCTTCAAACTTTATGAGAAAATGGGAAATAAAAATGTTTTAAGCAGGTAAAAAGTTAAATTAAGACATGATTCCATTGCACAAATAATCATATTTTCTGTGAAAGTGAACCCGCAAGCAACTAGTCTAAATGTGTTAATTTATTCTAGGGGAAATGCTTGCCTAGATGTAGAAAAGAAGATGAGAACATACTTATCTGTCTCAAAATAAATTTATGCCTTGCTTGCATCCAGAATTATAGTGGTTATGCAGACATTTTTGTTCTTCTCTTCCCCCCTCCCACTTCCATGCAATTCGTGTGTGTGTGTGTGTGTGTGTGTGTGTGTGTGTGTGTACCATAA
This sequence comes from Zootoca vivipara, assembly GCF_963506605.1. Taxonomy (NCBI): domain Eukaryota; kingdom Metazoa; phylum Chordata; class Lepidosauria; order Squamata; family Lacertidae; genus Zootoca; species Zootoca vivipara. Next base: position 53,116,140 of record NC_083283.1, on the reverse strand, counting down.
CAATAAATGCAATTAAGAGAAAATTCAAGTAAAACTAGTCATTGTTATTATCAGGATAATTGTACAATTTGTGATAAATTCCACATGCAAGATTCTTTTCTAAGACTGCCACCCTCAAGACAAGAAATCTATCCAGAACAATGCTTGGTCGGCTGAAAGTCTAGAAAGAATTAGTCTAATGACTGTGGCATCTATGGGAATTGCCATCCCTGCATTCCTAGCCCACTTCGACCTCAGATGTTGTTCTGGATTTGGCTGTTGAGTTAACTGTTACTTTGGGAGTATGATTCCAGGACTGTCTTGAGGTTCCGCCATCCCTGGAGGAACAATCATTGAAGAAAACAGAGGAGACAGAATTAGCAGGGGGGTATCAAGGTATCTTATATAGCTTTTCTGTGGTTAAAATGAACGACTTTACCTTTTCCAATGGAGGGTTTAAGAAGGTAAAGGTAAACAACCCCTGACAGTTAAGTCCAGTCGCAAACGACTCTGGGGTTGCGGCGCTCATCTCGCTCTACAGGCCGAGGGAGCCGATGTTTGTCCGCAGACAGTTTTTCCGGGTCACGTGGCCAGCATGACTAAGCTGCTTCTGGCAAAACCAGAGCAGCGCACAGAAACGCCGTCTACCTTTCCGCCAGAGCACTTTGACGTGCATACACACACACACACACACCTAAATATCTGTGTTAGAACTGGCTGGGTTTATAGGACATAGACATATGGGGATGTAGTATTAAAACTAAAGTTGTTCATTATAAGACATGTGGGAGACAAGTTGTACCATTAGTTTTATTTATCACCAGTGCTCCTGACATTGTCTGTCATTCACACTTAAGATAAGGAACACTCCATTACTCCTTTCTCTCTGAACAGGCATATTTTATCAATTCTGCCAGGTCTAAGAAGTTGCTTGCCAAGTTGCACTTCTCATTGTTTCTTTAAACATAAGCATTGCCAGGGTGGATTAGTTTACTGTTATGTCTTGGTCTGCTCCCCTGGCCCCAACCCAATGTCCCTCATTCATATAGAATAAAAATTCCAGGCATGGTTGTGGATTTCAGTATTGTTCAAGCAAGAAAAGGATTTGGCCCCTACTCTTTCTCAAAATGATGTCCTGTTTGATATTCCAATAAATAAATAAATAAATAAATAAATAAATAAATAAATAAATAAATGACTTGCTCAAGACAGAAACAGGCTGGAACAAAATTAATTGTCTTGCAAGCTCTTCTTAAGAATGGGGTTTTTTAAGGGAGGGCGACGTTTGGGGATTTTTCTGTTACAGTGAGTAAGGACATATTTATATTAAGTCATGTAACAAAGTCATTCTATACAGCCTTCTGGAATATAATCTATAAAGTCTATATGTCACGGGAGGCATAGTTTTCCTATGATGCACATCTGTTTATTATTTAGCCAGATGCCCATGGAAGTGGAATGCATAGCTGTGGGCAGGTGGTGGGCTTCATGGCATGCAAACAAACATCTCTACCAGGCATTTAAAATAAACACAGAAGAATCCTGCCTTGAATTTATGCTCGTCATTTATCTCTATTTGTTTGGGACATGTGTGGTGTAAAATGCAATACTTACATGTTCATAACATAGTTTTCCCTGATGTGAGTTTCAAACTTTCATTATAAATGTTAGCCAATGCAGTGTCAAGCTTCCTTGAATATGATCATTTTCATGAATGCTGAAGGTTCTCTCTTTTAGTAGGTTTTGTTTTGTTTTGTTCTTTTGCTACTTTATACTTCAGCTCTATACCCATTTAGCTGATAGTAAGTCCTATTGAACTTACTTTTGAGTAGACATGTAGTATAGGATTGTATTGTTAGCATATGTTAACTTTCTTGCTTCAGTGTGATAATGTCACACTGGCTTACATTATGTTACTTCCAACATTAACATCTTTGTAAGCGACATGTCTACCTTGTTAAAAGGTAAAGGTAAAGGGACCCCTGACCATTAGGTCCAGTCATGACCGACTCTGGGGTTGCACGCTCATCTCGCATTATTGGCCAAGGGAGCGGCGTATAGCTTCCAGGTCATGTGGCCAGCATGACAAAGCCGCTTCTGGCAAACCAGAGCAGCACATGGAAACGCCGTTTACCTTCCCGCTGTAGCAGTTCCTATTTATCTACCAACCTAGCAGTCTACCTTGTTCTAGACTCCAAAAAGGATGACCACCCATTCTAGAGAACAAGGCTATGTACACAGGCTTAATTAAATGACTACTGTACTTTTAAGCTTAGAGAAGTGGATCCTCACTTTCACAGTAAAGTATCATTGATCATTAGAAGGGACATCATAGATACTGACTTCAGTAATTTGTATATCTCCTGAAGCACATTTCTCTTCCTCTGTGATCATAACATTTGTTTTTGCCAAAACCGTAAGACCATGATGCATGTGGTGTATTTGCTCATGCAAAAGAGTGAACACTAAGGACTGACAAGGATAAATTGCTTGAGGGACAAATGAACTCACCACAAAGAGTGGCATTATGAGTTAGTGACCACCATCTCTGACAAACAGAAATGCAGCACCTGGATTTTGCAGATTCACAGCCCAATCCAATACTTGGATTCATTCCAACCCATATGATCTGAGGTTGACTCAATCCAGATTTGGGCCCCAAACTGAATCAGGGGCATTGCACAGTGTTTAATTAGAGGTTTAAACCAGGGGTAGGCAACCTAAGGCCCATCGACCACAAGCGGCCCAGGGGGGTCGTTTAACCGGCCCACGAGCTGCCCCCGGACCGAGCCACCCGCTCAGCGAGTTCCCGTGTGCTGCGCTAACGCAGGGACTCGCTTCTGTGGTGCTGGAAATCACGGTGCTAGAAAATGTGTCTGCACAGACGCAGATGCTGGAAATCAGCGTGCACGCAATCGGGCCCATGGAGGGATCTCCGCTAGAGTGAACCGGCCCAGGCAAGGTAAACCTTGCTGACCCCTGGTTTAAACTCTAATTAAGCACACAGTCAGGAGGTAGGGGGAAAGGAATGACAGGCAACCAGACTGTGGAAAATAGGGTGGACAATAGCCCTGCCTGCATACTTAAGCCCCCCAGCAAGAGCAATTAAGACGTTTCTTTTTTCCATTTAAAAGAAAAGAAGGATGTGCTCATATGCACTTGCCTATTTTTTCCGTCCACTGAAAAGTCACACGCTCCTTAGTTAATTGGAATTTAAGCCTAATTGAGCAAGTTCTGTGCATTTCAATAGGAAACCATGCACAATCAAAATTCTTCTACAGCTGGGGCAGAGGAAGGGTTGGGTGCAGGCCACCCTGGGTTTCACCACTGGGAGAGACGTGGTAGCTTGGGTGTGTGCAGGCTCCACGCTGCCTAAACTGTCTGCTGTCTGCCTCCCCCCCAGCTGCAGGGTGGCTGAGTGGAGGAGCTAGGCAGACTCTGGAGACCCCGCGCCTGGCCGCGCCACCCCAGGCGCCCAAGCCGCTTCCTCCGCTGCTGTTCTACAGCACATATGAGAAACAAAATAAAGGCTCCATCTTTAAATGGAGGACAATACTAGAATACAAATAATATGTGAAAAGAATGGGAAATTCCTGTTTTTAAAAATATGAATATTGCATATTTCATTTTGTAGATAACTACCAGAAGAAAATGCAGTTTCATGTTTTGTCAAGGTGCAAATATATGCAGAAATATCTAGCAAGGTGCAACATATCCCTAGGTAGAATATCTACTATGCATACAAAGCTTGCTATCATTCCTTTGGGATCAGAGCCATCATCTATCTATACCATTTTAACATATCTTTCAGTTATAGACTTAGCATTTTAAAGACATATAATTTCTATATGCCCTGCATTGTATAGAGAGGAAATGTGTTGTTTATAAGTCCCATTTAAATAACTAGAACAGGTTAGTCGCGACTCATGTAAGTCCTATCGATTCAAATGAGACTAAATTCTAACTTCCTCTAAATCCAACCACTCATATGATTCGAAGAAAATGCTGCTTCTTACATTTTGTAAAGTAAATAAATCTTCTCATGCCCACGTTCACGGAAAGTTGAAATAATTTTTAAATCACTGGTTTTCCTCTAACCTAAAAACTAACAATGCAGTCCCATTTTCAAGGTATACCATGAAAACATGGTGGCAACTAAACCTCCCATTCCAGCATAAATCTATACTGCAATGATGTGCTGAATTTATGCTCACATAGTGAATTTTAACAGTGTAGTGGCATTGTCACATTGTCGGAACCTTAAATCAGTGTAATTGCTATGTCATCATAAATACGTCTAGGGAAGAAATGGAAAGGTAGAGTTGGAGAGGATCAGATGAGTGTTCAGTTTAATCTCAGTACTGGGACATCAGCAAGGGTGATTTCAGGTTCCAACTTCTTGATTACTTCTTATATGAAATGGTGGAATGTGAGGATGGATATGAATTTGTGAATTCTTGTATAAAATGACCCAATATACACCTGCCAGACCAACCTGTGCATTGAAATTTAGTTATCTATGATATTCCTGAATCTTTCAATTCAATTGTTGATTTTTAAAAATGTATCAGTATACATTTTAAATTGTATGTTTTAAGAAAAAAAGATGAAATACCTATATAATAGGTTATTAAAAACAAAATTCAGTGCAGATATTCTTTAAAATAAAATAGCATGGCCGCTTCCTGCAGAAATGGGCTGACTTGGCCCAGAAATAAACTAATTTGTCCAGGTCTAGGAAAAAATAGCCAGAAGATGATGTCAGCCAAAGTAAGTACTATGCAGGAGGCAAGCTGGAAAGGGTTGAAGGGCCTTAGTATCCTGTAACTAGTTGAGAAAGTCGGAAATCCTAATCCCACTCGCCAAAGTGTTAGCCCCATTAAACTCATGGGAAGTATTTCTGAGTCAACATGTATAAGATTATGTAGTAAATGAGATAATCTCTTCTCTCTCTCTCTCTCTCTAAATTACAGCGGTACCTCGGTTTAAGTACACAATTGGTTCTGATTCTGCTCTGGTCAGACCTCACCTGTAGTAATGTGTCCAGTTCTGGGCACCACAGTTCAAGAAGTATACTGACAAGCTGGAACGTGTCCAGAAGAGGGCAACCAAAATGGTCAAAGGCCTGGAAACGATGCCTTATGAGGAACGGCTTAGGGAGCTGGGTATGTTTAGCCTGGAGAAGAGAAGGTTAAGGGGTGATATGATAGCCATGTTCAAATATATAAAAGGATGTCATATGGAGGAGGGAGAAAGATTGTTTTCTGCTGCTCCAGAGAAGTGGACACAGAGCAATGGATTCAAACTTCAAGAAAGAAGATTCCACTGAAACATTATTAAGAGCTGTTCGGCAGTGGAATTTGCTACCAAGGAGTGTGGTGGAGTCTCCTTCTTTGGAGGTCTTTAAGCAGAGGCTTGACAGCCATATGTCAAGAATGCTTTGATGGTGTTTCCTGCTTGGAAGAGGGTGGGACTGGATGGCCCTTGTGGTCTCTTCCAACTCTATGATTCTATGATTCTATGATTCTAAGTCTGTACTTAACCTGAAGCGTACTTAACCTGAAGCGAACTTTCCCATTGAAAGTAATAGAAAGTGGATTAATCCGTTCCAGACGGTCCGCAGAAAACTTAAACTGAAGCGTACTTAACCTGAAGTGAACTTTCCCATTGAAAGTAATGGAAAGTGGATTAATCCGTTCCAGACGGGTCTGCGGAGTACTTAAACTGAAAGTACTCAAACCGAATCATACTTAAACCGTGGTATGACTGTACTGCACGAAATTAGATTCCAAAATGAAACAAATGGTATGCAAAAAAGCAATAGGAATTCAAACACCTGCACCTATGTAGTAGGCTCCCCCCAAAAGAAAAGAAAAGAAAAGGAAGAATAAATAGAACATCACTCTAATGAATAATAAAATGAATTAGTAACTCAGGTTAGCATCCCCTGAAGGAAGCAATGTTGGTGGTGATACACTGAATATTATCCACCTTAAAAGTAGTGATTGTGGTGGGGATTATCTCCCCCTCCCACCCACTCTGTATTCACTTTTTCCAATCAGTACAAACACCAAACTAAAAAGACACGTACAACAAAAACAACCATAATAACAATAATAACACAAATTGACAAGACAAATTTAGATACAGTAATATCCCTATGCCTACTTAAATGTGATCATCTCTGATGATCTGAGTCACTACAGAAACACCATATCTTAGGAGTGCCATATTTCTCCCTTCACAGTCCTGCCTCCTGGACTGAACTTGGGGGCTTTTCTTCTGCTGTGCTGTGGTGTTATCACTAAATTTGAACCAAGATTTCTCACAACACATTCTCCCGCCCAACCCCAACCCCTTTGAAAAGGCAGGTCACTTGCTAGAAATTCCCCCGATATTATTCACTGTTTTTCTGTGGTGGCTGCCATTCTTTCCTCCCTGCTTGGTCCAGGACTTTGTGGAAGATACGGATTGGTGTCCAAGCTGCCAACTCGGTCACTGCTGCCAGCATTGCAGTGGCAGCAAAATAATTATTGGGGAGGGAGAAACGATGCTGGTGCCACTGCTAAATGGTTGGAGAATATTTTTCTTCTTCTCTGAAAAACTTCCATGAAAGAGTTCACACAGTTTCTCTGCCCACAAATAGGATGGAGAATTTTGAGAAGCCATTTGTCTACAGTTCGGTGCTATACTGAGTTTCAGCTCCACAGAGAGCTCCTTTAGCACCAAACTATATGATAGGGATTAATCCACTAGTCAAATAGGTCTCAAATTTTGCACATTGCCTGCCTCTCTTTTCTACCTGATGCCCTGCTCCAACAGTCATGGATTGCTCTGGCCTCTGGGCCAGTCTAACCCAAATTCCAGTGATACATGAGCATGTGTACCCAACTCATTTGGGATCCTTCAAATATGCCCAATTTGGCTTGGGCTTTGGCCATATCTGGTGCACAACCTAGTAGATACATGCTTTTACTCTCTTATGACACATGCATGGACTTTGTAGTTGTAAATCTATATACTCCTATTCTAGTCAAAGGGAAACAAAGGGGAAAGCCTTATAATCAGACCAGATTGGTTCTAAATGTCTCTCACTCCCTCATGCGCACACATACACCACAGTTTGGCCTCTCTGTCCTGCTGAGTACCTCAGCATGTGGCGAGTGCATTTGTTTCCATGACGACCATTGGATTGATTGTTAAGAGCAAACTTGTCCAGTTGCGCCCTCCAGACAAGCCAAGGCCTGAATGATTCGAGGTCTTGCCCTTCTTCTTGATAACAGAGGGTTTAAAATTCTCAAAAATATCTGTGCTTTACATTGAGTCATGCTGCGAGAAATGTGAATCAATGTTTTCTCCTCACATTCCTTCAAATAACAGGTGGGCATAAATACAGATAGCTAGACTAGATCTTCTCTTTCTATTCCCAGTCCAAGACACAGCTGTATCGTTCTAATGTTATTCTTAAGTATGAAGACTGCAATTGTAGCCAACTCCTGGAATTAATTCTACAATTAATATAGATAAAACCCATTTATCTGAATAAATCTCAGAAGGGTTTTTGTTTGCTTCAATTTTCTTTTAAATCCTCAATGAAAACTGTTTCAGGGAACAGATGTTGTCCATAACCCCCCCCCCATTAAAGTAGCTCAGGTGCTCAAACTATTAGAAAATTGCTCAATTAAACTTCCTTTTGAAAATTGGTGGTTGTAAGTATAAGGACTACAACAGGGATGGGGAATTGCTGGTCTGTTGGCCGAATTTGGCCCACAAAACCTTTCTTCAAAAAAAAAATGGCCTACCAGCTACCTACAGTGGTATGTATCCCTAGGACAGCGTTTTGGAGCCAGGTAAGAAAAATTGCTCTGTTATGAACAGTTGTGATCACAGGATTTCTTGTTTTTTTTCCAGCAGCTATGGGAATGTCCTGTGCACTTCCAGAGTGATCTCAGCAGGAAGGAAGAACCTGCCTCCTCCCAGTCCCACTGCTGCACCAGCATCTTCACCAGTCATCATCATCATGGGTCTGGGCTGGGTGGGGAGACTTGAACCTTAGTCCTGCTATGGGCATGAAAACCATCCCCTCCTGCCTCTTCAGATGATCATCTAGTTAGTTCTCTTTCTCAATTAACTTTGGGTAGTATCCAAACTAATACAAGGATTAGCACAAGGATTTCTGCTTGCACAATAATACTCCTCCCCCCAAAATATGATATGGAGGGGTGGGGGAGCTCCTAAAACAGGTTTAGGGGGTGCAAGTGGAAGAGGGGTGGGGACCCATTGTGCAAGCAAAACTCATTCTCCTGACCGTATGCTTTACTCAGTTCTGTTTTGGATGCAACCATCTGAGAGTTATTTGAATTCACTCTGCACACCTATTGTTCTCTGTTCCCATATAGAACGGCCAGGCAGGCAAGAGTAGGAATTTCTTCCCTCTTCTCTTCATGCCCTTGCTCGTGCACCATGGCACTCTCCCTCCTCCCCTTTGCCCCATACAGAAGGGGCAGGCAAGCATGGAACACCCTTTTTGGCCAACCCTTTGGGGATCACAAAGCTGTTCAGTTGAGAAGGGTGATTATCACCCTCACTCCACTCTTCAAAGGATTGATCAGATTACTGGGGAGGGGCAATTTGCATTTCCATCCACTGACTCCCATGCTGGGTCCAATTGATTGATTGATTGATTGATTGATTGATTGATTGCCACTGTTGCCCAAATTGGTCAAGTCTTTGGGAGGGAAGATTAGAAAAAATGCTTTGGGGACTAGAACAGAGGCTCCCAAATACACATGGAGCTCCTTAAAGATCAAGTGCTTCTTCACTGATATTAGCAGATCCGGGAATGTATTGTCTTTAATGTCAATGGGGATATCCACTCAAGTGCTCATAGACTTCTGTTTGCATTTAAACATATATGCCCAAAACTGAGGGGGAGCCATTCCTGCAGATAGTATTGAAGGGTCATGAGTGGAAGGGTGAAAGAGAGATTAGAGTCCCACTTGGGAGAACTCAAAGAAAAGTTTCATATGTAACAAAGTGTATGGCTTTTTTCAGTGGCCTCATGGATATTTAACAAATTGTAAGAAGCTGTTTAGTTTCTCTGCTTAAATGAATCTGCCTCCACTTCACACTGAAATATTGACAGAAAGAGGCATCTCCTCCAGCCATACAGTTGTCACTATGGAGCTTTTATGTGTCTGATAAGGTCGAAGTCATGTACCTGATTAGGGAGGGGAGGAAAAACTGAACAGCTCACCCAGGTGGGAAGCAAGGCTCTGAAAAGGACATACTGTCATTTCATGTGGTCATCAAATAGGAGCATGTGGAATCAACCCTGTGAGCCAACACAAAAAATTGATCATTTGCACAGCAAGAATTTCTAAAGGCCTCTTTGCTTAACAGGCAGGTGCAATCCTTTTGCAGTTAGTAGCACCAAGTGGCAGTACCTGTGGCGTCCCCTAATATGGTCCATTTAGAAGATCGGGCTGTTCACCTCCTTTTCTTAGACTAACAAGAAGAGGGGGTGGAAATCTCTTTATCGTGCCAGGTTTAATCCACACTATTTAATCCATTGTGCTACCTTTTAGGATAAACGCAAGCTAAAGAATAAGGACCTTGTGCACGTTTATAATACAAATGAGTTATTTGAATTCATTGCAAATGGAGTGGAAATATTTAAATGGAGAGGTGTTTAAGAAAGTCCCCAAACACTGTTTTAAATGTCAGGCTTCAAAACAATTGCCTTTCCATTTATGTCAGTGGTCTAATTTATTTTTAACTTGATTCAGGTGATTCATTCTTGTGCATGGCTTTAAATGTATAAACTGGGGAATAAATATAATGGAGTGACTGGAATAGGGCATACATCTGAAGGAGCTTTACTTTGGAGCTTTACTTTTCACTTATTATTTGTTTATTTGCAGTCATCTTGTGCATTCTCTATCATGTACACTTCCTGCTATGTACACTTCCATAATCCCCACTACCAAATGATTATGTACCCCTCAACTATGCCATATTTGGGCATCATTCTCTTTCACAGGTCATGTGACTCATGTGGGAGGAGGAGGAGGAGGAGTTTGCACTTGATATCACACTTTATCACTACCCTAAGGAGTCTCAAAGCGGCCAACATTCTCCTTTCCCTTCCTCCCCCACAACAAACACTCTGTGAGGTGTGGGGCTGAGAGACTTCAAAGAAGTGTGACTAGCCCAAGGTCACCCAGCAGCTGCATGTGGAGGAGCGGAGACGCGAACCCGGTTCACCAGATTATGAGTCTACCACCCTTAACCACTACACCACACAAGGCTCCAAGGAGGGCCTTGGTAGACTGGAGTCCTGGTTTTCCACTGCAACATGTTGGAGGGGTTGTGATTAGAGAAGTGCACATGGTGCCCTCACATCATTCCCCTGCCTCAAAACAACCCTGTATGGTGGTTTATGAGGATGATAGAAACTGCCTTAGTATCACCCAAGCAGCTTCTCATTTTTGAGCTTGGATCTTCTTTGCATTGTGCTCGACAAGAATGCATGAATACATAACAAATATACCTTAGTCCAGGGCTCCCAAGTACACATGGAGCTCCTTAAAGAACAAGTGCTTCTTCACTGATATTAGCAGATCCAGGAATTTCTTGTCTTTAATTTCAGTGGGTATATCCACTCAAGTGCTCATAGACTTCTGTTTGCATTTAAACATATATGCCCACTTGACCGCTTCAATCTGTGGAGCTGACACTGTTACAGCTGCTGCACCTTAGTCATTCTGCACTTGTGAGAAATTGTTCTTTTAGTGCTGCAAAACCTATGCTGTGGAACTCCCTGCCTATTGATATCAGCCAGACATCTTTGCTGGACTACATACCGTAGCCTATCTAGCTATGTAGAAATGACATGTGTTTTGTTTCTTTTTCACTACTGTCTATTCTTTCTCTCTCTTTTGCAGTATATTTCCTATGTTGCACTTCTTTATAAAGTCTAGAAAGGAAGACTGGGAAAGGAAATAAATGAATCTCCATTACAAACTGCTTCCAGAACGTGTGTACATCCATATGATTATATGCCTGCTTTTATTGAGAATTGTTGTTTACTATTTTTGCAGACTACTGCAAAGTTTCCTTACGATCAAGTGGTATATGAATAAATAAACCACCTAGTTTGCACTTACTGAAACAAAACATGATCATGGTGCATACTGTTTAGTTTAGTTTCATTTCATTTCATTTTATTTTATTGAAGCTCTTCCTTTTATGTTTCTTTAAAAAAAATCCTCACTTTCTTTAAAAGTAAAAAGACATCACTGAAAGAAAAATAAAGAAAGAACAGCTGTTGGGCACAAGGTAGGAAGTCTCCCTACCTGTTGCTGCTGCTGCTGCTGCTGCATTTTCAGGGAAGGAAAGCACCCAGGAAGGCTGCAGGCCACTGGGTGGATGATTTGCAGGATAAATGATAAGGACTCTCACAAATACTACTTTGCCACAATGAAAACAAGATAGTGTGTATATAAAATAGAATGCATCCCATTCATCAGTTTTTCACCTCCTTGGATAATTTGCATGTAATTTCCTACGAATTGTTGAAGGGCAGTTGGGAAGGGCAGAACCCAGGGGGGGAAATTGGCACAGCACAAGTTGTGCTTGTGGACCTCTTCTCCACCAGCAGACCAGCACTGATATCACTTCCAATGGGACCTCAGCTGGCCTGCAGGATTGCCTCCTTACTCTGGCAATGAAATAAAATGAAAAAGCTGGTGAAGCAAATATAAGCTTTACCCAGGTAAGGGTTTATCTTGCTAGCTACATTTCTCTGTAGAAGGTCATCCTTGTTTTTCAGCTCTGCCATTCAAAGAGACAGCTAATGGGAGAAATAAAAAAAACCAGAAGCCTTTGATATTGCTTCATCTACAATGAAAGCCTGAACTTTCATTTCTATTTCCATAAAACTCTCATGTATGGGCAGAATTCAGGCTTCCCATTACGCGTATACAGTAGTTAATTAAAAAGAAAGTTCATAGTACTCAAACAGCCTTGCTTTGGAGTATTACCTTTCAAACTACTGATAAAGCATGAAAAGCTGTATTGGCCTTTTCACCTTTAGCTTATTCACACTATCATAAATGCAATTTGTTGCTTGTTCACTGCAGGGGGAGATTGATTTCAGTCTCAGTATGCAGTCAGCCTGTTCTCAGGGTGCATGTGCATATATATATATATATATATATATATATATATATATATATATATGCGCAAGATAATTTGTATTGTGTGTTTTTTGTCTAATGCGCTGAGAAAAGTCTTAGAAATCCACAGGCAGGCATCAAACAGATTACTACATATTTCAATTAAATGAATTGCATCTATTAATAGCTCAGTATTTGATGAAAGGTAAACTGGATGCTTCCCATAATTTCGGCTTTAGCTGGAGAAAGAGCATTCTTTTTCTCTAGTTATTTATAACTTTATTTATGCCATACTGAATCCAGTTACATATTCAATGGGTGAGAAATATTGGATGGTAATCTGGCTAAACCACACTCAGAGTAAACCCATTGATATCAATTGTCTTAAAGAAGACTTCCCTTCTAACCTCATTTGCCTGGGAGCAAGCCATGGCTAGGATTGCACTGAAATATGGTTTACTGAAGCCCTATGTTTTCAATAGGTCTACTCTGAGTACGACTTGGCTGAATATCACCCACGTGTTTTGGTGTCATGTTAAGAGTTACCCTCATAGCCCTTCATTATAATGAATTTGTGAGCAGGATTTGAATTATGAGCAACAGAAGGAATTAGATACTATTGTATTATTGTAATGATATAAGAGAGGGGAGATAGGGTGCAACTTGAGCTCCTTAGAGAAAAGTTGGGCTGTAAATGCAATGAATCAATCAATCAATCAATATTTCGACCCTGGGCCTGGGGTTCCACCCCCTCCCCCAATTAACACCTATGGCAAATTTGCGAAACTAATACTAATCCATTAGTTTCGTCTATAAAAGACTCAGTGTTGTTGTTGTTTTAAGATATGTAGTTCTCTTTGTTTTGGGATTTTATTTGAAGAGAGGTTCTTCTAGTAGTTCCAGTATTGTGAAAAGGGTCCATGATATATTTTCAGCTACAGTATTTCTAGGAATAAAATACAGCATGCCTTATTGTCCTTTAAAGATAATTTGTCTGGCTTCATTATCCTGTATATCCAACTTATCAAACCTGTCTTGTAAATCGCAGTGCACTTCATCAACAGAAGCAGAGCTTGCATAAATAACAGAGTTATGGGTCGAAAATGATAATTACCAGAATCTAATGAATCACATAAATCATTTATAATGAAAGGAAATAAACAGGGATGCTGAGATGAGCACATTAATAACTTAAATTTCTCAAAAGCAATGAGTAGTTTAATTTATACGTTATGTCCATGGACGGTAACAACTTAAGTTCTATCAGGGAAATAATTAGGAGCTAATCTAAAGGGATAAGTATAGGCATTCTAAATTGGAAAAAATGAATATTAAAGTTACTGCTAAATTACATTTACTATCATGAACCTGCAGTATATGACCTATAATGGTACATGGAGATATGGGAACATCACAGAGGTATTAAGGTTTGAGAAGCGTGAAATCTTGTTTCAGCTAAACCAGAAAAAAGAAGCAAACAAATTAACACATTTAACTATATTTTAAGCGGGACCCCCCCCCCCCGGTCCAAATAGTGCTCCTCTCAGGGAGTTGTTGTCAGGATTCCTGAAAGGGGGTGTCTGGACTCATCTTCCATCTACCATGGCTTTTTTTTTAAGAACAAAACAAAACAAAACAAAAAACAGACATGAAAGGCCAAACTACCTGAATGATGTAATTCTGGCCTTTAATCCACGGTGATTTGTCCTCACACCAAATAGTAGAGAAAAGAGACTTCCATGCCATGTAACTGTGAATTTTTCTGGTAACTTTGTCAGGGTTGGGCCTGGGTTGTGGTTAGCCAAATTCAGACCTGGAGGCTGTGCTCTACAGCTCAGATCCCAGAGGTTGGTAGTCATTGCCAATTTATTTATATACCTCACGTCTCATAAATACACCTGTGCTCAAAGAGGTTCACATCAAAAACAAAACAGTATCAATATAGCAGTACAATACATAATACAAAAGCATAATCACTGCCACATGAACATGTTGTTTAACATCTATCAATATTTGTGAGCTGATCAACAGGCAAAGCAAAAATATCCAATAATTTCACATCCAAAAATACCCCCAAAGCTGATATTAGTACTTAGCACATACACCCCAGTCCACGGCCATTCCTGGAAAGGAATAGCCTGACTGGTGTCATTCATGTGTTGCTAACCTCGTGAATGGATTATTGAACATGTGCTATGTGCGTCTGGAAATTGCAGCTAGTGCTGGATGCCACAGCTAAACTGGTAACTGGAACAGACTCCCCCACCACCACCACCACCACATGAACTGCACTGTCTTCACATCTACTACTAGGCCAGGTACCAGGTTTTTGTACTAGTGTACAAAGCCCTGGATAATTTAGGACCAGGATACCCAGGATGATTTATCCTGTACACCCCAAGTCGGTCACTGAGATAATCTATGGCCCAGAAGCATGACTCGTGTCAATGAGAAGTTGGTACTTCAGTGATGTGGGTCCAACTCTATGGAACACCCTCCCGTGAGAAGTTGGACAGGGTGAGTTTCAGACTCCTGGTCAAAAAAGTTTTATTTCCGGAGGTCTTGCATTCTGAATGCTTCTCAGATGTTTTTCTTTTTTCTTTTTGGAAATTGTAAACTCTTGAGTTTTACATGTTGGAGGTTTAATTTATCTTTTAAATTTTGTATATTGCATATTTCATTGTTGTAAGCTGCTTTGAGGGCTACATGGTGAAAAATGTACACGCACACACACATTAGTAAATAAATCTATATCATCTATCTATCTATCTATCTATCTATCTATCTATCTATCATCTCTATCTATCATCTATCTATCTATCTATCTATCTAGGCCAGAAAGCCTGCCAAGAAAGGTTTTCTAGAGGAGCAACTATCTTATGAAAGCTCTCTGAAGAATGGGACAAGACAAAACCCTTCCTCTGTTAAATAAACCGAGTCCCTGTCCCCTCATAGCCCTTCATCTGGAAGCAGGTCCCTTATGAAGGATCTTAGGTGGAACCTGCCATTCCCTGAAGGAAAACACAGAGGTTCTCTCTCGTCATCTTCTGTTGATCAGGCAAAAGCAGAATGAAGAAGAAAAAGAAGAAGAAGAGTTTGGACTTGATAGCCCGCCTTTCACTCCCCTTAAGGAGTCTCAAAGTGGCTAACAATCTCCTTTCCCTTCCTCTCCCACAACAAACACTCTGTGAGGTAAATGAGGTTGAGAGACTTCAAAGAAGTGTGACTGGCCCAAGGTCACCCAGCAGCTGCATGTGGAGGAACTGCATGAAGCAAAATAAAGCAATCAATTCAAGCAAAAAAGGGAACTGACCCAATTAGAGTGACCGTGGGTCCAACTTTACAGAGAACAGTCCTCTATCTCAACGTCTGCCAGAGGGCAGTCCTCTTTTTGAAGCGATGTCTGATGCAAGTGCAGTTTAAGGATAAAAAGCTATAACATCAAGATAGTGCCCTTGAAGCAGATAGAGCAGGAACACAGGGCACAGTCTCCCTTCATAGGGCAAGATCTGCAATGTATTTCTATTTGTCATTTTATTGCTTTTTAATGTTTTAAAAATTTGCTGCTAATTTTATGCAAATGTGTGACTTCTTTTGTCTTAATTTTGGGTGATGCCTAATTGGTCATTTTAGAGCCTTGGACTTCTGCATTAAGCTTTAACCTTTTTGATCTCTGTGTAACTTCAGTCCACTTTAAGATACCATATGAGTCAGATCAGGGTTTTTTCCCCAATTGAGCAGGAAGAATCTGGATTAATTCTGCTAAAAGTCAATTGAGGCTTTTCTCTTCTTTTCAGGCCGACAACTTGAATCAAAATTGGCATTGCATTGTGACTTTCACTATGATGATTGCCTTATCATCTCTAGTTTCAGATTCCGAACACCTGCTGATTGACTTTTGTTTGGTCCTCTGGACAACTTCAATTTGCTGAGAGATCTATTTGAAGATGTGTTGTTCAGTTCTTTTGTTTCTTCTTCAGCAATTCACCCCTCTTCTAATTGACACTAAGCTATCTATCTATCTATCTATCTATCTATCTATCTATCTATCTATCTATTGTGCTGTTAACATGTGTGTGTGTGTTTTTTATTGCCAGTGAGATCACTTTGGAACAAGTTGGTACAGGACAAAACATGAAACATTTCATATCGTAACCCTTAGGATGCTACTCTAAGGACTGATATTAAATTTTATGCCTACTCAGAGCAAGACCAAAGAATAAAATTCATAATGTAAATAATGAAGGCTGACTGCAGATTTCACATTATAATATAGTTTGAAAATGACAATGAGATTTGAGTTTGCCTTTGAACATGAAACAATGAATGGTTTTATGAATATCTACACCAACTTTCATTCAACTGAATTCTTTCATTCAGTTATTCAAACTTTGCTAGCCAAATGATCCTACGGGCACCCCACAGGCTCTTTAGGACACCTCTTTTTAGGCAAGCATTCCCCTGATTCTAATTTCTCAAGCAACCTTATTACTTATAAGGCAACAAGTTAGCTGAAAATATGCATAGCAAGAATCGACATAATTTGGAGTTGGCTATTCAACCACACATTAAATTTCACATCTTCACCCAATTTGTGGTAAAATATCCTCATTTGTCAGGATGATAGAGAATACATACATCTTCACCGAATGTGTTGTAAAAACCTTCTGGCTACTTGGTAGGATGAGATGACCAAACTACTAGGTTACCATTATGATTGGTTACTTATATAGGCTCAGATGTAGGACAGTTTGCCCATCTCAATGAAAACAGATGGTTTTTTCTTTAGATTTTGTTTAAAACAAAATATTTGTGTAGCTAAAAGTGCCTGTCTATTCTGTGGGCTTCACTTCTCATTTCTACTTGCTTGGCACCATTCATGGGTAATAAATTACTTTAGCAAAATAGAAAAAGGAACAACAAAAAGCACCCCTCTTTATGTCATCCCTGGATATTACTGCTCAATGGTCCTGTCACTTTTCCAGCAGCTTAATCCATTTATGGCTAGTGGCACCACACGTTAAGGGCTTGATCCTCTGCTTGGATGCATGGGCACACATTATCCCTGACCGATCAATGCCTAAATGTGAACTAATATCCCACCTAGACAGTCTGGATTAACAGACGGCAGGATGGAAATTGTAGATACATACATTGAAGTGATCCATCCATGGACAGACAATCCAGGTGAGACATTTTTGTGCATGCATGTATATCACTGATGTAAAAGTCATTTCCAGTGCCCCAAGCAATCAGAATCATTCACCTTTCAGCTGCTTCCTTGCTTTCTGTTAGCTAATTTCAACTAGTAATCTAGTTCACATACATCAAGAGCATTTAGATAACACACACACACACACACACACACACACACACATACACACACACACACACACAGAGAGAGAGAGAGAGAGAGAGAGAGAGAGAGAGAGAGAGAGAGAGAGAGAGACCCCATCAATTTTTCACCAAACCCATTAGAGCTAAGATAGTTGTAGGAGGCCAGTGTAGGTCGATCTGGATTTGAACAAGGTTTTTTTCTCTCTCCTAATTTGCTTTATATAAATAGTGTCTGTGGAAACACTCTGGATTCATCTTAGTGATGTTTATCAGCCTTCCCTACCCTGTTATCTTCCAGATTTATTTATTTTTTAAATACTAAAATTCCCCTCAGCCCCATTAGCATAGCTAGTGGTCAGAGATGATTAGAACAACAGCACCATAGTGCAAAACATTTGGATGGCACCATCTAGATATGTCTGATATTTAATAGTTTATGATAATGAAATAAAGAAGAAAGGAATTGGGAAAGTGAGTCCTATCAGTGGTGACACAGGAAGCTGCCTTATATAAAATCAGACCACCAGTCCCTCCAACTCCATACTGTCTACACTAACTGGCAGTAGCTCTCCAGCATTTTAAATAGGAGATATTTCCAGCCCAACCTAGATTTGCCAGGAATTGAACCTGTGACCACCTGATGCCATGGGCTGGCTGGATGTAGAGTGGAGGGAGGCACCAGTTGGGGAACCTGCGAGGGAAGAAGGCTCAGAGCCAGGGGATTGGTGGTGGGACAACGATGAGTGGACAAGCAGAGGAGTGGGAGCTGACTGGGAGGAAGCTGAAGAGATAACTGGGTTTAGTGAGCAGGAAGCAGCTGTTGCAGAGAGTAGTCCATAGGCAAACGTGGGGGGGTGGAGAGGGGGAGGGCCAAGAGGCAGCAATCAGTCAGGCTGGTGAGGAAGCCAGGAATCTCCCCCTCCTGCAGTGACTTGCTCCCTTCCCTTCCGGTCTCCCAGAACACAGAGAGGAATGAAGAGGGCAGAGCAATGAGAGACAAGATGAAGGAGCCTCAGATTGCTTTGGAAGGATCCAGGGGAGGAGAAGCCTTAGAGAGCTGTGGGAAGATGGGGACCTTCAGTCTTTGCAACTGCCTCATTGGGGAAAGACCACCTGGGAAGAGGTGCTGTGATCACTAGGTAGACCTAAGCCATTTTGCTTCTTTGAATATAGAGTTCACTTCACTGACACTTTGTGAGTTAGTGCTGACCTGCTCCCGACTTCCATCTTGACACTTGAATACAAAGTAGGTGTTCTGCTGCTGAGCCATGGTCATTTGTATGGTCCAGAAATCAGCCCTGAGTTGCTCACTGGAAGGACAGATCCTGAAGCTGAGGCTCCAATACTTTGGCCACCTCATGAGAAGAGAAGACTCCCTGGAAAAGACCCTGATGCTGGGGAAGGTTGAGGGCACAAGGAGAAGGGGATGACAGAGGATGAGATGGTTGGACAATGTTCTCGAAGCCACCAACATGAGTTTGACCAAACTGCGGGAGGCAGTGCAAGACAGGAGTGCCTGGCGTGCTATGGTCCATGGGGTCACAAAGAGTCGGACACGACTAAACGACTAAACAATAACAAAATCCGAGTGCTGGATTAGGGGTTGTGAGTCTACCATTCAAGCATCCCCTTGCCTAGCACACTAGGAGAGAGCTGTTTTGGGGGCTCTATTATATAGCTGGCTGCAGAAATATGTTTAATTAAAAATGTATTGGTCTATTGGTGATTCACCCACAAAGCTGTGTTGCAAATCCAATTCAGCAAACACTATTGGCTTGACAGTTAATATAGCAAATGGCTCTTAAAAAAGCAAAAACGGACTACACCATGGTTGTTTCCTCCATATTAAGTATTCTGCAATTACCCATTCAGACTGAAATCAATAGGAGTAATTCTGAGTAAGTAGCTTGGAGATTGCAGCCTTAGTGTGCGCTGTATTTATACACTTCTACACTCACCCTTTCTCAGTGTGAAGTAATTTACATTTTATTTCTGCCACATGTACATACACCAAGGTAAATATCTAAGTATTGATCTTTCCCCAACTTTGTTTTTTCTTTATGACAGTTTTATATTTAGTTTGTTTTTCTATCTCCACATTTCTAAGGCCAAAGTGCTGATTCCAATCAAATACTTCAGAGATGGCATTTATAATTCTTGACATTCTGAAGAATGACTCAACACTGCAATCCTTATTATTATTATTAATATTAATATTATTATTATATTGCAGAAGTCGAGGCTACTAGGCAAGCATATGAAATCTGTAGAGATTTGGATCATTCTGAAAAGAACATGCATAATACAATTTTGACCTGTGGCAGGAAAACTCAAACTCCATTTAAGAATATTTATCTGGTTATGAATTGCACCTAATCACATTCTGACAGAATGCTGTAACCCTTAAGGGTAAGTGATATCTGGTCAGTAAACAGTGCAAGTCACCTGTTCCTTTTGATGTGTGAGTAATATATACTGTAGTGCCATAGAGAAAGCTTCTCTCATCCATTCATTGGCTTTTCCTGCATAAGCCTTTAATTGAAGCCCATAGATTCCACAGAGAACTATGCAGAGTGGAGATATAGTGGCAGAAGGATAGCTTTTTTATATTTAGCTCTACCTGTATTGTCCATTGAAGCGTGCCAGTTTTCTAATCCAATGGGATGCAAACAATCATGTCAGTAGATGGGAATTGATCAGTGGAATCGCAGCTGGGGATGAGCTGTGTGCAAAACGGTGTCAGTCAGTGTGCAAACCTTGGGAAAGCTTGCCATAAGTAAGAAAGCAGAAGGGAAAGTGGCTTGGGGAGAGCTAAATTGCATTGTATTGGGGCAGTTGCACTGTCAGTATATGAGATTAAAGCAATTCCTACTGTATAGATCTGTCCAGAGCCATAATCGAGGAGAAAATTCTCCAGTGAAAACAATAAAAATGGCTGTTAAACTGTAAATCTAATCAGAATCGATTGAATGCAGCTTTGGAATTCATTTGTGCACTAAAAAATATCTGTTTTCTACTTTTTAATAGGTCTTACAACAGGACTAGGAGGGAGTAAAAATGCAATCTGCATTGATTTTTTTAAAATTAGAATCCACCGTCTCAGGTACTTCTAAAACTATGAGTCCTTTGTTTTAGGTCTTTAATTGCTTCCTATGAGAATGGTTTATAAAGATAGTGGTACCCATGTAAGTTGCATGCTGTTGTTTTAGAGTACTCTCTCACAGAAGGGTCAGATGGACAAGAAATATGTCTCATTGAACATTGCCAAATGGATCAAGCAAGTGATCCCAAGCCATTGACAAGAGGAAAATACTCTGTATTCAACATCCAAACTTACTTCCCCCTAACCAAAAGAGAGTGCAGGTCTCTCAAATGTGCCTGAATGCTTTAATGCAACCCTCATGAAGATGAATAGAATCCCGAGGCTCTGCTATCGTAACAGTTACATACTATGACTGAAAACACCCATAAGTGTATTGTCATGGCAAGACTGTAAGGGCAAGTTTGACTATCAACAAGCAGGCATGGCTTGATTTGTTAAAGGGCCAAGTATTGTAAAGATAAACTGTCTTGTGTCCAAAATATATCACAGAACTGACTTTAGTGGGTCCAGATATACAGCCACTAAAAAATGTCCCCTTTGTTCTTTGGAAAAGCAGCAGATTACTGTAAAGTCTAAAGTGTGTCTCCATAGTTACTAAGTGAAAATGATTGTTTAAACCACTGGGGAAAAAAGAGATAGTTCAGTAAGATTGATAAACCTTTCTAATGTAGAAAGGAATCTGATTTATCTTCTAACTGAGGTTGATTTTCATGACTATAGTTGTTTTGAAGAAGCTTAGGTGCAATATCATGCTGACATTAATAGGATGAATATTATACAAGTCTAATCAGAAATAAGCCCTACTAAGTTTAATGGGATTGTAGTGTTTGTGCTTGTGGGCCATTGGTGCCAATTCAAGATAAGAACACATAATTTTCTTTGGACACTGGCCTTGGGTTCTTGGCTAAACACAATTAAAACTGGATGACAAATTTATTAACTAAATATTCAGCTAATAAGTAACTAATTATGGTTAGAGATTGTAAAGCTGCAAAAGGCATTTCCTTTATTTCAACAATTCTCCTTTAGCCTTGTTGTTATTTCACCTGGGAAAAGCTGCTACTTACCAGAGAATCTTGAGCATTCGTATTAAATTGCAGAGAGGCTTTGGGAATCCTTAAACACAATTCATTAGAAGTAACTTGGAAGAGAGGTTTAGTCATGGATTTATTTAATTTATCTGAATGGGGAGGGGTATAGATGGGAGTCATCCTAGCACTCCTCAGTCTTGTGCATTCGGCTGCAGGGATCACCAAACTGGCTTTTTCAGCCTGAAGGCAGGCAGGATTACTTGTATTCTGATCTACTATGGGCTCCCCTTGATGTCTACTGGGAAGCTTCATCTGTTACATAATACAGTGGCTGTAATCACTTAGAAGTTATGGCTCTTTCAGTTCTCTGCTTCACCATGAAAGTGAAATGCAGAATACGTACTGGGATAAGGGAGACATGTCAGAGGCAGTTTTAGGATCACACGCCTGGCTGAAACAATGCAGTAGATTGAGTAGAACACAGCGAGAGAGGCAAAAAGTGCCAAATTTCAGTGTTGCTGAACTTTGAGAACACAAAGCCCATCACTAGACAGATCCTTTCCTGTTCTGACAACCCAGGAACAGTGGCTCCCCATTTGTGGAATGCCTTCCCTATTAAGGTCTGTCAGTCTCCCTCATTATTAACTTTTCAGACAGATATTAAACTATTCCTTTTTATCCAGGCATTTGATGACTAAAATTCCTATCCCTGGCAACACTGAAAATTATTAGTTTTGAGAGTAGGCAGTGGTTTCTAGCGACTCAGCTATACTGGTAAAGAAAAAAAAAAACATTTTATATGTGTTGTATATGCATCATAACACTGTGGCACCAGATGGCGCTGTGGAGTTCCATGTATGATTTCTCATACAAAGTTTACGTGTTTAACTTAAATGCTAGGAGATTTTAACTTCCATCGTATTGTTTTTGTATTGATATATTTGCCTTCCCTGGGCTCGTTTAAAGGAACATGTGTGATATAAATGTAGTAAATGAATACAATATTCTGCCTGCCATATGTATTGATGGCATTTGATCTCTGGTATCAGGATTGAGAAGTCAGGAAGACACTGGTTGCAGTCTCGATGATGCCCACCCACCCACCCACCACAAGTTGTCAACATTTTTTTATGTACAAAAACATCAATGAAAATATGCTACAGAACATTTCCAAAAATGCAGCCAAATTTCTTAGTGGTTCATCCCTTTATTTAAACCTCCTTGTGCAAATAATAGCTAGAGACACAAGCTTTTCCTGCCGACACAAAGAAAAAAGTCAGTCATGTAGAGGTGCTTTTTTCCCTTCAGATTTCTGCAAGCACAAAAGATCCAGGGTCACTGCTATGCAGTTTTTTTGGTGTTTTTCCCCCAAGAAAGGGTCCCCCCACCCCCTAAAAAAAGCCATAGAAATGAGCACAGTGGGAACAAGCTAACGAATGCGTATTTACTTACACTGTAATGAGAAAGCTCCATGTCTGGTGGACTTGGCTGCCCTTTTGTGGGATTCTGGGGGTGTGATGTTGCTCTCCCCTGCCAGTATTTACTCAGATACTTCTTTTAACAACACAAAATGTATTAGGCAAATAAAGCAGACAATGTGCCCACCCCCAGTTCTTCCTAGCACAAACCTTCATTTAAAATATTATATATGGTGGTATGACTACATGCATTACATGATCATCAACATGCATCAAGTGAAATCTTATATGGAAAATAGCAAATAAAAGCAAACTTCTATAAACCAGAACTTTCAAAATCTGTCATAGTCTTTTGTTGTCGAAGTAATTTGTTTGGGGGAACGAGAAGAATAGCCGGAATAGCAGCCATATATAATGGAAGGAATGATATTGTTTGCCTACAAATCATGAAGCCATTGCAATGTGCTTGGTACAATATGGTCTTAACTTGGTGCTGGACCATAAAATCCTCTTCGAAGCATTACACGTTTAAGGTTATTGTTTGTAATGCAGTCCCACCCTTCCATTCTCTGCAATACTCCCCTGGAATTGAGCATTCTGGTGGTGGCATCCTTATTCATTCTCCCATTGGGATGAATGGGATGGGAAATGGGGGGAGCCAATGAATGACCAATTTAAGAAAGAAAAAGGTCTTGCCTCCGCTCCACACGTGTATCATGCCCTCCCAATATGAGCACAACAGGGCCTTAGATTGGGTGATTTGTCTGCCTTTGATCATTACTCATCCCCTTTTTTGGATTAACCTGCCCACATGTTTAACTCTGCATTCGTGCAATACAGAGCTTATCTCGAGTCCACTTCTTTTTTCCTTCTCTAAAATATCACCAACTGTCAGGAGTCCAGGTTCCCTGCTTGATAACGCAGTAAACGTAGGTAATTAAAAAGGAGGATTTATTGCAAAAACCAAACAGATAGCTCCAGACAACTCGAACATAGCCTCCAGAATCATTACTCCAGATGATCCTTCTGAAGACTGCTTCCGGCGTCTACAGAAGATATTGAATTTACGACCTTTACATCTCTTGTTTTGCTTCCGATCTAGCAGCGCTCCCATTCACCAACTTTTCTGACTTAGTGGATTAGCTCCAACCTCTTCCTGTTCAGAGAGGCTGTCTCTAAGTCTATTCACTCCTGCTTGTGCTTCCTGCGAGCTTTGGTTGTGTTCTAGCCTGCTCTCAGCTACTGTCTTATCAGCTCGCCCGTCAAGGTCAGGAAGAGCCGAAGTCTGCAGCTGCCGGCTCTCCCCTGCCTGACTAACCTCTAAGCTTTTCTGTTCCTGGCTGCTTTCTGCAGTTGGCTGCAAACCTTCGCTTGGAGCTGACTCATTCCTGACACCAGCCATACAGGCATGTGCGCATATGAGCACACTCATGTGTAGTGACACCCTAGATGTGAGTTTATCGCGCCATAACGGTCATTATTAAGTGCTAAACACACTTCCAAACCTCACTGAAATCAATTTTTTTTGTTCATGTAAGAACAGGCTACCACATGCTGTATTTGGCACTTCACAGATTTTGGAAAGATATCTGAAATTCACTGCCCCTTAAATCTCCTGAGGTGGTGCCTTCCCTTTGACTAACCTTTGATCACCCTTGACTTTGATGGGGTTGCAGGGGTTTCTGGACAGCCTTTCTGTATATCAACCTGTCCAGAGCCTGAGATCATAATCTGAGGCCCCTTTCTGCACAGCACCTCCAAGGGAGGTCTGGTAGGTGGCAGCAAGATGGTGAACTGTAGTAGTTCCCTGTCTACGGAACACTCTCTTGAATTTTATCATCTCTCAGCACCAAATGTTTTGTGTTTTTAATAAATTTGTGCATATTTATTAGGTAAAGGTAAAAGGACCCCTGACCATTAGGTCCAGTCGTGACCGACTCTGGGGTTGCGCGCTCATCTCGCATTATTGGCCGAGGGAGCCGGTGTATAGCTTCCAGGTCATGTGGCCAGCATGACAAAGCCGCTTCTGGCAAACCAGAGCAGCACATGGAAACACCGTTTACCTTCCCCCTGTAGCGGTTCCTATTTATCTACTTGCATTTTGACGTGCTTTCGAACTGCTAGGTTGGCAGGAGCTGGGACCAAGCAACGGGAGCTCACCCCATCACAGGGATTCGAACCGCCGACCTTCTGATCAGCAAGCCCTAGGCTCAGTGGTTTAACCACAGTGCCACCTGGGTCCATGTGCATATTTATTACTGGATTTTATTCCTGCAAATCACTTCCAGACTTTGGTTGTGGGAAGCAATTTATAAATTAAATAAACCTAACCTAACCATATGGCCTCTGGGGCTTTCACCACTGTGTCCTCTTAAGGATGACAAAAGTCCCTGATATTGAACTGTAGACATGTTTCTCTCCAGAAGTATTCAAGTTCAAATCTTATCAAAGTCCTTTCCCCGCACACATATGACTGTCTCTTCCTGCAATGTGCATCTCATGCTGCTTGTCTTTTATCTTATCATCTCCCATCTCTCCCATTCTCTCTGTACAACCTTCAGACTTCTCCCCATTGCTAAAAAGAAAAACTCTTCCTATGAAAAGGCTTTGCATGAGCACATTTTAAGGATCAGAAATTCTTGGTCACTTTCATATTCCCCCATCCCCCACTCAGCACATCTCCCTTGACATTCTCCGTTTTAATTTTCTCACCCTGTTATGTCTCATCTCATCCCTCTAATTTTTATTTTCCTCCATTCAGGAAAACAGTGAGATGCTGTCAATATGCAAATGAGAAATGAAGAACCATGGAAGGGAGGGGGGAGAGAGTTGCTTTGTATAGCTGTGCAACTCACAGAAGAGGGAGAAACAGCCAATTATTCCTGGGAGGGCACTACTTCACTACCTCTCTCTAATCCAAAAGAGGCCATGCTACACATTCAAGGGTGGGGGGGGGGGAGAGGCCAGTTGCCTGCCGAGAGAAGAAAATAACATGATATGGAAGTGGGAGCTTTCTTTGTACTTTTTACAGTTGTATTAAGTGAATGTGACTTTGCATCAGCAAGTGCCTTCCAGCATTTGCAGAACCCCCAGTCTCTTCAGAACACAACAAATAATAGAAGAAGTAGTATAGCCTCTGGACAAAGAAGAAGCAAAACCAATCCCAAGTGCATTTGTTACTAAAAAATAACATCTAAATTTTAGCACGTTTTAATGTAATGACCATGAGGCACTGCGGCGTTGTCCGGCATTCTGTCTGAGGGCACCAAAGGCTTAAATTGGCCTTACAGTCCCTCACTTTCTCCAAGGACCCGTCTCCCCAACTGCATGTTTAACATGTTTAATTGGGGTTTTACAATCAAGGGCAGTCCCATAGAGAGAACATTGTGTCTCTAAATAGCATTGCGTCTCCTGCTTGTGGGCTTCCTATAGGCCACTGAAAGAAGAGAAGGACTTTGGCCAGATCCATCAGGGCTGTTCCCTTGTTCCTATTTGGTCAGGTAACACTAGTGAGACAGAATGCAAGGAACATTTCCCAGAGATTAAATATATTACTTAATAGGTCAATGGCATTTATTTCCCCAGGGCATTTCCAGCGAAGGGGTATTTACTGCCATTAAACCCGAAAAATTAAACAACAAGCAGATTTCTTATGGGATCCTCTAAAGAAAATTATCCAAAGAGAACTTCAATTATCTTTTCTGTTCGCATGTTACAATAGCTCACGAGTTTTTGATTCAGTGTTTCAGGTGACATGAAATGGAGCTCTGAGGTGTCTCAACTTCTCTACCAAACAACTGCCACTTTTACACACAAACTTTAAATATTATAATATAATATTAATTTGTCATATACCAACCCCCAGAGAATCAGAACTTGATCCATGACTTCAAACGGGCAAGACTGGTTCACATAGTTAACAAAACAGAAATCATATATAAGCAGGGCCTTTTCTTCAGCCAGAACTCACTGGAACTCACCACTGGCACCTCTCAGATTGGTGTCACCTGGGCACCAGAAATCGGGCAGCGCCGGCACCGGAAGTTGCATCTACACATGTCTTGACATGCGTAGAAGTGACTTCCGGTGCCAGTGCTGCTGATCCCGTATTTTTCTAACCGGGACTTGGCAGCTTTGATGATATTATGAAGTGAGAACTGTATGCCCATATAACCTAAAGGTTTATAGCTAATTCCCCACAACTCTTCCAATAAAAAGTGAATGGGTCATAGCAGCTGTCCCTATCAGGTGTATGGACTTTCATCATTCATCATGACATGTACAGGATTCAGAGCTTGGCTTACTTTGTTTATCAGCACATAGAAAACCTGGAGGGGACTCTTCCCTGAATCTGATTGGTTATCAACCTAACACTTTGATTTGCTTGGAATTCTTTATAAATATTCCTCTGCCACTCAGGTCCAGTTCTGGATATATTGTGGCTGAAATTCATTCTCGTCTATGAAGGCTCCCGAGTTATCTCTCTCTCTCAGCCTGTTCCCCCTGACATGGCTGTTGGAAGTATGATCATTGAGTTGCACTTGGACTAGGGACACCTCTCACTCAACTCTGGGTTCCCTGGAAGAAAAGTGCATTATATAAATACTAATGTGCTACTTGGAAATTTGGACTCTTCCGTTTCTTTCTGCCTAAGCTTCTCCTGCCTTCAACTCATCTGTATGTTCCTTATTGCCTGCCACAAATTGCTTTCTTGGGTATGAATCCCAGTTTACATCTTTCATCACTCAGTCACCACAAACACAGAAAATATTGACACACAAAGACCAGAACATCTTTTTTCTTTCTCTTTTGAACAGCAGACAGTGTGTGGAGGACTGTAGAGCATATCGTTTTCTTGTTACTGACTGGAAACTCTTTAAATAATTGATAGTAAATTTCGGAGGGAGAAAGAAAAATGGTTCAAGAAGGTGTAACTCAAGCTAGTGCCGTGCTTACCGGTAGTGTGTTGGAATAGGAGTAGAGAGACACAGAGTCAAATTGCCCCACAACCCTAAGGTTTACCATGTAACCCCGTGGCTTTCTCAGTCTTCAACTGTGGGAACTAAAGCTGGCAATGTACCATTAAAAATCAGGCATCATGTACAACAGCTATGTCAGTGTACTGATGACGTGCTTCAGAATTCCTATACTTTCATACAACATTTAACTCTGAATTCCAGGCTGTCATCTGACATTATGAGTTCAATTAATTTGTAAAATGCACCGGAAATGTCAGGCACTTGTAAATCTGTGTTAAAATGCCATTGCCATTTAACAATCCTTACTCCACTCCCAATATCTATAGTATGTTTTGGGAATGTTCGTGTCTTTGAAATGATTCTCAATACTCCTTTTCCCCCTGATCTGTAGCAGTTATGTGAAAATCAAATTATATTGGTGCTATGGACTTGTTCAATAAAGTCAGTGTTCAGGAAGTTTGCTGTGATTTGTACAACTGCACTATTATGTATGAGTTGTTTTCTTTAAATTCATGCTGACTCTAATCTAGAGAGAATGTCCTGATG
This sequence comes from Zootoca vivipara, assembly GCF_963506605.1. NCBI lineage: Eukaryota > Metazoa > Chordata > Lepidosauria > Squamata > Lacertidae > Zootoca > Zootoca vivipara. The sequence goes on along the minus strand of NC_083283.1, from coordinate 53,087,568 downwards.
TGCATGTGAACCATTGGAAGAATGTTCACCACCAATTTATATTGACATTGGTGACTACTAGCTATGTTGTCTATGCTCTACCTCCACAGTCAGAGGCAGTAATTTTCATTTATTATTTATTAAATTTATATACCACCCTTCATCTGAGGATCACACTGTGGTTAAAGGTAAGAAACACGAAAAAAAATTACATAATAACAAAGAAAACAATAAGTCCATCACCAGTTTAAAAGGCAATATATTGTTTAATAAGCCCAAGGCCTAAGTGAAGAGGAATGTTTTTACCAGGGCCGGCTCTAGGTGTAGGTTGGGTGGCGCGGGGTGCCAGGGTGCCGGCAACTTATACACCGCCCTATACCTGGAGGTCTCAAACCAAAACCAATAACCCAATAGTCACCCCCAGCCCCACTAAAAAAGCCACATTCTTAAAGGGTGTTGGATATCAATGAGATCAACCAAAGGCCTGGTTAAAAATGAATGTTTTTGCCTGGCGCCTTATGGTTTATAATGAAGGTGACAGGTTAACTTCCCTGGGGAGTGCATTCCATAGATGGGGAGCCACTGCAGAGAAGGCCCATTCTCGCGTTGTGGTCCTGAGCTGTCTAATGCTTCTAAAAAACAGTTGCTGTAAACTGCAGGGTCCCGTTCAGCGTTTCCATAGGCATGTGGTTAGCCACTGTGAGAACAGCAGGGTCAGCCTACCCATGAAGCAAGGTGAGACAATCACCTCAGGCGGCAGGATCCACAGGTACAGAAAATCTGGCCTCCTCTCATTGGCCCTGCTTCACACCCTCCTTGAGTGTGAAGGAATTCCAGGCCGGAATGTGCTTGCTGAGATGTTGCATGAGCGTACAACAGTTAACTCCACTTGCTTTGTCTCTAAATGCAGTGGGTGACATCTTCTTAAAACTTAAAATAAAGCAAAATGCCATGCTTAATTCTTTTAGTAAAAAAGAAAGTTCTGACCAGTCGTGACCTAATGAAAATGTTCTATAGCAGAGTATTTTGGCACATCACCAAGCTCATTTTCAGAAATGAGACAAGCTTGGCTTTGGTAACACCTGCATGGGAAGCCACCTGGAAGATTCGGTAGGCTGAGCTCTGATGAGAGGTAATGGCATACATATGTAAAGAAACAGCCAAACTAATCAACAGCAACCACGTTACTCAGAAGAGAAAATACAATTAGAAATCTATAAATACTGATCACTTGTAGTAAACTTGCCAGTTCCTAAAGATTTTTCTAAATACCATTTACGGTATGCTACAAAAGTCAAAATTGTTAATATACAAAGTTAAGTGCAGTTGCTACTAATAATACATTCCTCGCTGGCTGTTGCTCAGCAGGACACAGCCGTATGTGCTGAAAGACCACTTCATTGCAATATCTTGAGCTGCATGAGGTAATTAATTTACAGTATCCAAGTTAATGAAATCTTTTTTGAAAGATTAGCACAGTGTGCTTTAAACACCACATGCAGGTTTGAAGCATGAATGGGTTTTGTCACCACATCACAAAAGCCCTCAAATGCTTACCCCTCCAAGGAAGAAGGTTTGGCCATGTGTGATGACAGCAGTGGCAATGGATTACATATTCAGATGTGTGCTATTGAAAGATAAGTTATCAAATGTTGTGATTGTGTGAAGTTGTCCTAGCTAGTACTGTATAACATTAGCTGAGAACTTATTGTGCTATTGTGAGGGAACTACTATATAAAATGATAAGAGTTTGCTGGATCAGGACAAAGGGCCATCTTATCCACTATGATGATCTCAGGTGGCCAACCAGATTCCCATGTTGTTGGAGCTAATTCTATAGTCTAGCTATGTACTGAATGAAGAAGTACTTCCTTTGTCTATCCTGAATCTTCTAACATTCAGTTTCATTGGATGGCCCTGAGTTTTAGTGTTATGAGAGGGGAAGAAAAACTTTTCTCTGTCCACTTTCTGCACATCTCTGTCATATCCGTTCCCCTATAACAGAGCCAGTCAATCTTTAGACTCCTTAGAGGAAGTCCTGCTGGTTGTGCCACAGCTGGAAGATTTTCATCTAGTGACAACACAGAGGCAGGCCTTTTTTTTTTCCAGTGGGCCTTTTCTAATCCTCTTAGAACACCCTCCCCTATCCAGTCTGAGAGACATCAGTAGTTAGATGCCCATTAAAAATGTATCTGTTGGTTCAGGCATTTCTCAATTGCTATATTTTAATTGCCCTGCTCAATAATTTGTTTTAGAATTTTGATTCTAGATTTTCCTTGACAGAACATATTTTCATTTTATTTACAGTATTTTATTTAATAGACACCATTTGATTTAAAAGTAAAACACCTCAAATGGTTTATTTGCCCCTCCCTCCCTTGTTCTCTTAGAATGGCAATGGCGCCCACCTGAGAGGTGCCAGAACTGAGTTCCTGTGAGTTCCTCCTGAAAAAAAAGATTACTTTGTAAACTGTCTGGATATTTTCTTATATTAGAGCAATTAAGCAATCTATGAATTGATTAAATACATACATACATAGATTTTTGGATTGATTAACATGACCATTTGAGGAAAGACTTTAGATCAATGGTAAAGCACATGCTTTGAATGTAGAATGCCCCAAGTTCAATCACCATAATCTCTAAGTAGGGCTGGGAAAGGCTCCTATTTGAAACCACAGAGAGTCACTGGCAGACAGTGTCATCAGTACTGAGCTAGATGAGCCAGTGGTCTGATTTGGTAGAAGGCAAGTTTAGATGTCAAACCATAACATGGATTTTGGATGGTCCAAATCTGTCGTCAGCGCAGACAGCCATGTTGCACACTCCTGCAAATTACCCTAATGCAGACTGAGATACAGTTTTATACAATAAAGATTTTTACTCATGCTAAAATAAAAATAAAAATAGGTTGTGGTATGGATTAGGGAACCTCAAAAATAGTATTGTGAGATAGCAACATTTTTAAAGACTTGCTATTTTTCACTTATTCAAGCCTCTAAGGGCTAACTGGGGATAGAGGGGGAGGGACATCAGCTCTTATTAAGAATGAACATTGCCAATTGGCCCTTGTGATTAAGTACTTTAAAAGCTCTTCCACAATTTTGTAGGGTGGGGGTTTTGTTGGGAGGGATCTTCTTCATCACTCTCATAAAAAAGCAAGTAGTTTCGTGGCTAGACGTTTTATCTATTTTAATTAAATGAAGAAATTCATATCAAAACAACCAAAATTCAGTACTGATCCGCTTTGTTAGACAGTTTAAAATCAAATTTTAAGGACGTTTCAAGCTAATTCTGAATGTGGTGAGTGCATGCACACACACACAAATATAGTTGTTGATTTATTGGGATGGTACTTACTAGTATAGAGTACCATCTTTTTTTGCTGTACATGACACCAATTTTGTGCTGGCAACCATGACTCTTTTATTTTATCATATTGAGAAATCACTATACATTCGTATGTGCGGTGGGAAACTGGAACAGAGATACAACCATCTACAAACTTTCCACCTTTTTTCTTTCATGGAACTCAACAATATACATGTGTTTCCCAGGTAATCATCCATACAGGCACTGACTTGGCCCAGACCTGGTTAGCTTCAGCAAGGTGGTAGCCTAATCTGGCTTCAGAGCGTATTCTGGAGGGGTTGTTGTTGTGTTATTTTGTTGTGTTATTTTGGTTCTGAGAATTGGGACATTATTGCCAGTAAAAACCTGTCTGAGATGGAAATGAATGGCACTTGTTTCCATATAAGAATGGTTAGAATGGTTGGGCTGGTAACTTCCTAAGGCCACATCATGACTCAATGATAAAGGTTGGATTTGACCCAGTCACTTAGCCACTGGTCCATAGTCACTGTTGTTTCTCTTTCCCACCCTCCTTTAAGTTTAGCAAGGGAATTGATCACAATAAACAGGAATAATAAATTAATATGATGGTTACGATGATGTTTTTAAAGAGAAAATCATGTCTTCCAAATTATTCATTGTGCTTGTCAGGGTCACTGCAGAGCAGTTGTTGTAGGATTCAACGGAGTTTCTTGAAATACAAGTAAACAATACCATGGCCAAGATTGGTAGCTTAATGATGACTAGAAGAAGAAAAAGTCACGACAGAGTGGAAATGAAGCAAGTTAGGAGATGCAATGTGCTCCCAGAGAGGTCTTGCTCCACAAATCACTGTCTACACCATTGCTGTCCAATCCAAGCCCAGATGCTGCATACATACCAAGTGTCAGAGGGTGGAGCCTGCACTCAGGTAGGATGTCAGCAGCAGAGGATGGATGGATGCAAACTGGCCAGTGAAGTGTCACAGATAACAAGCACAGAGAGACTGTTAAGGTCAGCTGGAAGAAGCAGACAGTACACAGGTAGCAGGTGTTAGACAGATGGCTATGCTCTTCAGAGAAAACAAAGCACCAAAATGAGATTGCTATTTTTGTCTATGAATGCAGACCCAAAAAAGGGCTTTTGCTGTCATCTAATGCACAGATTTCTATTACCTATTATAGGTCAGATGTGCATGAATGTCTTGTATTCGTATTTAAGGTATTCAATAATGAATATTCAATATTAAATGAATGTCTCTGTATTGAAGGTAGTTGCAAACTGAATGACAATTGCAAATTAAATATTTGCTCAAAATTGGTGCAATAAAAGCATGAATAAAACAACAATTTAAACAAACAAACAAAACTTTAAGGGGGAAAAGGAGGGAAAGCTCAATAATAAAAACAACTTCATATGTCATCTTTTTTCTTCTTCTTATAGATAGAAGTCTGCAATAAACTGATAAACTGCTGGGCAGGAGTGTGTGTGTGTGTGTGTACAAATATTTTGACCCAATTGAGTGGTTGTTGAGTAGGAAAAGGAGGTATGTATCCTCAAGGCTGAGGATACGGTTCAACACTTTCACCCAGCTGCAAGATAGGTGGGAAGGGACACAATACCGATATCACATAGATGCTTCATGTATAGAAGAGCCACTGTCCACTCATTTCTGACCTCATGAGGAAACCATACACAGAAAAGTCCCTGCTTCCATATGTGTGTTTCCCTTTGCATGGGAGACACTTGTTTTTATTTAAAAATCAACGAAGACCTTTTCCCCCTGCTGAAAGCAGCAGCTGCTGAATAGTCAACCTGGCAGCCTGTTGTGGATATGAGTTTTTTGGTTCAGCTGTCATATATTGACCCAGAAACATTGAATATTTTTTTTAAAAAAAAAAAAGATGCATGAACATTAATACTTTCAAAACTAATATAAACACCACTTCCTTGTGCATTGTTCTAATATTGTTTATCCATGTATAATTCCTCTTTACACATTATTTTTTTCCAGCTATCATAGTTTGGGCAGCGTTAGTGTAATAAAATATTTGAGAGACGTAAGGGTGGGGAATGAATTTGATTTTTTTTGCATTTTAATGAGAAGCTACCCAATTCACACTTCTCCAACTAAGACGTGACCCAAAACACAATTACCCATCAAAATCCACAAATTTTGTGATGCAGTTCTCCAAACAGAAAGTATGTAAAGGTAAAGGTAAGGGGACCCCTGACCATTAGGTCCAGTCATGACCGACTCTGGGGTTGTGGCGCTCATCTCGCTTTATTGGCCGAGGGAGCCGGTGTACAGCTTCCAGGTCATGTGGCCAGCATGACTAAGCCGCTTCTGGTGAACCAGAGCAGCACACGGAAACACTGTTTACCTTCCCGCTGGAGCGGTACCTATTTATCTACTTGCACTTCATGCTTTCAAACTGCTAGGTTGGCAGGAGCAGGGACCGAACAACAGGAGTTCACCCCGCCGTGGGGATTTGAACTGCTTAGTGGTTTAACCCACAGCACCACCCATGTGTGGGATTCCATGAACACCAGTGCATACTATGCCAATTCTTGGCCAATGCGCTAATACTAATTGGTCCCCCAAATCAGGCTTTGAATTTTCTCAGCAGCAATGAAATAAGAAGAAGGAGCAAAGCCTAAACAGTTGTATCCACAGACTCAAAAAAGTGATATAAATGATTCCACTGATTTATTGGGTGCACAGAGCTCGCTGGTATTATGAAACATATTAGGGGAAATTACATATGAAAATAAAGCATCTTAAGGCAATACTATATAAATTGCACAAACTAATTAATTGTTTAATGATATGAAGTAATAAATAACACTGACAAGCAAGCTAACAGAGCATCTGAGTGAACTGGAGTAAATTGGCCCCCTGCTGCATCAATGGTTCTCAGGACAGGGAACCTTGGCACACTCCACCATTGGCTTCCAAAATATGTTCTACTTTCTCTTTTGTTTTGTCTTCATGGATGCTTTCCTACTCCTCTCATCATCAGGATCACAACATCCTAGCAAACAGCAAAACCTAGCACGAAGTTCCAAGCAGTTTACATAGAAATTACACAGAGATAGCAAATAGCCATCCATTTTAATCCTTCGTGGCTGCTCTAGGTAAAAGGTAAAGGTAAAGGACCCCTGGACGGTTAAGTCCAGTCAAAGGCAACTATTGGGTTGCAGCGCTCCTTTCACTTTCAGACAGAGGGAGCCAGCGTTTATCCACAGACAGCTTTCCAGGTCATGTGGCCAGCATGACTAAACTGCTTCTGGTGCAACAGAACACTGTGACGGAAACCAGAGCGCACAGAAACGCTGTTTATCATGGCTGCTCTGCTGTGTTATAAACCTACCAGAATTGCTTGGTATGAAGGCCTAACAGAGCCCAGATTAACACAGAGAGAAAAATGCATATATTAGGCTAAAATGCATTCTGTTATAGACACGTGAAAAAATCCAAACTTTCCATTTTCACAGGGATTGGGAATGGTTCTGACATATACTTTACAATACACATGCCTTATATATTATTTCCTTCTCATAGGGAACATATTCACCTTAAAAACATTTAAACACTGGGGGGGGGGTTATAGATCTGTTTTGAGCTAGCTAAGCTTTCACTATGCCATCTGCCATTTTAAGAGTGGTTCATTATGTAAATGTAGGTATGGAAAGTACATTTAACAGCATTTTGTGTAACATAGTATCTGGATATAGAAACTAGCTAAATGGTTTCTTTTTATTACAAGAAAATATGCGGGGAAGGGGGGTGCCAGGAAAAAAACTAGAAAGGAACTGGCACAAAAGCAGACAAGCTGGCCATGGCATTGTGGACAAATACATGCTTGGGACTATAAAACAAGCCCAGAGCTTCTGCAAAAATAATTATAGGTGACATTTTAAGTTTACAGGATGTGACCAAGGACACCAATGAATTTTAAATGAAAGGACCGAGAATTCTTTAGAAATGAGCGTCAAAGATATAGCGGCCGGGAAATGGTTCATTGTTAGTTGCTTTTAATAGTATCTTGGAAAGGTCAAAAATCAATCAGTTTGTTACATGAAATAATCTGAAGTGGAGTTTCATATTATAAGGCAAGCTCCATTGTAAGAAATGACACAGTTTGGGGCAAGGCAGTTAAACAATTGGGATGATCCAGGAGGAAACAAGAACTGAGTTGAAGTCTATGACATTATATAAAGGTGAAAAAATTATGCCTGAAGAAAGGTTTGAATCATTTGGTCATTGTAAGGTTTCAGAGCATGTTTACTTGTTAACTTGTTTTCTTGCTGTTCTTTCTCTGGATCACAAAAAGACTCCCTGCGCCATTGTCCCATTGGTCAAGATCCTAGGCTTCAGTATTCGTTTCCAGAAAGAGAATGGTCCTATTGGGGCATGTTAACCCTTCTTCACACATGGAGACTCTCAACAGAAGACTGCAAAAAGGAACACCAGCAATATCAAGTTGTTATTAGTTTTCAATGTCCACGGCTTCTTTTAAAATAAAATAATATTATTGAATTTAGAAAAATAGAAATAGATATAATTTTTTGCAAATGCATTTGTGTATTCAAAAATCTCAGACTTGCACATCATGGACAGGTGAAAATGTGTATGAAAAGAGATAATGAAACTCTGTGGCAAGGCTGGTAAAGTGTGTTCTGTTGCCCACGAAAAGCTGTGAGGAGGCTGTAAATTAAGTAACAACTTTCGTGATGGCTTGCAAACTAAATTTAAATATTCCAACAAAATAAATAAACATATTCATACTGAAAAATAGAGTTATGCTGGTATAAGATGTATTAAAAAAAGGTTTATAGTGCATCAGAAATGGAGAAAGTGTGATAAAATATAAGGCCCAATTGAAGAGGCATTCCCTCTTTTACAGAAAACCAAGTGATCATAGATTAAACCGTAGCACGTCTCCTAATCAACAGGCCTTTCACCCAACATCAAACTGACATTGACTTGATTTCATGCTCTGTATATTCTTTACAACAGTAGGTAGGAGGAAGAATTAGGAGCAGAGGCATGTATCAAAATATGTCAGAGGTTAGAGTTCCTTCAATAAACACCTAGCACTTCCCATTAATGTCACTTGAAAGACATTTGTGCACAAAAGTATATAGTGAAAAGATGTAAGAGAGAAAAATGAATGGCAAAGAGGAGTTGTTCCTGCAGCTATATTGCTTTCACTAGCTAAGCCATGCACAGCAGGTGGGGTGTCTTAATTTGGCTTTGGGGGGGCATTGTAAATGGCTTACTCCATTGCCTCATGTGCTTTCACACTTACTTTTAGTTGGTGGAACCACATGAGCAAGATATATGATGGCAAGATCACTCTACTTGGGCTTTGGGTGAAGCTCATATAATAAGGCACAATATTCCCAGTCCTGCCATGCCCACTTGGCGTTTTCAGACATTCCTAGAGTGCTTGTTAGACCAATCTACAGAAAAAAGTGTATTTCACAAAGCTGTGGGGCACATGAATGGGCCCAGAACCCCATTTTGTTCAGCCCACATTGTATGTGAACTGACCTAATTTGCACCTCACACACTAGTACACAGACCAAAACATAATTATCCTTTGGATTTCAGTCTTAAAAAAACAACCCAAAACAACTCCTTTTTTTATCACATACTGAGCAAATAAGCTACATTGACACCAGTGAAAAAAGAGAAGAACCAGGAGTGGTAAATGAGGAGCAGTAAATCAATCTATTTCTGGTGTTGCATATACATTTACTTATGGCATTCACCCTTTTAAAAGAACTGCAATAACTATACATTGAAGCATGCCCCTCCTACCTATGACATTTTGCAACTTATCATACTAGTTATTGACTTTCTTAATATCTATATTATATTCTGATGCTTGATTCTTTGTAATTATCTCTTCCATCTTTACTTAACATCAATAACCTCCTATGACTAGTGCAGGAGCATTCTTAGACCAAACTAGTGTCATTTTCTTGTGTTCAGATTAGTTATTGGCGTCTTGCAGCATTGTGCCATGGATAGAGTGTGGAGGAACACTGAAGAGGTAATTGCTACTATTTTCAAGGGTTTGGGCATTCAATTCTCAATTAAAATTAGAGTGTACTGTTCATCTGAATCCCCTAGGTTGCCTTGAAAAACTTCTCTGAACATGCTTAGATTAGGGGAGCAGGTGCTAACTGGAGTTTTATAGTTAATGTCAGCCTCATTGCTCTTTATGTCTCAAGACATAAATCCCTTGGTTGCAAACATGTTGAATACTATTTTTCTTCTTGGGTGAAAACTAAAAGTGGTAGCTATAGTACTCATCCATATTCATGCACATGAGAAATGGAGAGCATTCCATTTCTAAGCAACAATGTCATTAACGTCACTCTACACAATTTAATTTTAGGCATTTTTACCCCCAAAAGGTGCAAAACATAATCATAGCTATAATTAACAGCAATGGAAATTGATGGTGCTAAAGACAGCAGCATAATCAATAAAGGGAGTCAACTAATGAAGCAGAGCTTCACTGTTCTAGGTTGTAAGGAGAGAAAGAAGATACTCTTGCATCACAGATCACTGTAGTCTCATTATAGGACAATACAAGAAAGGTAGTAAATGAAGCAAACAATGGGAGGGGCACAAAGCATGCAATATGGGTGCTTCTTAATATCTCAGGCTTTGGCCATTCAAAATAAGATAAGCATAGAAATAATCTCTCACTGGGACATAAGAGCCCATTCACACAACTATGTTCACAATACAATGCCATTGGAGAAAGCTTCTACAGTTTAGTTTTCCCTCTGCCATGTGCATACTAAATACTAATGATGCTGGATGTAGCAACTGGTGAGCCAGCCAACATGTGTAAGCTTAAGCAGTGCTTTTTCTGAGCTCAATTTTCATGTGAATACATATTTCCTCCCACTTCAAATGTCACAAAGAAGCAGGTATAGCAGACATGTGAAATTCCTAATACAGTGGTTTACGAACTTAATCCGTTCTGGAATTCCGTTCTTAAACCGAAACCGTTCTTAAACCGAGGCACGCCGATGCCCTTCCACCGTTCAGATTCTGTTCTTAGACCAAGGTAAAGTTCACAAACCGGAACACTACTTCCGGATTTGCGGAGTTCGTAAACTGAATCGTTCTTAAACTGGACTGTTCTTAAACCGAGGTAACACTGTACAAATTTCAAATGTTTTCTTACTTCAGATCTTGGAGTTGTTCCACATAAGCCACCATTATGAGAACATGGATCTCAGGGTCCTTCTCTGGTCTTATTCAACTATAACATAGATACCAAAAAACTTGCCTCTGTGGCTTTGTCCCATCAATATAGCATCTAAAAGTATGAAAGCTCAGGCACTTTCTAGACTGAATAGTCATAACAGCTGTTGTTTACTGCATATGTGCCCAGTCTTGTGAATACATTCTTCAAATGTAAAAGGAGTAAGAAATAGTTGCCACAAGAGGCACTCACCAATCTCTCTCTCTCTCTCTCTCTCTCTCTCTCTCAGCACACATAAACAACCACATCCAGAATAGACACAAATGAGGAAAGGTGCATAAAGTACATAGAACAGATGATTAATAGATCTAGAAAGACATGCTTCAAGAAGTGTGACTGTTAATAGCATTCCTCATGCTCAGTGAACTTGTACCTCAGGTGGTAGATGTTCCCCTTCAGGTCAACAGTGATCTGAAGCAGCTGATACCTCAAAATCCTGATGGATTCAGCATTGTTGAATTCTAGTAACAAAGTGAAATGGAGCCAGAAATTGAATGTATCTGGTTACTAAATCATGTTTTTGAAAAGTGTTGCATTAACAATTAGGCCTTAAGCATTTGCTTTGCTTCACTTACCTGGCCTTGCCTACTACTTTATAAAACATCCTTTAGTGCTTGCAAAAGTCAACAAACAAAATTATGTAATACTAATACAAGGTAAAGCATGGAGTATATATGCTGGTAATTATTTAATGAAGAAAAATGATCAGAATCTCATCAAGATTTGGAATTTAGCTATTTGAATATGAAAACTTTGCATTGGCATTTGGGAATATTATATTTTAAAAGTCCATAGAACATTGGAATGTTGACTATATTAGGGATGTGCATTCATTTTAAAAAAATGAATGAAACATTAAGGAAATGTATCCTATTTGTTTCATTCTTTGAGTAATAAAAACAAAAAGGAATTGAATGAATTCTACCAGCCCTATAAGCTAGCTTAGGTGGCAAGCAGTAACTGTCATGCAGTGCGTTTCATGGCTGATTTGGGATTTGAACCACCCTGGTTTCCAAGGTCCTAGTCTAACCACTACACCACACTGGCTCTTCCACTGGAGGAAGTTTATCTCCCCACTCCATGTATGCTGCATAAGCACTGCATGGACACATTTTTCTGGTGGGGGGGTAGTGTGATGCTACCCAGTGTGTCTAATGCAAGTTCTGGCCCTCTGTATGTTTTTGGACTACAACTCCCATCAACCCTAGCCAGGACTAGTGGCCAGGAATTATAGGACCAAAGTCCAGCAGCAGCTGAGGACCACAGGGTAGCTCTCCCTAGTCTAATGTAACATGACTGAAATTTCCATATACAGATCCAAAATACATGCTTGTCTTGATACAGCAAGGATCATGCTGCTTTGAAATGCACAAATCATTACACCACTACAGGATGTGGATGTGCTTTCAAATTCACATCACACTGAAGACAATGCTGTGTACAATCTTGAATGTCCAGTAGAGTCACCCCCATGGTTCTGATCCAGCAAGTGATGTACAGCCACCTTAGCCTTTTTAGCAGGGTTGTGATTATGAGTGAAGATATGGGAGTGCAAACTCTTTGAAGACAGCAGTCTGCAAGATGCTCAAATAAATCATCCTTTTACCATGTTTCAAACAGTGCCCTTCCAATCAGGGCAGCAAAATTTGTAGCAGGGAACTTCAGAACAAGACACCTTCTTCCTTCTCTGTGTTTGATGAGAAAGCATCACCTGAATTTTTGACAACAAATATACTGAGTTGACATATTAGACCAGCAAGCGTTGAACTTAAAATATACTTTAGCTAGAGTTATGGGGAAATATTCACACTTCCAGCAGAACTGTCAAAAATCCTGTTTTTGACACATTTACAAAAAAAAATGAATAGTTTGACATTTGCTTGACAATTTCTTGTTCTGCATTTGTGTGCATAAGAGATCTCCACTGTACTCTCTGCCACACTATCTGAACATTAATGAACTGACCTAAATTCCTATTTGTTAGGGAGGAAGACTTTTTTAAACACCTAGAATATATTAATACATTTGGAAATAACGCTTGAATGCAGAAATTTGTTTGATAGATTGTATACAGAGGGCTTAAGAAGTGTCTCCCTAGGCTCAGAGGAATCAGATTTCTTTAGGTTGCATTCTATGTCCATTAACATCACTACCATACACCTTCCATGGTTGGAAAGGAAAGGAAAGGGCAGACTTGGCAGGCATTAGCAGTGGGCTCTATTTGGGTCTTGGGACTGCCTAAGGATGCCTGCTACTAATGTTAGCTTTGAGCACCAACTTGAGCAGACATCACGCGAGGTGTCTCTCTAAGTCCAGCTCCATAGAGCTATATACAGCAGTGGTTGCCATCCATTTTAGATTCATGGGCATATTTGGGATTTTGAGAGGGTTCCATGGGCATCATGTCCTCTGGCTGTTTATCTTCTACCTCCCTCCAAGAGAGAGAAAGAGAGGACTAAGTCTTTACTTTTCTTTTCAATGTTTCAAGAGTTGGATCCTGCAGAATTAAAATGGATCTTCATGAATTTGCAAGAGTTGGATCCTGCAGAATTAAAATGGATCTTCATGAATTTGCATGATTTTATATGGGATCTCGCTTTTCCCTAACAACCATCAAATTAGGCTGAGTATGGGATGCAGGTAGCACTGTGGGTTAAACCACAGAGCCTAGGGCAGGCATCCCCAAACTTCGGCCCTCCAGATGTTTTGGACTACAATTCCCATCTTCCCCAACCACTGGTCCTGTTAGCTAGGGATCATGGGAGTTGTAGGCCAAAACATCTGGAGGGCCACAGTTTGGGGATGCCTGGCCTAGGGCTTGCCGATCAGAAGATTGGCGGTTCGAATCCCCGCGATGGGGTGAGCTCCCGTTGCTTGGTCCCAGCTCCTGCCAACCTAGCAGTTCAAAAGCACATCAAAGTGCAAGTAGATAAATAGGTACCGCTACAGTGGGAAGGTAAACAGCGTTTCCGTGTGCTACTCTGGTTCGCCAGAAGCGGCTTTGTCATGCTGGCCACAGGATCTGGAAGCTGTACGTCGGCTCCCTCGGCCAATAACGCGAGATGAGCGCCGCAACCCCAGAGTCGGTCACGACTGGACCTAATGGTCAGGGGTCCCTTTACCTTTACCTTTATGCTTAGCAAAATGGTTTAACAATCAATTCCACTTCACAGAAAACTCTGGGAACTGTAACACTGGGAGGGCAGTAAGGGTCTCCTAACAATTTTCAGCACCCAAATTTTTTGAGGGGAAGCCATGGCTGCTTAAAGTGGCATCCCAGTGCTTCAAATGTATATGGTGTGAATCTCCTCCTGGTACACACTCCTGTTAGTTTGCTGCTCATGCCCCTAGCTAGCATTTATAATGCCTTCATTAAAACAAGCCTCTGGAAAAGCAATGTAGTTGAAAACTAAATGGCTTTATTAACTCTCAGAATGGTCAGGAGTCAATAACCTTCCAGCCTAAGAACAATTTTTAGTTCTAGATGGTAGGTCCTTGGAGTTTTCCCTACAGCCGGTATTCCCCTCTTCTATTTTCCTAAAAGTTCAATTCTGCTGATTTCCAAGAGCCAAGAATGTAACATAACTCATCCAGTGGTGTGTGATTTAATTTCTTCTAAAGTGCTATTTTTGAAACTCATGATTCAGACTAAAAAGGCCTAGGGGAGCTGTTAGCTCTGCAAGGCAGGTGGCAAGTGATGGTCTAGACTTCACAAGACTTCTGGTAACTGGATGCCAGTGAATTGGAAAAGGTCGGGAATTGTGCCTTAAATATGCTTGGTGCTCAAACAAACTGCTCTAAATATGCCTGATGCTCATACTAACAGCCTGCATTGCCACGTGTTCAATAGTCTGGGCTAAGATTACCAATCCATGCAAATATCTCATTCCGCAGCATCTTACCATTTGCTTCCCTTTAATTACAACTGTGTTTATAGCTTCCTGCTTGGAACTCTCATTATTTTGTGGACTGCAGACATAATAACTATCATTAATGTGAAAAATTAATGCAACTAATCAATGCAATCACTATATTCACAGCCATTTCTATTTACAAGCAGAATTTTTGCTCGTGAAGAGCTGGAAATGGCATTTCGTTACTAGGGGAAAAGGCAAACTGTGTGTTGCTGACACTGCGTACGTCTGTGACTGTGGCTGCATTTCAGCTGCGTAATTCTTCCGAGAAATATAAGTTCTTGGAGCCATGTAGATGGAGATCTTAAAGACCTATGCTGAGACCAACTCAAGTGCCATTTTACCTTGTTTGCTGTTGCCCATTTGTTCAGGTTTGTAGCATAAAAACTAGAAAAGAGCCACAATGGATCAAACGATAAGACTATCCCCATATGTGCTGCCCACCACCTGGTATTCAGAGCCATAATGCTTCTGATGTGAGGTAGCGTACAGCCATCATGATCAGTAACCATCCTTGGAGGCCTGCTGTAACAACTCTGCAAGGCACTTTAAGTACAAAGGAATTTTTCCCACATTCAACATTGGAGGGGGGGGAGGGGTTTGCTGTTCCCATAGCAACTCCCTCCCCATCATTCTTGTCTTATACATTATTTGTTATTTAGTCATCTTAGTTGTATTCAACTCTCCATGACCCCATGAATCAGAGCATGTCTTGGACACTCTCACTTTCTTCTCAAAGCTTCTCCTTTTTTATGTGCATGGAGTTTCCTTGGCAAAATACTGGAGTTGATTGCCAGTTCCTTCTCCAGGTGTATCACATTTAATCTAAACTGGCAAGCCCTAGCCAGGTTACATAGGGTTTATGTGATCCAGCAGGGCTTTTTCATGGTTTCTTGGGGTCATTATTCACATGAAGGAGGATCTTCAGTATTTTTCAGGAATGGTGCCAATGTAATGAGCAGCTGAACAACAAACAAAAAGGGTTTTTGAGGGCACCACTTTTGCCCTCAAAATGAAAACAGGTGAGCATTCAGTATAGACCTAGTTTGGGTGCAAGTCTTCTCCTTGCCAACAATAGCTGTTGATTTGACTGCTCTTTCTTCAAAATATGACAGTGTGAAGCATGTTCTTTCAATGGCGTGCTGAACATAATGTCTGGAACTTTTTCAGACTTAGGAAAGTTCAGCGTTGAACTTTCAGTGATGATCCATTACTGCATGTATCTGTGAATGCCTAAAAATGGAATAAAATGGATAAAATTCATTTTATCACTGACAGTCTGGATAAACATATTTTAAAAATGTGGCATTTGCTTAATTCCCAGTAACAGCCAGAATTAGGATGTATAGCAATTGGTTAAGAAGAAAAGAAGAGAAATAAGCAATACTTCTTAAAGATAAACAAACAAACAATGGATACTGGTGAAGTGGCCTTCCGTTTTGTGAGGTCAGCTGAAAAGACCAATGGGAAATATACATACTGTAGTCTTCATTCTGTCTTTGTATCCCTAAGGTAGCTGCAAATACATACTCAATGGTAACAGGGTCTTGGAGGATTTAGCTGCCTGCTATGTCACTGATAAGAGTGACCTCAACAAAAACAAATGCTTCATTCAGGAAAAAATAAATAGTAATGGGCTCGTATCAGGAGCACCTAAGGGAAGAGGGATATCCCAGATTAAAGTGTAATGTGCCAGGTGAACACACCAGTGCCAGGAGAGTCCTGAAATACCTTTTAGTCCAATACCCTATGGAGCAGTTCCAAATAGGGCAGCTTTCTCTAAAAACAAAAACAAAAACTTGAAATAATATATTAAGATGCACAGCCAGCAGATAGATATTTTGACCCTTGTGTGGGTAATTCAGAAATGAGGGGCTTTGCACACTCTCCAGTGGGAAAAAGCCCACAACAGAGTTAAAAGTACTCTCAGAATTAAGCAGAATATAGTGTGGAATATAGGTTGTTAACTAGGGACACAGGAGGCACTGTGGTCAGTAAAGCAAGATGAGCGCCGTAACCCCAGAGTCGTTTGCAACTGGACTTAACTAGTGTCAGGGGTTCTTTACCTGTACCTTTATAGGTTATTAAACCCTTTTCATACCCTGCTTAGTTTGCTTACAGCTCTTGCCCCCCCCTCTTTACCCCTCTTGCAATGAACAGACCACACACTGTTAAGTAACTTCAAATTCTCTACTTATTAAATCCAAAGGTCTGGTTCATACGTTATTCCATGCAGCAGCAGGGAGAACACAGGTAGATTACTCTTGAGTTTAAAATACAGCATATAGTTTCAAACATTTGGTCTGAACTTGAATTAGGACACATCTGCCCTGGTCAGTTATATGGCTGGAAGAGGGAGAGAGAAGGGAAGAGAAACAGCTTTACTTCCTCCCTCATGGAGAAGTGGTGTAACCTAGCTGAGTCCAGGAACAGAACTCTATGGTCTTAACCCCTTCATGCACTAGCTAGCATTAACGCATAGTTATGTTTGACTGCAATTTCACACACTAGATAGCTTTAAATATGCATTATTAAGTTTTTAAAAGAAACTTCAATAACTTTTATTTGGGGGCAGAATTATATAAAAAGGGGAGACTTTTCCCCTTCTGAGTGCCTGAATCCCATCAAATTTCAGTAAGATAGCTACAGTGGTTTTCATGCAAAAGCAGTAGCCACCTAGAACCCTTTAAAAAACATTTGGGAATGCATTGAAAAGCATCCCGTCTAGGTGGTGTGCCTTACTTTGAATGTGGGTTATGCACTCAGTCCTAACACATATCTGCAATAGCATAACTGCCAAGTTTTCCCTTTTCTCGCGAGGAAGCCTATTCAGCATGAGGGAAAATCCTTTTTAAAAAGGGATAACTTGGCAGCTATGCAATAGAGTTACTGGGACTACTTTTATGACAGAACATTTCTTTTAAACTGAAAACTCGTTTCTTTTTTGCTGCTAAGTGGGACTTTTATAGACTCCTTCCCTACCATTTCTACTCCAGTCATATTCTGCAATGTTTTCTAAAGAGCACTTGAACATGCTCTTCCGTCGTGTCTTGAAACACTCAGGGCTTGCTTTCTATTCTCCTTGACTACTCTCTCAAACACAACCAGAGTCACAAATCACTTCGCAAAGCTGTCCCTTCCGAACATCGCTTGAACAAGATCGTGATTGCTCAGCTCTGATTAACTGTTATGCCCATTCTGAATCTTCAAAAGGAAAAGTGGGTGGGGGAGGACTTTGGGATCGTAAAGATAGAAACGAGCATTTGACTCTAAATTGCAAATGTATTGATTGCTACAATATTGATGTACACATATATAAACTCAATAAACAATTTGTTTGAGCTGAAGCACTTGGATTTCGGCCAATCTGTTCTCGTTAGCTTCAATGAATAAAGTGGCAAAAGTCCAGGTTCCTTGTATACATTAGGTTGTGGTTTCAGGGGGCAATCCTAGTCCAGGATCTGCTGCGATGCAGCTCAACCATACTCTGCTGGTGCTAAGTCCCCAACCCCAGCTCAACCAAAGATACACTTGGATAACTTAGCCAGCTAAGTAAAAGCTGGCTAAGCCAAGGCTGGTATAAAATCACCCAACAGGGTGTTGGGGGTGTGGGGTGGGACCAGAGAAGGGAGACACCTCTGACTACAGTCAGTCGAGAGTCACTTTCTATGGTGCACTAGGAATGAGCCTTTTTACCTCATTCTACACCTTCACTCTGCCTCACATGACACTTTCTAAACTAGGAGAATTTCTAAATTTATATTAATATGGGAATTAGGAAATAGATTGTGTGCATGGCTTTCAGTTCCTTCAGTCAATTTGCATCTTTTGCTCTCCTCTGTGTCCATTGATGAAGTGAAAAAGAATGAATGATTACCCTTAACTAATTTGTATACAAAAGCAGTGTTCAAGTAGTATTAATATTAGGCAGGAACCATTGTTTTCGACACCTGGTAATAACTTGATTTTTTAAGGCAAGCCTACCCAGAGGTGTTACTTTATCATGTATATTTGTTTATGGTTTTTTTAACTGTTGATCTTGTTCTATAATGACATATATATATCAGTTACCTAAATGCATCTCCAACAGTTAATTACTTTTAAGGATTTCCAAGCATATAGCTCTCCCCCTCTCTCATTGTTGTTGCTAAAAACAGCCACAGGATCCTTGCTTTGGATCAGTGTAATACATGGTGAGAAATCTTGACCTTTCCTTCCTTGCACTGATTCCCTGATTCAACCCACACCCTTAGAAATAGCCAGGAGGCTAATTCACTGTTATTCTCATGGTGGAAACTTTTAAAAGGGGGGGAGGATGCTTCTCTTTTCTTAACACCAGCAGCAGCTGTGATAAGAGCACTGCCAAATCTGTTTGGCTGTTCCAGCTTCCCACCTGTGAATGGGGGTACCAAAGTGATGTGACCATTTTGCAGCAATATGGTAATAGCAACCTGCTGAAGGGAACTTGGATCAGGTGTAATTTATGCCATCTTATTTATGCCATCTTAATTTACACTGACTAGCTTTATGTCAGCTTCTTGTGTGTAGTATCGCTCCCTTCATCAATCATATTGGATTTGTCAGCTAACTGATGTTGAGCTGCATTTGTTTTATTTATTTAAGATACTGTTGGTTCATAATCTATAGCACTCATTTCCAAAGCACTCACTAGTTGCCTTCGACAACAGATTAATATTTCATAAGGTAAAGGGACCCCTGGCCATTAGGTCCAGTCGCGAACGACTCTGGAGTTGCGGCGCTCATCTTGCTTTACTGGCCGAGGGAGCTGCCGTACAGCTTCCGGGTCATGTGGCCAGCATGACTAAGCTGCTTCTGGCAAACCAGAGCAGCGCACGGAAACACTGTTTACCTTCCCGCAGGAGCGGTACCTATTTATCTACTTGCACTTGACGTGCTTTCGAACTGCTAGGTTGGCAGGAGCTGGGACCAAACAATGGGAACTCGCCCCATCGCAGGGATTCGAACTGCCGACCTTCTAATCAGCAAGCCTTAGGATCTGTGGTTTAGATCACAGTGCCACCCACTTACATAAATTTCTGCATTTTCCTGTTGCATGATTTGGAGAAGCATAGCTAAATACCGAGACATTGTCTAATAACTTGAAGGGGAAAATAACTCTGAGAAGTATTAAAAATTATCAGTGAAAAAAAGAAAACAAATCTTGGTGGCTTTTCAAAAAAGATAGCTAAAAATATCGTTAATCAACCAACTGCTTCATCAGCTGATTCGCAGGCTAACTTGAAATGTGCCCCCCTGCGGTGCATTTGGGGGGCGAAGAGGGATAAAAGGTTTCTAGGTTGCTTGCGATTAAACCATAAGGTATTTCAACAGGTTTTCACACCAGCCCTTTTATGTTCCTTACATTTATGCTATAGCCACAATGGTGGGGGAAACCCTGGCCCTCCTGATGCTTTTGATGGTAGTGGCAATTTTGTTGCTTTAACATTGGGTTTTAATGGTTGTAACCCATAGTGGAAGCCTAGGATTCCAGCATTTCTTTTTGAATGATTTTTTTTCATTCAATTTCTAATTGAAGTTCCTGGTTGAATTAGGTAAACAGGAACTCCATTCCTTTTCTCTGCTTTCCCCCTCCTCTCCTGCTTTCCCCCTCCTCTCCACAGCTAGCATACCAGTTTATTATTATTTTGTCTTCCCGGCCTCCTTTCCCTTCCTTGTTGTGTTCGATTTCCACCTCTCTGCACACAGATATATGCTGCAGTGCTCATGCTTTTGATTTCATTGCCCTTTTCTTGTTTTGGCAATGGATTTTTGAGGGCAAAGCAATCCAAAGGAAATGCAGCATTTAACAATGCGGCCTGATTCTTAATTACAGCACCAGTCCCATGTTGGGCTACAGTGGGGTAAATACAACCTGTTCTCTCACTCAAAGGCCTCTTTACAATCCCATGGTGGCAAAAGGTGACCCTAGACTAAATGAGAGACATGCTCAGTATATCAAATGGTGTGCGCACTATGAACAACAAATATAATTACTGGCTGTATTAAAAGTACCAGGGGAAATGGAACTAGACTTAGACAGCTTGCCCTTCACCTCACTGAAACACATCACTTCAGTTAAATTAAATGTGTTCTGGAGAAGTAACAGGTTAGTAGCATTGGGCATTTCCGGGTAGCCCTTGTAAAGTGCATGCGGCATGTTTGCTTGGTTCCTTCTCAGAAGCCAGAGATGAACCAAAAAGAAAGTTACGTTCTGTTTGAAAATATTGCATTGCTTTGTGAAGATCTACACCAGGAACAGCAGGGAATAAAGATCTACATCCGGAACAAGGGTGCGAGTAAACTAGCATTGCCTCCTATTCACCAAGAGGCAGCATGGGGGAACGGAGTACTGCTGAGGAGGCAGCAGATCTGGCCTCCAAGCAGCATGCTGCAGCTGTTGCTGCCACTGAAGCAATGGCAGCAGCCAGTGGGTAATACATTCCTTGAAAGCTGGATCTGCTGCCTTTGTAGATCCTACCTCCTAAGCTGGTCACCCCACCTTTGCCCACTGGTGGGCCAGCCCTGGCTATTGCCCTTCTCATCTATATCTCTCTTTAGATAAATGATTCCTCCTGAACTCTGTCTCCTTCCTGAAGAGTGGTGAGTTTAAAGACATAGTCCTCTCCCTTGGATACTAATATTCCATTGCCTCTTTTCAGCGCCATTTTGTGTGCTGGCAAGCTGGCACGGGGGAGTGTGAAACCGTCAAGATAGAGTGGAATAGTTTCTCAAGATTGGTCCTTAGGAATTGCCGCTAGACTGAGCATTTATTAGGATTGTTGAAAGAGGGAAGACATGTGACAGATATCAAGGATCCACTGGCTGTTCCCTAACAGTGATCCATCACTGGGATGAGTGATCCACCTGGGATGAATAAAGACATAGGATTCTTATCTCATTATGCATGATCAAGCTTTCTTTAGCCTCAGCCCTTGTTTTTCCCCCGCAGGACCTATTGCAGTAATCAGCAGTCGTTAACAGCCATCAACAGGTTTACCACTCTTACAGCCCATCACCCATTCCCATCACCCCACCCCCCACCCTCTGAATATATATAAGGGTCTGGTTGCTTCTGTTTCAAGTGTATCTGAAGAAGTGTGCATGCACACGAAAGCTCATACCAAAATAAAAACTTAGTTGGTCTTTAAGGTGCTACTGAAGGAATTTTTTATACCGTAGTGATCCATCAGGTTTCTCTCATAGAAATCTCAAGGCAAGCTTTAAATTTAGGCAGCTAGGGTGTCAAAATATAGCCACAAAGGAGTTTCTCCATGAGAATGGCACTGTCTCCTTCAAATGAGTTTACCCCGGCACATCTGGTTTAAAGGAATATTATATGATTGGAATCACAGATACCATTCAAAATTTTAGGTATCAAATTGAATATAAGTGCATTAGTACATTAAAGGCTAATTCAATATCTTAAGATGATATTATCATGACAAATTTTGATGCAAAAGTTACAATAATGTGATTAGGTTCATCAGTCGCAGGAAGGAAGATTTGAAATAATAAGTAGAATTTATCCATCCATTGTAATGCATTGCAGAATAGACTTTAGCATTACTGTCCATGCCTCCCAATAGATCTACATGTAACTTGCACAAGTACTTATCTGATTTTCTATATTTTTCTGCTCAAACTACTGAATTGCAAATGAGTTCTTGGTTAAAATCTGATACTTCCTATTTTATTTAACAAGCTTGCTTTATTGCTCACGAGATTCATAAGAAATCAGTTACTATCTGAAGAGTTAGGATCTGTACTAATGGTCCAGGTATTAGGAGGGTTTAAGGAATTTGAATGAATAATCCCTCTGTTCATAAGAGGAAATGATAAAGCATAAGAAGTAATGTTTACTTTCTAGGGGGACACAGTGTAACTCATAAGTTCACTAAATGTAAAATGGCTCACCTGATCTATATATGGAAGATATAAATATAACAGCAATTATTGTATTGATCTTACACTAAAAGGGGGACATTTATGAGTTACTTCAAACTCATCCTACAGTTTGGATGTAAGGGTTTTTTGTTTTGTTCTTTTAGTAGCAGTAGTAATTTCACACTGCATTACATACCAATGGATTTCATGCAGAGATTCATACTGGTAAGTGAGCATAAAAGAAGGAAAATAAAAAGAATTGCACAGGGTCAAGGATAGAAAATTCCATCTTACCGATGATATATAGATACAGATGCAACTGGTAGGCTCTTAAGAGAGTTGGCATGAGGCAATTACCAGTAGAGCCCTGAAAGATGGTGCTGATTTCTGTTGGGTTATGCCTGGATCCAAATTAACCATAGCTTTATACAGATCCTTTATGCATTTAGGTTAAGAATTTAGTCAAGACCAGGGTGAAATATTGGGAATACAAGATGAAGCACAGGACTGAATAGCACAGTCTACTCATAAATAAGGTCCGCTAAATTCAGTTGCGCTCACTCCAAAGAAAGTGGATATAGGAGCCAAACCATAATCTCCATTTCCAAGTTTTTAGAAAATGGAAGAGGAGATGCCCAGAATGGCAAAGTCAACCATTTAATCTCTCTGTGTGTGTGTGTGTGTGTGTGTGTGTGTGTGTGTGTGTGGCATAGAATCCTCTGCAAATAAGCATTCACCATAGTTATTGGTTTGCATTCAATGTTGTACTCATGAAGCATCCCAACAGTGCAATGATTTCCATTTGCACAATGGGACTTTCCCCCTCTCCTTCCCCCATTTGTATCCTGTGTCCTACCCAAATCTAATTCAGAGGGCTGAGGAAAACAGATTTTGGGGCGCTTGGGGGGGAAGAGAATGACTAAGTCCAATTTTGCAAGTCCTGGTGTTGATGGGCCGCTCCTTGACACTGCATTGGATACAAGCCATTATGTAAATGTAAAAGAGAGTTGAACCTGAACTCAAGGCTTCTCAGGGCAATAAAACCCACACGTGATGTTCCATTCCCCCTTCCTATCTGGGTGTTCTGTTAAATTAATAATTATACCAGTATGTCTTTTTACTGCATGCTGGTCTTCTTTCACTAATATCTGACACAATCGTCTTGAGGTTGGGCTTCAAGTCTGTCTTACTTAAATTGAAAGTCATGCAGTCTTGAAGTTGGTGGCTTATTTATCAGAAGTAAAGCTCATCTTTTGATTTTAAAGAAGGCAAATGGCAGGAGAGAATTAGGAAGAAACAAGGAGTCCTTTGGGTCTCGCTCTGGCAACAATGCCAGATTTCTTCTCATTCAAGCTGAATGAGTGGAGCATGCTTCCTTGTTCTGTTCATTGCTTTTCTTCTTAGTGCTGTAGAGGGATTTTTCATGAAACAAACAGCTCAGGAGAATAGGCATAATTATAGTCCTGGTTGCCATCCGGAATTACAACACTGCGGGGCTCAATTCTTTGCATCTCCTTACAAAAATGATTGTATTCATGAAACTTTATGTATTTCAGGAATCACAAAAATGATCGTCCTTCCATGTATTCTATTCACAGCAGACCTCTAGAAAGGTTACTACAGTACTGCAAGGAAAGGCACTGCCACTAGTAATGCTTTTATCCTTGAGTCTGCAGGAGCAATGTTTGAAAAGTCTAGCATACACATAAATCCATCCTATCTCCAAAACTTCTGAGGAAAACGTAGCGTCAACCTGGACAGAAAACTAATATCAAGTAATTATGAATCAACAGAAGAAATGCCTGAACTAGGGTTGTGCATCTCCAACAAGATTCAGCTCAGAGCCCTTTGGGTCTGCTTTGGTCCCTTTTCTCGCGAGAAAGCCTATTCAGCATAATGGGAAATCCCTTTAAAAAAGGGATAACTTGGCAGCTATGGTCAGGACCAGAGGCAAGATGGTGATGTAGAAGCAGGAACGGGTGCAGGGCTGAGGGTCCAGCAGCAAGCAGTCACAGGGTCAAGGAGCAAGGAGCCGGCAAGGCAAAGGTCCAAGGAGCAAGGCATCAGCAGGGCGAAGATCCAAGGGTCAAGGAGCAAGGTGTTGGCAAGGCGAGGGTCCAAGGAGCAAGGAATCGGCAAGGCAAGGGTCCAAGGAGCAAGAGGCCAGCGGCAAGCAGGCAGAGAATAGAGTTGCTGTGGCAAAGAGCTGAAGGGAAATGCTGAGCTTTTATCCCTCCCAGCTCCTGCCACCAGGTGCAGTGAGATATCAAGTGGCCTCACCTGAGTGACCACTCCTTGCCTCTCCAGTACAAGCTGAGGACTCACCTGAGTGGCCACTCCTTGCTTCTCCAGCACAAGCTGAGGCAGGCCCCAGTCCTGCAAAGCACTAAAGGCCCCAGAGCCTGACTCCTGCCCATACTCCTGACAGTTTCACTTTTGCGTGCCCAGGTGTTCCCCCACCCGATGGACCATTTAGCCATTAATAATGAGACATGACAAGTTCTTTTTTGGTCAAATTAGGCCACAACTTCATGGGCTACAAATGTAAGAGGTGGCATAGGCATTGGGCAGAACACATCCCTCCTGGCCCGACTGCTGGGAGTACTTAATTTGGGGGTCAACTGGAAGAGGGAGTTCTTGACCTACATCAGAGTAGCTTCCCCCCTGGATTGCACCTGGGGAGTGCTGTGGCCCTAGCCCCTATCTGGGCATCTGGACAGAAGCATCTCCCCTGGATCTCATTAATGGAATACTCCATTTTGTGGAGGGGCAGACAGAGGCCACAACCTCCCCTCTGTCCAAGCTTTTCTCAGCCGGAACTTGCTGGAACTCATCTGGCATTAATAGTTAAGCATAGAGACATCATTTCACTTTTCTCAAACATATCTGCAGCTTTCTCCCCTCATTTATGTTGGCCTGATATGTTTTAGTTAGTTACCCCACCAACCATTTTCACTCTGCAGGCGATTCGTGTTTAAACAAAGTGGCTCCTAGTTCAACTCATACTTCCTAACTAACTATATTTCCACCTCCAGGTCGCAAAGCATGTTGGCTCTGAGTTACTCCTTTCTTGGTCCCTGTTATGGGCACAAGTTTAACATTCTTGTGATTTGGGCATTTCTTGGTTCCTTCTGGGCTTCTGGGCATTCATACACCTTATACAGCTCTCTTACACAGAGAGAATGAGAGAGAGCCTTGAAATATCTCAAGTACTAAGAGGAACATTTAGGTAGGAAATTTCATTGAGTTTTATTAAGAAATGTATTATTAGTCTAATACAATACTAACAATATGCAGTAATACAACATGATGAATGAGTAGTACCCCTTTCATATTGCAACAGCAGTATATTAGACTAATAGGATTCAGTCTTAATACACTGTGATGGATGATGTACTAGCAATTGTGTTAAATTATGTATATTAGAAAAACCACTTTCTGTGGAGCAACCTCACATTTTGTCTCTTATAGATAAATAGGGTTAGTAATGATACTGATAAAATACTAATGCAGATTTTGTCTCATGAATGTGCTGTGAGTCTTTAGCCTTCTTTTACTTCAGCAGGGTTTTCCCTTGTCATTATGTAAATGGTTTTCTGTTCCACATAAAGCTGAACAAAAACCCAGATTTCTAGGTTGAAATCTCCATGTCTCTATGAGTAGCAGTTTACATATATTTCTTCAAGGCATATTTCATTTTTAAATTCTCCCTGTTGGATTTTATTTTATGCCCAGGAAAGAAACAAAGGATGTTGAGGGTGTTGAGGAAGGGCCAAATTCCATCTCTGGCATCTCGACTTGAATGGTCAGACTGTGAGTGATGGGCAGGAACCCTGGAGAGCTGCCCATAATAATTTGGTCTGACTCTGTAATGTGCAGCTTCATATGTCCTTAGTTGTCAACCTTCTGCCAAATGAGGTGGGGTGGCAGGTGTACAAGTGGGAATGTTGAATCGGTGGTGATGTCTCTACCAGTATATCCATGTACTGTAGTCCCAATCTCAGCACCACCCTGATCTGCCCAGACGACCAGCAGCAATGCTGGTGTCAGGAAGGCAGCTCTGCCCCACCTCATACCACCGAGGTTACCAGGGATGGGGGTTACCAGTGCCAGGTGGCTAGTCTAGGAGTTCAGAGTGACAAAGAGGAATGTTGTGGTATCAGATACATTGTGCCACTTAAGTGCTTTCCCCAAAGATGCTGTTTTCTGTCCTGGCTCTTTTACTCAGCTGTGAAAGGATAGGTTGCTCAGACCTCCTTCTTTCACATTCTTTACTATCTTAAGCACAGGCTGCTGGCACATGGTCAGAGAGGCATTGGCCTGCAACCCAGTTTTCAGCTGTGTGCTGATATAAGGCTGAATCCACGCAGGGATTTGGCTGGGTGATATTTCTTATTGCTCCAATGAGCTTCGGCTCTAGGCTATGCATGGAAGGTCACTATCGTCCCTCCAGTCCAATTAGAATATATTGTATTCTCTATATTTTCAGATACACACTCTGTTCTACCGCAGTTTTTTAAATTCTTATTTAAAAAAGCATTCTCCCTTCATCAAGCACAGACAAGTTTTTCTTTATCTAATTTACATAGCAAAAAATGAAGGCTACAACCTGATTTAGCACCCCTCGTGCTCCATAGGGAATGGAGGAAAAAATGAAGTGCAAAGTCCCACAACTGCAAAGTTTTTGTAAGGCCATTATTCTTAAATATTGCATTATGCTATCTGAGTTGATTTCGCCAGCCTGATTCAAAAGGGCTTGGTTTTTTTGTGTGTGAGCTCTCACCTGTGTGGCTTCTAGTTTAAGAGCTTTATCAAGTCAATTTACAGAACCTGAACATGTTGCTCCTGGGCAGGGCCTATGAGTCAAACACATTTGTGAAGCTCAAAAATGCTTTTTAAACTAAATACTTACTTATTTTTTTATCTGTTTCAAAGATTTATGTCCTACCTCGTCAGTATTGCTTAAGCCAGATTCTAACACATAACGACATATAATAAGTAAAATTTCAGAAATAGAACAAGCAGGGGAAAGCCCATAAATATCAAACATCTGGGAACTGTCCTAGAGCTTGAAAGCTTACTGGATAATGTTATCCAATAGCATTCCAAGAAAGAGATGGGTGAACTCTCCCTACTCACCTTAGACCAGGCATCCCCAAATTTCGGCCCTCCAGATGTTTTGGGCTACAATTCCCATCATCCCTGACCACTGGTTCTGTTAGCTAGGGATCATGGGAGTTGTAGGCCAAAACATCTGGAGGGCCAAAATTTGGGGATGCCTGCCTTAGACTATATTCTGAACACTGGTATGCCTCATTAAAAGTATTGAGTGGTTCTGTTACATTAACATATTTTCAATTAATATGCAACTTTGTATTTCACAGGAAATGTCACAACTTATGCTTCTGTTTTCTAGAAAGGGGGGCATTGCAGAAGCTGACCAGTTTTACACACCTTTTCTTCAAATCTACAAGCAGTAGGAAACAGCAAGGGATAACCGTTTCTCAAGTTTATGCAGCTTTAGATTGCCTGTAATATGGCCAGTTAATCAGTTGAAAACAATTTCTGGTTATGCTATTCAAAAGTAACATTTAGATAATAATGCAATGCCACCAGAAAAAGTAAAAACAACTGTTGTAGACCTCATCACTTTTAAATGAATGCTGAGACAAATATCTGCAGTGAAGCTCATACTTGCTAGGTTTAAATTATCTGAATACTCCCAACAGGAAGTCCTATTCTAGGCAAATCTCTGAAGGGCATTTGCTGAACAAAATGGATGACTGAACTGAATAAAATGGATGACTGACCACAGGGAATGACTGAACACAAATGAAAATTTCAAAGCACATTTTGTTTTGTTTTGAGTACCCACTGAATGGATTGGGTTATGCTATTGATCTGCTAATGTAATATCTTGCTATAATTTTTCAGAATATCTATCAATCTTCTGCTTTAAAAAGTATCTTAAAAGAGTGACTCATATAGAACTTTTCATTAGAAAATTATAACAATTAATTACAGATCCAAAAAGAACCATTCTGGATCAACAGAAAATGTAGCTGTGATTTAATTGCATGTATATTATTATAGAAATAGTAATTTTTCAATTTTTCAATACTTAGGATCATTTGTTAGGGAGTTAGAAAGAATATATTATTTTCCATATTTATTCTGATACTGATACCTTGTTTGCTTAGGTCAGTCTATGGGCAGTGACAGCAAAATATTAATGTTGACAGGGTGGAGCCTCCAGGAAAGCATGTCTCCAATGCAAATAAACACAATGAATTGATATTGCAAATTGATATGTTAACCTTTTTCATGAAGAATTGCATTGAACTTTTTATTTATTTATCTCCAAGTTCCTTTTAGAAAACTTAAAACCACCCTATTGCCTTCTAAGCCCCATACTGAGATTCCCTGCTGAGGTAGGGAAATGGTCAAAGCCTTTCAAAAAGAAAATTTAGAAGAAAGGGCTATAAAATTCTCATGTAGACAGACAGCTCAGTATTGATCACCTATCCAATGAGACCCCTGTGCATCATTTATCCTTCCGAGTTCATGGAATCTGTTGTGCTGATGAAATATAGCATTGCTACATCAATTTCCAATAAAACACCCTGTAGCTAATCATTTGCTGGAAGCCACCATTGTTGGACATTGTAACACAATTAGAAACAGAAAGAAATCCCTACAGGCCTCAAATAGTATAATAGATTTGTTAATATGTGAATTAGTTTGCCAGATGCTGTGTTGCCTCAGACACGGTAAACAATAATTGACTGACTAAACCTCTTTGCCATCCTGCATTTCCTGCTTGAATGAGATACCTATAAACAAGAACTGTGTAGCAGAATTGAGCGTGTGCCTCAGCAGTGTCTTCTCTTTATTGTCTTATTAAATTTCCTTTGCTTCATTACAGTTGGAATGTTAGCAGTTTTCAAATTAGCTCTTTGGGATATATCTGTCTTGACCTGGTTCTCAAACACCAGAGTACTGACACAGATAGGGAAGGATGAAGCAGGTTGGGTGAACCAGCACTAGAGATGTAGGCATTGGGCACAAGTCATGATAATGAATCTGAACCTGGGAGCTGGGTTCCCCCTGCAACCCAAGACCCTTATACCAGGATTCCCAGAAACAACATCCTTGAACGGGACTCCATGGAGGATGCACACCTTTCCTGCTAGGTATTCAGGAGTTCCCATTCCTTTCCACCAATATCAGCAAAGTGACAGGTAGGCAGGTGATGGAGTCCTCATCTTCATGGCCTGGGGGTTTCTCTCTAAAGGCTCTCCATTCCTTAGCTATGGTAGTAGGCCCTGATCTAACTATATAAATATATTGGTTAGTTCTGAGACTCTAGTCCGCTTTAGGAATTCTTATTCCAAATTAAGTAAACCTGCAAGGGGAGACATGGAGACTAGCAAACTAGCTCTACCACTTTTGTCAAATCCTGTCACCCTCTATGAGTTGGAAGTCAATCTTCCAAAATGGGGAGCTTTCCATTTTTCATGGGTTCTAAAACATGCAAGACAGTTCCATAAGTAAAGAAGGCAACCCACTCCAGCAGTTTCCCCTCAAAGTCATGGAAAGCAGCAAAAACCACTGCCCAAGAAGAAGCAGGCAGTGCTAGCACACTGGTCCAAGGTCCACACACCCTACATGTTAGCAGTTTTCTCAACTTGGAACAAAGTGATCAGCTCACAGGGTCTTGTCCAGGGTCCTGATAGCATTGTCTCTGACTGCCCTTGTTTGTTAACTATTCAGCTCTGGAATCTGGCTCCCAGTTTGGACTCTGCCTGCCCTGTGATATTCCGCTTAATTTATCTGCTTAGGTATGTTTTCTGTTCCAAATGGCTCGCATGGACTTTGTTTATTCAGGACACAACACTACAATTCATGCCAATGTATTGCTAATTACAACGGAACAGCATTGAAGGTGTTTATTGAATCGTATCATTTCTCCTTTCAAATGGTCATGTAAGTACAGTATAGGCTAAGATTATTACCCCAACATTGCAAATCAGGGTCTAAGACCACCTTCAGAGTCTTTCCTCAGAAGTAGAATTTCTTAACGACTGCAGTACATGTTTCCTTTGCATTTAACTGTTATGTGGCATCATATCTGGGGCATGAAACAACTGCCAGGTCAATGGGTACCAGTTTGCCATTGTACTGATACTGAAAAAAGAAAGCTCAACCTCACCTCTCAATTTGACCTTTTAACATAGACCTCTTTGAATTCATGACTATGCAAGAGTTAACTGACTTCATTATAGGTGCATATAATTGATGTATTAGCTGCTGAATGTTTTATTGCCAATATTTATAGGATGTTTCCAGCTCAGAGCTAGCTAATTAGTTTGACAATCACATTTTTCCTATTAAATGGTCAGTTATTGATGAGGTGAAATAGAGGCAGAGAGATTCCTTTCTCTTCACCTCACACTGAATTGTGAGTAATCATATCCATCTATTTATTTATGTCATTTTGACAAGTGTAAAATAAGGGACTTCACTGACATTATACTTATTCTGCTTGTCATTCAGCTCCAGGATATTATTTGTGTACTTCATTACAGTATTTTATTCAGTGCAAAAGTCCTGAAATGTTTAATTTTCAATAGATTCCATGGGTAGGGTTCAAGAAGGGCTGCAGGGTGGAATTAGTACTAAAAATGCCCTGCTATAATCCCTACTCAGAAATAAGTCCCATTGAATTTAATTGGACTTACTTTCAAGTAAGCATGTATTGCATGTATTGTAGCCCCTAACTCACAAAAGCAATAAGATTTCGAGTTATGAATCCTGTTTAGGGAATTTTTAAATATTTAATGCTGTATTGGTTTTTAACACTCAATTGGAGCCGCCCAGAGTGGCTGGGGAAACTCAGGCAGATGGGCGGGGTATAAATAATAACTTGTTGTTGTTGTTGTTCTTGTTGTTGTTGTTGTTGTTGTAAAAATTAGCCTCATAGTTTAGGGAAGCCTCTGGATTCAGTTTTGGCTACTGAATGGCATCCCTGGCTATAAATGCATGTAATAGCTTCAGCTGGCTTTTCAGCTATCCATTTCATGGATAACTGTATGGCACTATTACATTTAGGACCAAGGTCATTTGGTTCTGAATGTATTTTCAATATGAATCCAGAATTCTCAACAGTATTCTTCAAAATACACAGCAGTCTTATAATCTATATTGTTCTATACAACTGTTACATGTCTGTGGGTAATGAATTAAAACTTACCCGTATAGGATATATTCAGTTTTCATTTGGTCTGAAATGAATGCATAGCCTTGTGTCATTATGGTCCAGTTCAAACTAATTAAACCAAAGTTGATCTTTGTTACAGAAATGATCCCCAGTAAACTTTGGACTTGTACAATCCCCAGTGTGACCAGGAGGATTTTGGAAGCATAGCCTTCCTGATTTAAACTCACCAGAGGTTTTTATAACCAAATTGAGAACTCTCGTTTGTTTAAAGCGAACTATGATTTGCCTTTTTTAAAGGGATCTGAAACAATAGTTTGATTCTGGGTTGTGTTTAAAAAAAAAAGTTTACATTATCCACTTTGTCCTATAGTGGCTAGCTTGAAAAGGGAAGTGGATATTTCCAATCTCTTCTTTGCAATGTCTGATCAACAGAGGAGAATGTTAAGTGCGTGAGGGTGGTAAGTCTTTCCGGAACTTATTTCTCTGCCATGTTGTGATCCAAATAAAAATTCCCCATGATTAATGACTGTGATTTTTTTTTAAGAAAATAAGAAATATAGGTGCATATTATACCTTAAGTGTAGTTTGACCTAAGGTCCTCTTTTTCAGCTCTATTCACAGCCATAAACACCTGCACTTCCACTTTAGAGAAGAAACCATAACTCCCAAGATATTGAGCCTAAGAGTTCTACAAAGTAGAAAAGCCAATTGACCTCTCAGAAGCTTATAGCAGAAGGAAGGAAACAAATTGAGGATACCAAGCAATTAAATGCTCACACACTGAATCATGTTTTGCTCTAGCTGAATGCAGGTTATGTTTGATGGTTCGCTGAGATGATTTTGGTCTTGTTTTCGACATAAAATACCAACCTGGAACTCTTCATGTGCCCCTTTTATTTTCTTAAATTTTTGTTAAAATAAAAATAATACATGCCATTATCTTAAAACAGGAGTTTTATACTTAAGGAACGAGTGACATTTTTTGCTATTTGCAACTTAGTCAGCCACATCAGAAAACATCCTAGGAAGAACTAAGGTAACAACAGATTGATTTGAGATTTGACCTTGGGTCAACTATCCTTTGAAGTATATCACCTTAAGGGACACAACCAGACCTTCTGTGCTTAAAGGGGCTTTCCTGTAAGAAACAGATTGTGCAGTCTTTTGCAGAGATGTCCTCCCTTTCTTTATTGGTCTGATTTATCTGGGAAGTTTATCATTCATATTAATTTTAGGCTATTTTATATATTATATTATATTATGGTTTATATTCTGCTTTTGAATGCCTCTCTAAATGCACAGCAATTCATAAATCCTTAAATGGGTTCAGAAAAGAGAAACCAAAGTGATCAAGGGGGCAGAGCAGCTCACCTATGAAGAAAGTGACATTATAGAAGTTTATAACATTGGGCACAGCATGGATAAAGTGGAAAGAGAAAAGTTTCTCTCTTTTTCTGGTGACACTCAAAGTTGTGGACAACCCATGAAGAAGAATGCTTGAAGATTCAAGCCAAATAAAAGAAAGTAATTATTCACACAGTGCATAGCTGAACTATGGAACTCACTTCCACAGGAGGGAGTGATGGTCACCATGTTGGATGGCTATAAAATAGAGAAAGAGACAGATGAATAGTAAGTGTGATGGTTATAAGCCATGAAGGTGATATTCTGCTTCCACAGTCGCATGGCTGTCAAGTTTTCCCTTTTCTCGCGAGGAAGCCTATTCAGCATAAGGGAATTTCCTTTTAAAAAGGGGAGAACTCGACAGCTATAGGAGATAATGCTTCTGAAGCCACAGGAGGGGAAAGCATGCTTGTTCAGATCCTGCTTGTGACTCATACTAGGCATGCAGTTGATAAGACCCCTAGATTCTCTGCTGTAAAGTCAGGCGTCTCCTATCCTACATTTGTGTATCTGATTATTCCTGCCTAAGTGAATAACTTTGCATATGACCCTCCACATGCAGCTCCTGGGTGACCTCGGGCCAGTTACACTTCTCTGAAGTCTCTCAGCCTCACTCACCTCACAGAGTGTTTGTTGTAGGGGAGGAAGGGAAAGGAGAATGTTAGCCGCTTTGAGACTCCTTCGGGTAGTGATAAAGCGGGATATCAAATCCAAACTTCTTCTTCTTCTTCTTCTTCTTCTTCTTCTTCTTCTTCTTCTTCTTCGATTCATTTTGTTTGTTTGGGCCCCATAGTCTCTTCAATAAATAAATGAGGCTTGTGTAAAAGCTCATTTAAGAATACAAGACAGGAGTAAGGATGTAGGGATGTGAATAGGGATTCACAGTCCCCAAAATAATATGCAAACTGAAGCGCTGCCATCCTTCAAAATTTGCACTTCCCCAAATTGTAATGCAATTCTCCAACCAAGAAATATGAATACAAATGTGTATAGTAAGGAATATGTGCATTTTAAAAATCACATATCCACGAAAGGAACATGCAAACGTGCATTCTGTTAGTGAAAATTGCATACCACAATGTGTGTTATTAGAATATACTCAGAATGCTTAGAAACGTTTGTGAGAACTTTTTTTTTCTTAAAAATGCCAACTGATGAAGCCCTGTAGTGAATGGAATTTAATATTAGGGGGGAAATGAGAATCTGAGAAAAACTGAAATGGAAAGAATCACCCAGCCCTAGAGAGTATGCAAAACTATCTCTGCTGTAACGTGTAGCTTCATTTAATTTTCTGCACATAGGTATTCCCCCTGAGCACTGAGGAAGATAATCTCAGAAAGAACTCAACAAATTTCCCCTTCCTGTCTGCCAGCTAACTGTCAGGTTTTAAAATCTTTTTAAAACAAAACAACAACAACAACAAAAACTATGCCATGAAGATTTAGGCAGTAATAAGAGTTTCTCTATTCTGCTGTTAATTTATACCATTGCCTACTTCATCCTAGTTCCATATTTCCCAGTCCCTGAGCCTATCCCTTTAATTTTCCCTTTCTCATTTGGATACTAAGCCCTGTGATCAAGTTGTAGCACATTGTTAGCCCCAATTAAATGTTGAAATAGTATCAGTCAAATGATCAAAATTACACACCCATGCCAGTCCTTGCCTGATCACATAAGGCTTATGGCATAGTGTCCCTTTTTCTAGCTCCTGAAATGAATTAGTTCAATTCAATAACATTGGCTTAGGAAGCAACCCTATACACAAGAAGCTGGCACAGGGTGTAAAGTTATTCCAGATCCCAACTCAGTTCAGCATCATGACCACAACTGGCTCAGCTGACCTAAGCCTAGCTGAGGGAAAGCAAGCCTTTAAAATAGGGTTTGAGGAGTTGTTGTTTAGTTGTTTAGTCTATGGTTACCAGATTTTTTTCAATGAATCCGGGGACACTTTCGTTTTTTGAAACTGAGTAGCAACAGGGAGTCAGTAGTGGGGATGGTGAGGCAAAAGACCCTGGCCACAAGCATACATGCATATTGTATAAAGGTGCAAAGCTCTTCTTTCGCACCCTGTGAAACTTAAATGCGCAGAGTTTTATAAAAAAAACCTGGGCAATGGTGCGCTGCCCGCCCATGACTCCTGAGCCTCCCCCCGATCTCCTGTCCCCTCCCCCCTTTGTTTTGACTGATCAGGGGAGGCTCGGGAGTCGTGGGCGGGTGTTACCCAGTGCATTTATGTTTCACAGGGTGCGAAAGAAGGGTGTTGCACCTTGCCTGGCTGAGAAACCCGCAACTTGCGCCCCTCCTGGGCAACGGCTGCCCACCCGTGACTCCCAAGCCACCCCCAATCTGTAAAAACAAAGATCTGTACTGCTGGACATCCGCAGTTTCCCTTTGACAGTGGCGGCAGCAGTGAGCAGCTTCTGAAGCCAGCCAGAGCCAACTGCGCTACTAGTCTGGCTCCAGGCTGCCGAGGCTGCCGCTGCCACGTTTCCCGGGAACAGATTTGCAAATCTGGGGACATTCCAGGGATGGAATGTGTCCGGGGACAGATCTGCAAATCTGGGGACTGTCCCCGGGAACCGGGGACATCTGGTAACCCTAGTTTACTCGTGGCTGACTCTTCGTGACCCCATGAACCAGAGCACGCCAGGCACTCCTGTCTTCCACTGCCTCCTGCAGCTTGGTCAAACTCATGTTGGTAGTTTCGAGAACACTGTCCAACCATCTCGTCCTCTGTCGTCCCCTTCTCCTTGTGCCCTCCATCTTTCCCAACATCAGGGTCTTTTCCAGGGAGTTTTCTCTTCTCATGAGGTGGCCAAAGAATTGGAGCCTCAGCTTCAGGATCTGTCCTTCCAGTGAGCACTCAGGGCTGATTTCCTTAAGAATGAATAGGTTTAATCTTCTTGCAGTCCATGGGACTCTCAAGAGTCTCCTCCAACATCAAGGAGTTAAACCTCCCTTTTTCTGGTTTGATTTACTCCATGTTACCAGGTCACATGACTTAGGATCCAGCCTGTCCTCTCTCTTCCCACTATGCCATGCCGCCACCCAAGCCTCCTTTTCAGGACCTATTCTGGCCTAAGATCGGCTCAGCTCAGTTTAGCCAGCGAGGTCCAGGATAAATCGGAATTGGGAATATTTGCTGGCATATTTCTGGTCAAGTTTTGGATTAAGGAAGGACCTCCCAATTCAGCTGGAGATCTACTGGATCCAAATCTGCTCATCCCAGTGGATCTTGTTCCCAGACCATTTTTAGTCATCCAGACTTTGGTGGCAAAATTAGCCTCTACTGTGGCACTCATCTTTTAGAGATCAATGCAAGACTTTTCCTTATTATTATTTTATTGTTGGAAGAACATTTTAGAAATTTTGTATTGTGTGATGTCCCTTTGTCTTAAAGGCTTTTAATTTATTTATCTGTTCATATTTTATTGTTGCTAAGTAACTTTGAGGCTTTAAAAAAATGAAATGGCTAACAAAAGCATATAACAACAATAATAATCATAACCCATGTCAGATGCTTTTTTTAGCAGCAATTCAACCTGATGAAATTAAGTTTTGCTGCTTAGAAGAATAATTACCTCATAGCATACCAAAGGCCCTTGGCTACAAAAATCTTCTTGGACACACATTCACAATAATGATTCAACAATGAGAGAATATAGTCAAGAGAGGTCATAATTGTTTGCCAGACATGCAGTCAAAACTATTCTGCACTAAGCAGCAAGTCCTAATTGGGTAATTAGATTGTCCAATTTGACAGAGCACCTAACCAAATGCAAACATCTATCAAGTGGCAATTTTATCTTGAAAGGTATTTATAAGGAATAATAACCCCTCTGGCTTACGGAGACTGTTTTTTTCAGGAGGAAGGAAAACTGATCATGACATTTACATTCTGAACTATTGGCATTGTGTCATAAAAGGCAAGCAGTCCTGAAAGATGAATCGTATGCAGTTTTTCTGTCATAGCTATTGATTATCTCTCAACCTATAAAGAGCATGTAAGGTTAAAAAGCATTTAAAGATTTATTACCTGTATTGATTTATCTTTTCTGTTGTGATGAAAGCAAACATAAATCTTCCTTCCACCAAGTAATAGAGTAAACATGGCTGCTTAAAGGAATTAAAAACAAGCTAAATTTGCAAAATTAACACTCACTAAAATCCTTGATTTAACCACCAAGCCTTTAAAAATGCTATGATTATGGTGCATGGTTTAAGAAATATTTTGACATCAGAAGATCTCAGACTTTGTGCAAATGCATGTTAAAAAACAAGTCTATGCTATAGATTGGGGGGGGGGAGGTTGAATCATACAGTTGTTATCTGCATTCAGGATGACATGGGGAAGAAAAACTCCAAGGCCTGATAAAAAGTCTGCAGACCTTTCCGGCTACATTATTGTTATCAGTTAACATGTTCGTAAAATTCTTATTCTCCTGTAGATCAGTCTGAATGTTAGACAAGAAAGCATAAAGAGGCATTAAAAGGAACATGACCCAGAATTTTGGTGATTATGTGTGGCCCAGTTTTGAGATGCCGAGTTAAGGCTTCAGGGAAGGTGACAAATGGGCTCATTCTTCTACTCAGTCTCTGGTTAAAAACCTTTTCTCTGAAGCTCAAGCTACATATTAAATGGAGCTCCATGGTGCTTTTTCCATTTCTTTTTTTTAAGAAACAAACCCTCAAAGTTAGGCCGAGACATTCTGTACCTGAGCAAAATAAAAAAATTCCTTCAGTAGCACCTTAAAGACCAACTAAGTTTATATTTTGGTATGAGCTTTCGTGTGCATGCAC
The DNA here is from genome assembly GCF_963506605.1 of Zootoca vivipara. Classification (NCBI taxonomy): domain Eukaryota; kingdom Metazoa; phylum Chordata; class Lepidosauria; order Squamata; family Lacertidae; genus Zootoca; species Zootoca vivipara. Next base: position 53,049,718 of record NC_083283.1, on the reverse strand, counting down.
ACTTCTTCAGATACCAAGTGTGATACCAAGTATCACACTTCTTCAGATACTGGTATCTGAAGAAGTGTGCATGCACACGAAAGCTCATACCAAAATATAAACTTAGTTGGTCTTTAAGGTGCTACTGAAGGAATTTTTTTATTTTGCTTCGACTCAGACCAACACGGCTACCTACCTGTACCTGAGCAGAATAAGAGGGGACAAGACTTCCGGTCTGCCGCGCTGGAATGGAGGCGCAGAAACCTCACACTGCGAGGTTTCTGGCATCGCGGAGGGGGGGGGAAATCCACGGGGGCACGCGGATCCCTGTAAATACCCCTGGTTGAGCGTCCAGGGGGCAAATTTTGCCTGGCGGAGCTCCAGAAGCGACTCCTCAGCTGCCCGGGAAGCCCGCAAGAGCTCCTGAGAGTCAGCCGAGTGGCAGTCGCGGGAGCCATTTTAGGCATACCATCGTTACCTCCAAGAAGCGAAGCTCCGAGCCTCCAACCTGCAAGCGGTGGATTCTTCCTGAAAAAGTTATGATCTGGACGAAGTAAGTTGAAACTAATCAATTCGGAACAAGAATTTGGCAGTGGGAGGCGGAGATTAAAAAGGGAAGTCATCTCCCCCCGATTGAGTAACTAAAGATCGCAGTAAACTTAGAAAACCCAGAAATACTGTAAAAAGAACTTTTTCCTGAGGCAGAGTAAAGGAAAAAGTAAGTGGTGTATTTATCTCTGCAAAAGACTGAGATCTAGCATGAGAAAAGCCCCCTGCGAGCCTGGAGTCGGGTCAAAGGAAAGATCAGTCAGTCTGCTGAATGACGTCACAATACAAAGGAATGTGTCTGGCTGAATGTGAGAGACTGAGAGCTGCAAATAGTGAAAGAGGACTTGTTTTGCTTTGAGGCTGCTCAGTATTGATTCTGAGGAAAAGAAGGAGTAAAGAGAGAGATTTTGACCAAGTGGGACTAGATTCCTGGCTTTTTGTTTGTTTGTTCACTTTTTATTTATATTGGACCAAAACATCAACTTCACTGCCTGTCCGCATAAAGATGGAGGAGGTTTTAGACAAAGGACTAGGAGAGAAGGTTCCAGAGAGTGGACAGGAAGTCACACAGTGGGACTTAATATTGGCAACAATTTTGGATCTTACTAAGCAAGTGAGTATCTCCAAGGTTGATGTAAATTTCCTGAGAGAAGAGACTGTGGAGACATTTCTTTCTGCCTTTAAAACACAGGAACCAACCGAAATAGAAAATCAGGAGAAGGGAGAAGAAAAAAGATTGGAAGACCAGGACTGTGCTGGAGTGACGCATGTAAAAAACCTAGAAGAGGAGAAAGATAATATTGAAGGAAAATATGCTGAACCAATGGATTTATTTTCTGAAAAGAACACTGTTCTACTGGTGGGAGGGGTGGAACAGGGAGGAAAAGTAGGAGAAAACACTGTTTCACTGGTGAGAGAAGTGAAACAGGAGAGGGTAAAAGCAAAAAAGCACCCCAAAAAAGAGGCTGGGAAAATCAGCTCCCCGGTGAGAGAGGGGAGGATGCAAACAGTTGGGGAGCAGAAAGAGGATGAAAAGGTGCAAAGATATAAAGTGATGGGATTACAGAAGAGGGGGGCAAGAGTTCGGCAAAAGTTGGAATGGGACAGACTAGGGGTGGGTTGAGGGGTTCTGGATTATTTGTTATTGTTTGAAATAATATGGTCTGATCTCGGAATGTATTAAGGATTGTATGAAGAACCTGGCTGTTACATCTGGAGACTTCGATTTCAGGGAAGGGGGGGTGGGAACTTTGTTGTGTGGGTGGAAGTAAATGGGTAAAAGATTTGGATGCGAATTTTATATATTTTTGGGTAAGGGAAAGAAATTAGGGGTTAGATAATAATAATTTTGGAGAGAGGATGTTAATAGAAAAGAGGTCAAAGTATAAGGAGAATGGACAATAGTAATGAAAAAGTTGAAACTTAGAAAAAAGAATGTGAAGTTAGAATGGGAAAATGCGAGAACTATTTTTAACAATAAGAACTCAAGAAGGGGAAATGAGGAAGCCTGAATCTGTTTTTTCTTTTTCTTTTTTTGATTGTTGTATTTTTCTTTTTTTGTGCTTTTTTCTTTTTTTCTGTATTTCTTGTTAAAATCTAATAAAAATTATATTTTTTTAAAAAAAAAAACAGAATAAGAGGGGACAGTAGGGACAGTTTAACTCTTTCTCTTCTCATTTTCCAGCTCAAAATTGCTTTCCCCCACTTTTTTTTCACATGGATAGAAAGATGCAGTAAAGCTATGCAGATCTTGTAAGGGGGCTAAACAGCTTGAGGGCAGCACTAGAACTGAAAAGATTAAGCAGCAGAAAACATGCTACTTGTGTTCAAATGAATGCAAGGAGAACCAGCCCCCCGCCCACCCCACAGACATGCATTCAGTTCATTTCATTTGCAAACAGAGGGGAAATAATATGTGCCTAGATGCTTGGGATGCTGATTTGTGCCCCATCTTCACTTGGGGTGGGGGCTGCAGGGCCAGGGAGAGTCCTGAGATTTCACATATTGAGAGGTGAGTGCAGGGTTAAGGGGGTTAAGGGGGGTAGTAAATAGATTCAAGGCATGAAGGCTGCCTGAGGTGAGTCGCCACTGGGCAGAATGTTGGAGAGTCTGTTAAGACTTTCCTAAGAAAAAGTTCCAGTGATTTAAGTGGGATTTACTTCAAGGGGAGCTGCGTAGTTTAAGGACTTTTCCCACACAGGAAGATCAAGATTGCAATCATATAATCATTCATAGGATCAAGTTTGCAACCCTATAAACAGCTCTGAATTTAGTGAGATTCACTTCTAACTACACTTACATAGGTACAGGTTGTCTCCCAAAGTCATCGCCCTGAAGTAACGGCATTTTCATGACAAACAATGGGAGCCTATGGAAGTGACAACTCACTATTCCCATACATATATTCATTTACCCCACTGTTTGAATAGGGTTCCCATATTGTTACTCCTTCAATACACAACCTAATTTGCATGTCACAATAATGATTTTCCATCCATTTTTACTCTAATTTTCTGGAAGGAAATGCACATTTAAAAGTGCAACACACCTATAGTGGAAAATAAGGCTTCTTTATGCAATTCAGTGCTGAATTTAGGCTGGACTTGAGGTATGTTTTGAACAGAATGTTTTTGGCTGGAAATCCAAACCAGCCATTAAAAGAAAATGACAAGAGTGGTTTTTTTTTGTGTGGTGCTTTTTTGGGAGAGTGTTGTTAATGATGGTTAATGACACATTTTAAAACTGTTTAGCAACCCTGATGCTCCAACTACATATGGTTATTTGTTTCATCTTGTTTAAGAGAAATTCAGTTGGGGACTATAAAGTTGACTGCAGTAGTGGCACAGAGACAACATTCTCCCATTAGACTATTTTTGCAATTAAAACTGTTTCCTCCAACAAATGTACACCAATTTTTCCCCTGTGGCTAGGAAAGTAAAGTCATTACTCACCACCTTCCCCAGCTCTGCTGCTGTGATCAGTTTCATAGTCCCAACCAACACAGACTGTATTTTTGCGCTTAAAAAAGAGAGAGAGCTGTGGTGAAATGGCCTCTAACTTCTCCACCATCTTTGTGGGCAGAGAAATTCGGGTGGCAGAAGAGAGATTTCACTTAATTTATCAGGGGGGTGGGGATATCAAAACCTTTCCACAGATTATAGCGAATAGACTACTAAATGCAAGCTGTAATAGTATGATAAAGCAAACATGAAAACATATCCATGTTGCCAGTGGAACATATACGCCTACCTGGTGGTTTTTTTTCGGGGGGGGGGGGACACAGGGGTACACATACTCCTAAACATTTTATGAATCTAAGTTTGGCCTCATTGAGGGGCAGTATTTCAATATGAGTAGGGAAATGAAAGTACCCCTAAACTTTTTTTTAAGAAAAAAAGCACTGTGCCTATCTACACATAAAGAAGAAATTCTATTTAACTTCTGCCAGTAATTACAAGATGTAACTGTCTATTTTATTTTGCTATTGTATTTTTTGTTTAAAGAAAACAAACTCTTAAAGAAAAACTCTTACGAGCAGGCAAACAAAAGGACAAGAGAAAAATGTCAGGAGTCTGGATAACCACTGGACTACAGTGCAGGGACTCCACTTCCCCTGCCAGCAGTCTGAGTATAACAACCCTGATCTCATCAGCCTAACCTACAGTACGGAAATATTGATGATGGCATTTATGAGCATTTAAAAGAGAGTCAACAAAACTCACAAGAGTACACAACATTGACTCATTTCTTTTTAACCTCTGCTTAACCATTGGGGAGGAGGAAGAGAGGTCAGAGTGAATTTGAGAGTACGGTAATTGTGTGGCGATGCCCCGAGTCCTCCCCGCGAGAAATAAAGACACCAGACACAGGATATGAGGTTAATGGGCATGGAAAGGCCACAACTTTATTGATTACGACTGTAGAGGGGTATTGGCATAGGCATTGGATCTAACCGACTATATCTGACTCCAGCCCGCTCTGCTGGCAGTCTGTGAAGGGTTAACCGCCGTTGGATGAGTCCTGCGATGCACATCAACTAGGAACTCATCCTGGGGCCACCATTAGGGGCGAGCCCTCAGGCCCTCACCTACCACGGCTTCGGACATGGCAACGCCCCGGACTCCTTAGGGGAGTACCCTTCGCATTTGGGGGAGGTGATGGCAGCAACCTCCCCCCCGCACCTGTACCTTCTTGAGATAATCCAATGCCTACCGCCAAAACCCCGAGTTGTGACGATTTGCATACGCGGCAGGCAAAAACCACAAGGCCAGAGCCAATTTGCCAAGTGGGAAAAATCCTACCAGGTCCCAGATGGTGACCCATAAACGTGCGCAGCAACGTCAAGAGCAGACCTGCCTAAAGAGAGGGTGGGTGGGTGGGAAAAGCAGGTCGGGTCCGGAACCAAGAGGACGTCTTCCTGCCGCGCGCTCCCTTAAATACAAAGCTAATCCGCCGGGGAACGTCCTGATTGGGTGAGCCAAGGGAGCGTCGCGGCAGTGAAGGAACCAATGGGCTGGGGGGAATGCTAGCCATTCCCCCCGCACGAGAAGGACTCGTGGGCCCACAACATCTCCTCCCCCCGAAGAGGGAAGAGATTTTGTGTGGCGATGCCCCGAGTCCTCCCCGCGAGAAATAAAGACACCAGACACAGGATATGAGGTTAATGGGCATGGAAAGGCCACAACTTTATTGATTACGACTGTAGAGGGGTATTGGCATAGGCATTGGATCTAACCGACTATATCTGACTCCAGCCCGCTCTGCTGGCAGTCTGTGAAGGGTTAACCGCCGTTGGATGAGTCCTGCGATGCACATCAACTAGGAACTCATCCTGGGGCCACCATTAGGGGCGAGCCCTCAGGCCCTCACCTACCACGGCTTCGGACATGGCAACGCCCCGGACTCCTTAGGGGAGTACCCTTCGCATTTGGGGGAGGTGATGGCAGCAACCTCCCCCCCGCACCTGTACCTTCTTGAGATAATCCAATGCCTACCGCCAATCGAGCCCCGAAAGGGGTTCGCCGCCAATACCCTTACAGTCGCAACCAATTCCTAATAGCACCTAGTATATCAGAAATCCAAATGTCATTCCCATCATCAGAAAGATGGACGCCATCATCACGGTATAACGAAAGCTCATTGAACCTAATGTTCGGGTGCGGTATATAATGTCCATTCAAGGCCAAGACCTTTCTGGCCACAGCGATATCCAGAAACTTTCTTGCTTTGTTTACGGCAGCGGGCGAAAGGCAATCGCGCCAAACCCGCCTCTCAAGCAGTGAGGACCAAAAAATTTTCAAGTTGGGGAAATCAGCCAGCAGTCCATCAAAGTCCGCAAAGATAGTCCATTTTAGATCCTGGCCAGTGCGATAAGCCAAATCATTTTCGCCCAGCTGCACCACCAAAATATCGGGAGGGCCCTGCATTGCAACTCTGGACTTCACGGTAGGCAGGAACTCACTCCAACGCATCCCCCGTCTCGTGATCCAGGACACTCTAACCCATGATGGCAGCCCAAGGCTGGGGCCCATTCCACGATCATAAGCGCGAGCCCGGGCCCAATGAACGATGCTATGACCAAAGAACCAGATGTTTACACGTTTTTCTGCAAGGAAAACAAAGGGAACGTAAGCCAACAGCAGTAGATTGAGGTGCTTATTTAGTGGGGCGGAGGTACCCCTTGTATGCTTTGGACTTCCAACGGCCTAAATCTTTAATTCTCTCTGCCGACAAACCCATATGAACTGCAGTTGTGGCGGCACCAATACGAAATGAATGTGCTGCAAAATCAGAGGGAGGATGACCGCATGCAGCAATAGCCCTGCGCATAACGCGGGTAAACTGGTGGCGGGCTAGACAGGACCCGTCCTGGTGAATTAAAAGCGGACCGGGTGAGGCAGGCCTCAAATGGAGAAAACGCCTAGTGTCCTTCACGGGGCAGGGGCCGCAGTGGCCTGTAGCCGGCAAGCGCATCAAGGTGCCCTTTCCCAGTTGATCCGTTTTTGATCGGCGGATGTGAATTATCACTTCCTTTTCAGTCAGCATTAGATCAGATAACAAGATACCCTTGGCGGTTTGGGCGGGGGGACCCTCGCAAACGACCTCACCAACCCTGAGCGCACCGAAAAAGGCTAAGGAGTAAGCTGCTGAGAAAAGCCTTGCCTCATATTTTGACCAGCACAGCTTCCTGAGCTGTTTGTGAATTTGGAATAGTAAGTCAAACGTTATGGGCTTCCGATTATCCCTTCGCGGAGGCTGGAGCCTGCGCCAGCCCTCCAAAGCTTTGCGCACCAGAAAATCCGCGCAAGGGTCCATTGCATAGCTGGCCTTACTAAAGAAGGAGATAGCGGCTGTTTGAATGTGCAAAGTTCTGGGTGCCCTGCCCATTCTCCTTAAGCCGGCTAAATACGCTAGGACCTCCTTCCTACTAGGGGGTGTGTCTCCATTTGAACCCGTGGTCCTAATGCAAAAGGACCGGAAATCAGACCAGGCCTTTTTATAGGTGTTAAGAGTGGAGGGGGCAACCGACGCCAGTACTCCCTCTAGCACGTCTCGTTCCCAAGACTCCATAGATGTTCCGGGAACGCCTCCGGCAACTGCTGAGCCTCTGGTGCAAGAGAGCGGAAGCGGTCCATCTGGAAACGAGATAAAGCGTCCGCGATATCATTATTAACACCGGGTACAAATTTGGCAGAGAAATAGATGTTCAATTGCAAGCATAGCAACACAAAGGCCCGCAGCAAAACAGACACTCTGGGAGATCGTGAAGATTGTCTTGAGAGAACGTTGACCACAGCCTGGTTATCGGTCCAAAAGCATACCCGGTGGTTCTTGAACTCGTCAGCCCACAAGTGAAGCGCTACAACTATGGGAAAGAATTCCAGAAATGTTAGATCACGAATGAGGGGTTTCTTCTTCCATTGCGGAGGCCAGTGCTGGGCGCACCATCTGCCCTTAAAGTAAACTCCAAAACCAAGAGAACCTGCTGCATCGGAGTGTACCTGGAAATCTGCTCTTAATCTCAAAGTGTCCTGCCATAAAGAGATGCCGTTATATTTTTCTAAAAACTGTAACCACAACTTAAGGTCAGATTTTACATCTTTATTGAGGCGCACCCTATGGTGGGACGCGCGCAGACCAGCTGACAGTCTAGCAAGTCTCATGCAAAAGGGACGTCCTGGGGACACCACTCTGCAGGCAAAATTAAGGTGACCCAGGAGGGATTGGATTTGTTTCAGAGTCACTTTCCTGAGAGGAAGTGTTTCCGAAATAATATGCTTAAGGGCCGATAATTTTTCTGGGGGTAATCTTGAAGTTTGGGCAACGGTGTCCAACTCAATACCCAAATACGTTATGGTAGATGCCGGCCCTTCAGTTTTTTCCGCAGCCAAAGGTACGCCCAGCTCTGTGGTTAAAGATGCGAAGGCTTCAAGGAGATAAGCGCAATCCGCACTCAGGGCCCGCCCACAGAAAAGGAAGTCATCTAAGTAGTGTGTCACGCCCTCGAGGCCTGTCCTAAATCTGAGGGCCCAATCCAAAAATGTGCTAAACGACTCAAAGGCTGAGCATGCTACTGAACAACCCATGGGCATTGCTTTGTCCACGTAATACGCCCCCTCAAACTTGAACCCCAGCCACCTAAAGTCCTGAGGGTGAACCGGCAGCAAGCGGAATGCGGATTCAATATCGCATTTTGCCAATAAAGCGCCTCTGCCAAATTGCCTAATAAGCTTTATTGCCTGGTCAAAGGAGGCGTATCTAACGGTACAAAGCTCCTGGGGGATACCATCATTGACTGAGGAGCCCTTGGGATGAGATAAGTTGTGAATTAATCTGAACTCCCCTGGGATCTTTTTTGGGACGACACCTAATGGGGAAACATGAAGGTCCTGCATGGGGGGGGATGAAAAGGGGCCAGCCACTCTATTCGCTTTAATTTCCTTATCAATTTTCTTTTTTGCTACCTCGGGCATATCCCGGACAGACTTTTGATTTGGTGGGTCACCAGAAACTGGCGGTACCGCTACTGGAATTCTGAAGCCCATAGAAAATCCTTCCCACAAATATTTCGCTGCTAGCCTATCGGGATATAGTTGTAATAATGATTTTAAAGGGTGGAGTTTGATGGGGGAGAATGCCAAGGACAGGGACAAATTAGAATCTGTTGGCTGTGTGGGCTGGTCCCTGGGCCGCAGCACTTCTCGGCCCCTGCCGAAAGTTCCCGCGAGCCCCACGAAAGGACTGCTGGCCCTTGAAGCAAGCGGACGCTGGGTGAGCCCCTTGGCACCTCTCGCATTCGTGACTATATTTGCAGTACGCTCTGGTGCACGTGCCCTTATTGAATTCCCAGCATACTAATCGGCGGCCAGGTCTTTTTGCTTCGAATTTAGCAGAACGGGATGCCTCTGGGTTTTTCTTTTCTATGTAAGGGCTCACATGCTCACCCCAGAAGTTCTGGTCACGCAGATCCCAACGGGTGGTGGACAAAAGGGAGGCATTCCTGCGGAATTCCTCATCATACAGGAGAGCAGGGCCCTCCCCAGCCAACTCATAAGCACGCCTCACATGAGCCATATAAGCCACGAGGTGCATTGCCCTCTTAGGATAGCAAGCTACAATGGTGCCCATATATACCTGGAAACCGTCCAGCCAATTTTCGAAAGTGCGTTCAGCCCTAGGCTCCCTGTATTTACGTTTGCCATATGTGCGCTTCTTTTCCCCTTTTCCCTTTATCTTAGCGGGTGGCAGGAGGGTGAATATGTCAACGAAATCACCGTTCAGGATTTTATTCCTCTTTTTGCTAGACAAATGATTCCCAAGAATGAAATCAGAAGATTCAAAAGTGGAAGTTTTTACATCTTCCACCAAAGCCCCATTTCTCCACTCCAAAGTGCCATTAAAGGTTTTGCGGTGTGAGTTAGCCCTCCGCTCATGAGCCCAAAGAGGCAAGCCAATCAGATCTTCCCCCTGGCCCCAGTACCCGTCCAAAATTCCCTCGTCGTCGTCGGAACTGGAAGAGGAAGTACCTGAGTCACTGTCCGGCTCCGTATGCTTGGTCTTCTTAGTTTTCTTCAGACCCGTCTTCTTCGTCTTCCTCTTTTCCTGGTCGCCTTGCTGCGCGGTGCCCTGCTGAGGCGGCAAAGCTCTCCCCTGGCCCTGGGCATCACTATCATAGGATGTAATTGACGAGAGACGCCTGGACCTATTATGGGAATCAGGCGGCTGGCTCCTCAGACAGGCAGGGGTACCTGGTGACAACTGGGAAATTGAAGCGTTACCCGCAGCGGGAGAAGATGTTATGTCCCCGGCACTGTCAAGGGCCGCATCCGCAGTGGCAGACTGGGACCTAGTTCCGATGCGCCTGGTCTGCGCCTGGGAAACAGCAGATGAAGGCCCTGGGCGCGCGGTCTCGACCGTGGGTGTCTCATCAATGAAGTCGGGAGACCCCTCTGGGGGGGCTTCGTGAGTGGCGCCGCCTGGCTTGGAAACCTGCTGAAAGAAACTCTGGAAGCCCGAGAACAAGTTAGCCAGCGCTTCAGGTGGAACAGAGATAGTGGTAAATGTAGGAGTGATGGAAGAACTGTTGCCAGTCGTAGAGCGTCTTTTTGCGGGCGCAGCTGCGGGCTCCTTCTGTTTACGCTTAGGGGCCATTGCACTTGATAAATAAGCAAGAGGCGCCTGAGGAAACCCTGAATAAAAGTTGCCTGTAGCCAATGTGAGGCAAGAGAGCAATAAATTGCGCCAAGCGCGAAGTCTAAGTCAGGCAAGAAGTGAACGCTATGCTGCCAATTGCCTGGAAAAATTAACCTGACCTGATGAAAGCCCCAGCTAACTGTAAAACTAATTAGGAGAGTAAATGAACACCCTTTGAACCCAGGCCTATGACCCAGAGGAGGCCAGGGCAGGTGAGACAAGGGCAACAGCAGTAGCAAAACCAATTTGATGCCGGCTAAAGCAGGAAGTTTTAAGGCGTAACTTAGGATACGCGAAAAGTCCAGTAAGGAAATTAAATCCAAAAGGTTTTATTTATTTGTTTTATTTGTTTTATTTATTTTTATTTTATTTTATTTTTTAATTTTAACTATAATTATTATTAGATTAGCTCTCTCTTCCTATGTATATATTTATTTATTAACCTATCAGTATATGAGATAATATAGCGAAGATAATCTGAGAAAAACTATAAGGATAATCTAACAAAGACTATAATGTAGCGAAACCTTGCAAGCAAGCTGCTGCTGTGGTAAACAGGGGGCTAAATTCACTGCAACTGTTGCAGCTTTAAAAACTGCAACTGCCTCCTATAGGAGGTAACAGTTCCCTGAGAGCCAAATCACACGGCCTGGAAGCAAGGTATCTGAGAGGGAGCAAAAGTTTACAGTAGCAAAGAAAACAATCGGCCGGGGTCAAGGCAGGAAAAAGCAATGAGCCAACAGCAATCGAAACAAAGTAAGGAAATTCAACAGCAACCTAAAACCCAGCAAGAAACACACCCGTAATGCGGTTAAGATAAACTGTAACAAGCCCCTTGGGAATGGTGCTCTGCAAAATACGCCAGCGAATGACCCCGAAGCCCCCGACTCAAGATGGCGTCGTGCACGTGGGCTTTCAAAATGGCGTTCCCCCCGTTACCCTGACAACAAACAGGCAACCAGAAGTAGTAAACGGCGACGTTGGCCCGGGCAGCCCCCAGGGTCCCCCAGGCCACTAACCTCCTTGAAGCGGTACGCAGGCAGCTAGCGCGGGAACGCCGCGGGATCACAGTAGTCGGCGCCGCCGGCGAAGCGGGCTTGGGGATGTTGCGGCGCCTCAAGCGCAGTTGGACCGGCCGAAACTGCTGCTAGGCGCTTCGTAGCTGGTAGGCGCTATGGAGGGGAAACGCCGCGGCGAGGAAGGTGGCCGGGAGGTCGGTGGACCGCGGATCGGACGCCCAGAGCGTCGCGCGACCAGCGGCAGGAGAAAAACAGCTGTTAGGCGCCCTGCTTTGTGTGCCGCTGCGAGGGAGGAGCCTGCTAGGAGGGGCCGGTCTTCGCGTATCGGGCGTCCTGCGCGACGGGAGACCGGCGGCTGAAGAAGCGGCTGCTAGGCGTCCCGCGCGCCGAGGGACCGGCGGCTGAAGAAGCGGCTGCCAAGCGCGTCTTGGAGAAGCGCCGCGGCGTGGAAGGTGGCTGGCGGGAGAACCGCGCCGTAAGCAGGCAGGATCCGGTGGCCACGGAGATCGAAGCTAGCCTGTAAAAGAAGCTGGCGTTTAAAAACGCCGTTTTAGTGATTTCAGCTCGGCTTTCCGACGAAGAGGAGCGCTGTAAAAAGCAGGTCGGGTCCGGAACCAAGAGGACGTCTTCCTGCCGCGCGCTCCCTTAAATACAAAGCTAATCCGCCGGGGAACGTCCTGATTGGGTGAGCCAAGGGAGCGTCGCGGCAGTGAAGGAACCAATGGGCTGGGGGGAATGCTAGCCATTCCCCCCGCACGAGAAGGACTCGTGGGCCCACAACATCTCCTCCCCCCGAAGAGGGAAGAGATTTTCTGTGAGGATAATTAATGATAGTGCAGTATTCTCTCTCTCTCTCTCTCTCTCTCTCTCTCTCTCTCTCTCTCTCTCTGTCTGTCTGTCTCTCTCTAACTCTTGGCTCTTCTTTTCTGTAAACTTAGTATGTCCAAGATGTCTTGCCATCTATAATTTGAAATAATATTACAGTTACAAAACACGATTAATGACCAGGAGGAATGAAAATGAGCTGCTTCTAGTTTATATTTCAAACCACCCTTGATCTTCTGATGAAGGGCAGCATGTTAAACAAACAAACAAACAAACAAAAAGGCAAACAACCTGGTCAGTTCAGATGAGCCTTTTCTTTCATTCTGTTCATGTCTTTAAAACTTTAAATCCATGGTGGCCCTTGGTAACATATGCATTTACAAACAGACCGTCAACATTTTACATTGGTATATGTTAATCCTTATGTTTGTCTTCTTTGTTGTATAGACACATTACAGTACATTTTTAAAGGAAAGCTTTAAATCTCTTTTGATAATTGAGCAACACAAGGCAGAAAAGGGGGGGGGAGGATAAGAAAGTTGATGAAACTGTCCTATATTTTAAATAGGCTCCAGATACCAAATGAAAATATGCACTCTGACTATTTTATTGTTAGCACAATTTTTCTTTAAAGGTATTTTCTTTTCCTAGTCATTCTTATTTGACTCTAAGAGCTGATAAAGCACTCAATTGAATTTTTGTCTCAATATGTTTCCTGGTAATCTTTTAGAAGATTCACTGAATAGTCTAAATAGCCACTAACCATTACACATAAGGAATATTTATGGGCCAATAGGTTGGTTTTTTTCTATAAATGAATTTGGTTTCTCATGCAGGAACAGGTTTATCACTCACAATTACAATGTCCCTCCAAAGTGAAGTCATTCAAGAGACATGTGCCCGATATGTTGCAAACATATTGAATAACAGAGCTCTCCCTGGGTTGCGTCCAATGCTAGCCCTGCTCAGAGTAGACCCATTAATCAGCATGAATAAATTTAAAAGAAGGCCACTGATTAATGACCAAAGGTATAACTTTGTTACTAAATGTAACCCACTGTTTCCTTGTTTGGAACCTAGTTACAGTTTCAGTTTTTGGGTCAGAAATTGTATACATCATTGTATAACTAATCTCATACATTTTCCCTCCACATTCACTTGTAGTTCAAGAACATGGGACACATTTATTTCATTTGCACAAGGAAATCCTCCCCCCACCCCAAATAAGGCAGAGATTGGAAAACCCGTGGACCTCCAGGCTGCCAAGTCCCACCAGCTTCAGTCTCAATCACCATAGCCAATGGTCAAGAATTATGTGAGCTGTAGTCCAACAACATCGTGTGGTGGGGAGAGATCCCTGCTGTAGGAAAAGGGCACAATTAAATGTTGTTACTCCAGTCCAGAGATTTGCGTCATGTGTGTTCAGTTGTGGATGGGGAACTTCTGTGTGGAGAAGCTACAGTATTCATTTCAATACAAGAGCCAATTCACTATTGCAAGTGAATTCACCTGTGGGTATAAAAGTAAGGTGTGCTGAATGAAGAGCAGAATGACACAGCAAGATGAAGAACAAGTGTTCAATCTGATCCAACAACCTGGATGGCAGCTAGGACCCAATCAGATAAAAATGGTAACACCAATGGAAAGATTATCTATGGCAAGGGTGTGGAACACTGCCCTCCAGCCTTTTCAGTCAAGTAATCAGTTTATTGTACTAGCCGAAGGTCATGACAAAAGAAACACAAACAATTTCAGGCACAAAATATAAATCAAGGCATCAACTGAAACAAACAGAACCATCAATGTCTCGTGACTATAACCAGGGGGCCTCCACTACTATATAAAGTGTATTTCAGATTTAGAACTCAGAATCCCCCTTACAGTTCACGGCTATTTTGTCCAATTCCTTCCTGATCTTCCTAGCTGCCCAAGTGAAAAGGGCCATTTTATGAATCACTAACGCATGGAGTCACTCAGTAACCAATGAACACGCTCCACCGGGGGGATGATTGCTTCCTTGAACAAACAAGGGTTTTTACAAAGTGACTCCTTGGGTGCATTCTGTATCTGTCTCTTCAGAACTCTTTCCAGAAGACAACCTCTTTCCCCAGGCCATACCGCCACTGGCTCTGCTTTGCACCTTGAGTGTTTTTGCTTGTCTGCAATATGTCCTTGAACTCTAATAATGCCTCTGGAATGTCTGGGTGGGAGGAAGATATGGGTGTTTAGAAATGAGCCTACAATCCAAATCTTAAAATAATATTTGTTGCTCCATCCATTTTACCCCTGGCCCTGCCCACAATGGGGTGCAACTCTCAGAATGTTGTTTAGAAGGAAACATGACTCTTGCCTTGAAAGAGGTTCTCCACTCCTGATTTAAGGCTAAATAATAGACCATATAGTTAAAGCTATGGTTTTCCCAGTAGTGATGTATGGAAGTGACAGCTGGACCATAAAGAAGGCTGATTGCCGAAGGATTGATGCTTTTGAATTATGGTGCTGGAGGACACTCTTGAGAGTCCCATGGACTGCAAGTAGATCAAACCTATCCATTCTTAAGGAAATCAGCCCTGAGTGCTCACTGGAAGGACAGATCCTGAAGCTGCGGCTCCAATACTTTGGCCACCTCATGAGAAGAGAAGACTCCCTGGAAAAGACCCTGATGTTGTGAAAGATGGAGGGCACAAGGAGAAGGGGGCGACAGAGGACGAGATGGTAGGACAGTGTTATCGAAGCTACGAAGATGATTCTGACCAAACTGCGGGAGGCAGTGGAAGACAGGAGTGCCTGGCGTACTCTGGTCCATGGTGTCACGAAGAGTTGGACACGACTAAACAACTAAACAACAACAATAGACTTGCCATGGTTTTGTCATTAGATTTGCATTTAAAATGTTTAACTAGAAAAATCAATGGCTCACAGCCACTGTTCTGTGGATCTACCATCCTTGCTTTTTCACAAAGCTCTTGGTCCTGCCTCACTAAATCTTACTTGAAAGTCAAAATTTAAATTAGCTTGCTTAAGATCAGTGTTAAGAGGAGTGAAGCCCACTGCACAATAATCAATAAAGGTTAATGAAGAACAGCAATGTATGGAGTTATCTTGGGAAATTGGGATAACCACAGGGATCAGTGTAAAAGCTGGTCTTATTTAAAATTGTAATTAAATTACATGGAAGAAGGAGTGGAGAATCCAGTAATGAAATTCAAGGATATTATCAAAGCACTAATAGTGTTGTTAGGGTAAAGAGATACAAACAAAGAAAACATCTTTGCCTTGAGTGGCTTAGAGATTAAAAGATACCATGAAGATCCTTTGGGAATGCACTTGAAAGACCCAAATATAGTAGTAACTTGGAAATGAGGGAGGGATGCTATTATAAAAAAGATGCATTTGTATCTGTAAACGTGGCAGCATAAGTGGCTTTTGACAACAGGCAGCCCCAGAGGGAGGTTGTCCTACACTGTGTTTCATCTGAGCAAGCTGAAGGAAATTGTTCTACTGGAAAAGTTACAACATTCATGAAAGGGTGGCTAACCTATGCTTCTCCAGATCTTAAAACACTCCAGCTTCCATCAGCTCCACCAAGCATGGGCAGTGGTCGAGGGGATGGAAGAAGTTGTAGTCCAGAAACATCTGGAGGGTCATTGTTGCCCCACTCCTGACATTTGGACATTCATCTCACATGATGATATACCGGTACATGTGGTTTGCATTGTTTTGCATCTTCAGAGATGTCATTAATGTAGGGGAAAAATCATATGTGAATCAGTGTGAGCTTATTGCCCAGGCAGGCGCATTATGTGACCCATGAGAGCAGCAAAATAACCAGACTGTACAACGGTGATGGGATAAAATCAGGCCAAATCGTTATTGACAGCAGCAGGCAGGGCAAGGGTTGGCACGGCATTGGGTCCCAGGATCAGTTCATCATTCCACAAGGCCCATGTTGATGGAATGGATCCAGCGGGTTTGGATCGCTCCAAACCTGTACGATGGGAGTCTGCCAGTGTTGAACCAAGCAAGCAAGGTTTCACTGGGACACCAGGGTGCAGATTCCAAGCAGGCAGATACAGAACCCACACTTGGATTTGCCATGGTCAATCCTCCCCTCAGGCCCCTTATGATGGGGGGGGGGCTATACTATGTTGATCCTGACCAATGCTATTTCCGCCCTTATACAGTGTTCTTCTGCCTAACGAAGGAAATCCATAATTCCCTGAGGTAAAGGCCCCCCTCCAACAAAAACCCCATCCCAAGCATGTGCTAATCATGTTGAGAGAGAGCAATCCTTTTCGGTGACCCAAAATTGGTCAGTGAAGCCTCTAACCCAAGGGCGGGCGGGCAGGAAGCTTTCGAAGCAAAATGGCTGCGAGCTCCAGGGGAAGCAGCCTTATATAGTAAGATTGCCAGATTTTTTTTCAATGAATCCAGGGACACTTTAAATAAATAAATACTACACGTTCGTGACATTGATGCTGCAGCTATGGTGGAGGCAGAGGGGCGGTCACCACCTTGACCTCAAATGCCACATTTCCCCTTCCTCTGAGGCTTCTATGTCGTTTCTTCATGAGCCTGGGCAACCCCTGAGTTGTTGGTTCTTTGGTGGTGGTGGTGGTAGGGAAGCGGTGCGCGGTGGGTCAGGCATGGAAGGCGGAGAAGGAGGGTTAAGAGCAGCGGCGGCGAGGCTCGGGCAGCACAATGCCTCCCTTCCTATTGGAGTAGCCCCAATCCCATTCCTACTTGCGTGCAAGCAGGAGGGGGCGGGGATCCCTCATCTGGGAAGGGAGGCTTCCCGTTGCCCAACTGAGAGATCCCCACCCCCCCTCCTGCTTTCACACAAGTAGGAGTTGGGAGGCTGCTCTGATAGGCAGCATTAAGCCTCCCTTCACAGCTTAGTTGCTGGGGTCAGGGAAGGTGGAGGCAGCCCGGAAGCTGCATCTTATAGCCCCTGCACCACCATCATATGAGGACTTCCAAGCAGCTCCTGAAGCCAGCCAGAGGCAACTGCTCCGGGCTGCTGAGACTGCCACTACTGCATTTCCCAGGGACATTAGTTGAAATCTGGGGACACTCCGAGGATAGAATTTGTCCGGGGACTTATTCACAAATCCCCTCCCCTCTTCAGCAAGGGCTCATGGGACAGCTCTTTCCCATGAGCCCCTCACACAGAGAAGATACTGGGTAAAACCTTGCCTAGTATTTTGCTGCAATCACTGGGCCACAGAACAGGGCCTATATTATTTTTGACAGGGAAATCACAAGGCTTGCATACTTTAGGCAGGTAGCAAAGGATTTCTACCAGGCTTGCGAGCTCACGCAGCCCCACACTGTCAGATTGTTCCCCAAGTGACCCTCTGATTTCCATTTTTTAAATTTTGTGTCATAATGTTGTTTTTGTTGTTGTTGTTGTTGTTGTTTTAAAAAAACCCAATAATAAGAGTTATCTCTAGTTACAATTCTAAGTACACCTGTACGGTTTTACTTCTGAGCAAACATACATAGGACCACACTCTATGGATTTCATCGTTGTCTCCACATCAACCTTGCTTTCTTTTTTTACATGCTGTCTTGAACAGAGCACATTCTTAAGACTCTGTGTTTAAGATGGTCTATATCTCTGATGCAATTACATATTTACACACCCTGGAGTTTCACTGCAGTAAAATGTAGGAAAGGGCATGACCTCCTAAGGCCAAGCATCTGAGGAATTTAAACGGAAGAGATCGTAATACAGTAGTAGAAAAAGTAATAACTCTAGGGGGCATTCATACACGCCTAGAGGTAAACCTTTCATAGGAGAAGATTTGGTAGACCAGCTACAGGCCATTTTTGGTAGACCAGCTACAGTTCCCATTTCTGCAGAGCGTATCTAGTAAAGGGAAGAGGTAGTAGTAGTAGTAGTAGTAGTAGTAGTACACACACAGACACACACACACACACACACACACCACCTTTCCTTTCAAGAACAAATACCAAGGTGCTTCATTAACAAATAAGGGCTGGCAAGAAAATAACAAGAATAAAACCAATTCGAAAAATACAGCTACCCATAATTAAAATGTATAGTAAAACTACATCAGAACATTAAAGCATCCATAATTAAAGTATATGATAAACAAGCCCACTAAAACAGCATAACAATCAAAACAACAGGTCTCAAAACAACTGCATCATTTGTAAATCCAGCGGAGAAAATACTGGACCATTTAAAAATATGATTAATAATTACATCTACTGTACTGCAATTTTATGTGTTTGCAAATAATTGGCAGGAGTTTACTTTTACTTTTATAGACATGCATCATTACATTATATCTTTAAATCTTGTTGAAAACATTAAGATCTGCTTCAATAATTTAAGATAGCAGGTTGGATTCACTTAAGTCTCATTGATTTCATTGGGTCTGCTGTACAACCGACCTCATATCAATCCATCCCATTATTTATAGTAAGGAAGATACTGTATGTGAGTTGGGTTTCTTAGCCAGGGCTTTATGCTGTTCTGTTTTGCTATTTTGTTCTTCCTAGAGGAATAATAGATTTCTCATGTGCTTATGGTAAACAATGACTCAACTCAGGATAGATAGCATTTGACCGCAATATTGTTCCCACCGTGTGCTGTATTTTGAAGCAAAAGCCAAGATTCCTTAATATCCTTGCTGCAGGCATCAATAAATTGGATGAAAGTTTCATTTGAAATTAACAAAACAAAGAATGGGTGCTGATCTCTGCTTGCTTTCAAAGTATTCTGCAACATTCATTTAGTCATTTAAAAGTGGGAGAACGAAGAAGCTATTTCATGCTATTCTGGCTGAAACTACAGAGTGGCCAGTGTAATGGAAGCTCTTAAATTTGTATGAAGGAAGCATTTCACTGTAATTATTTTAGAAAGTGTGATTAAATAACAAATACATTCCAAATGTGCATTGGTTCATAAATGCATTTGTTTTTTCACTTGACAACCACAGCAGCAAGCAATGACTAGCATGTGAGAATGGGCTATCACTTCTGATAGAACTTCTTTGTATCATCTCACAAACAATGCTTCAGTTTCTCAAGCCACTCATTCAGCCTACATTCCTCAAGGACTGATTCACACATTCATGCTCATCGCTTGATTGCTACACCCAATGATGATTTGCATATGTGAATGAGACATCATAGAACTAACACCACTTATAAAATCCTCATGTCTCCTTGGATAGAAAGTCTTTTGATTGTCTCTGCACATGAAGGAGGATAAGAGACAAATAATAAGGTGAAGAGTCAACAGCTTCATTAACCATAGCAAAACAAGCAACCAGGGCTGATTAATTCAGTTGAAATGGGAAGCTTAGCTGTGGGAGGCTGGGGGTGACTTATCCTAAACTGCCTTTGTGGGTGACGTCAGGAAATGAATTAGTTCATGTATTTCCCCGTTCGTTCACACAAAGGTGAGCCAACTGATTGTCCCACTCACCCCCATCCAACATTCAGAAGAATGAAGCCTCCAGACCCCATGGATGCTCCCCTTACCAATGTCTTGAGAAAGTTAGCATTGCAAAGTAGGTTGGGGGGGGAAATCCTTCTCTATTCATATTATTATTATTATTATTATTATTATTATTATTATTTAGTATTCTCTGGGCGGCTTCTAGCAAAGATTAAAATACAATAAAATGTCACAGATTAAAAACTTCCCTAAACAGGGCTGCCTTCAGTTGTTTTCTAAATGACAGGTAGCTGTTTATCTCTTTGACCTCTGGTGAGAGGGCATTCCACAGGGCGGGCACCACTACTGAGAAGGCCCTCTGCCTGGTTCCCTGTAGCTTTGCTTCTCGCAGTGAGGGAACCACCAGAAGGCCCTCAGCGCTGGAGACGCTCCTTCAGGTATACTTGGCCGAAGCCGTTTAGGGCTGAATTCAGATGTCTCAGGGTGCTCACTAGGGCAATCTATTCTATTCCCCACCTGCCAAGACTGCCTGCTAGCCAACTGTGATCAAGAAATATGACAAGATTACAGGAATAGGTGAGTATAGAGAAGGTAGAAAAAGGTCGTTGGTCCCCTTTTGCAGATGATGGATTGCTCCATGGCTTGTGGAGTTGCTCCATTGCAAGGGATAGGTTAATGGGTTGCTGCACTGAGCTGAAGAGACCAGGTCAGTGGGAGGAGCTGCTTTATAAGGCACACCACTCCTAACCACTAAAAGTAATAGGTCAAATGGCCAATATAGGAGCCGTTTGAGAGAGCAGAGACACGAAACCAACTCCAGTTCAAGCCAGGGGAGCATGCTTCTGTCACATCATGCATCAGCTTCTGGCCATTAACAAGTATAAATCAGATGATGGAATGTGAACAAGGTTCTCCTTTCCACCTCCACTTGTGCTTTGCTCAGAAAGCACAAGTCTGAGCAGTTTTCTGCTTGCCCCATGCCTTCTAAGCACAGGTTTGAGAGGTTTGGCCCACTGCTTTCCCCAGAAAAACCTACTCCTTAACATTGAATCTGAGCAAATGTCAGTCCATGGAAAACCTGATTGACATTTGCTCCTGTTCAACAGTAAAAAATTGGGTTCTCCCAGGGGGAAGCAGTGGGACAAGTGGAAGCTGGATGAGCCCCGAGTGAATTTCCTGAAGTTCAGATTAAATTCCAAGGAAAGAGAAATTAATGGGTGATCATGCACATGTCAATCACCCTACTGTTAGGCAGTGTTAGGTTTCTACTCCTCTCACTGTGCAGGTCACATGCCTGTTATGTATTCCAGCAAAGATTGTTGGAATCATGGGAGCGGATGCTTGCTGTATTCTGTTTCCGTTTGTATTCCTTTTTCTTCTCTCAGCGAGAGGAGACATGTTTTCCTTTTGTTCTGCCTTAAGCTTAATAAAGTAGCTTTTAGTACACAACCTCAGCCTGGCTCTGACTCCGTTATATCTCTGCTGGACTCTTAATATGTACTCAGTGTCTCCAAGACATGGGTCGTAATAAATTGTGGGGAAGGGATGTCGGAACTCCATAGAGCTGCACGCTGAACACTGATGGAAGAGATGGGCTGGATTCATTCCTGCATTATGCCTGTGGATCGTTCCTGCCCCCAGCTGACCCGACCGGCAGTATGTCTATCTTGGGTACTATATCTAGCATTGCCTTTTGAAGCTGCATGTCCCAGGAAAATATGGATATGAAAGCCATTAATCTCATAAGATACCTGCAGGAGTGTCAGTCTGTGTAATGTATTTTATATTATCATCTGGTCGGCATCCACTTCTGCATATGGGCCTGCTCTATAATAAACACTCAAATGTTGCTCATTAATCATTTCCATTACTATGAATAAATCAAACGTCACCTTAATGGAGTGCTAGCAGACATTTTAATATTGGAGCTAAGAATATCTATTTTCCTTATTTTAATTAGTTGGTACTTTCAATTCAACAGTGTATTTGTACTAAACAAAATTGGATGCACTTAACAATTAATATCCTGCACCGTAAGATTTTGCTCGAATGCTGTGTTTGTTTCCTTTGCTTTCCCTCCCTCTCATCTTTTTTCTCCCCTCCCTAGTGAAATGCTGAATTCTAAATGGCCATCTGTCTAAAGTGTTTGGGTTGTAGATAAAGCTGATTTATTTACAAGACACATTTTGGCAAGCATTCTTAGATCTCACCTAGGGTCTCTGGAAAACCGGGAGCTGCTTCGTAATTCACAGCCATCACGTAGAAGTGCTTTACATTGCCTTGTGTGTCTGCACAGGGTCTATAAAATATTTAGTCCCGATGGTGGGACCTGAAGAGACAGTTTTGTCACATCGATTTTGGCACTTTTGTTGTACTTGGCCAAGGCAAATGGTCCAAATATTTTTCCTTACCTGTCAACCCCCCTAGCAATGCACTCTTTCCACCAGCTACTAAATAAAAGGCAAGCACAAAAGCAGACTGAAACAATCACACTGAGTATCTTGTGCAAGCCAACATACAGTGTTTTCTGGTTCCAATTAGGAAACTGAATGATGAGCACAACATAGAAAGACTCTATTTGCCAGTGGGCAAAATCAACTGAAAATATATATGCAGTATTTGAAGCAGTCTTGAACTGCAACCTGTCCTCCAAAGGAATTTCACTGAAGTTAGAGCACATTTGAATTGGAACACAAACCTCTCTGGAGAGAGGTGGCATAACCTCACGATGGCTGTAAGATCATATTAAAATATGGTTTCGAGTGAAATTGCACACGCTCCCTAATGTTCACTTTGGATCCAATCAGAAGTGATCCTTGGATAAAATAGGGGGAAAGCTTAGTAAGTTTACCATGTCAATCTGAATCAAAGTCAGGTGCTAATTTGACACCATTTAGTGTGCTTTTTGCAGTGTATATCAGAAACTGTAGCATGCAAGACTCTTAAACCTGGAATTATAAACTTTCTTGGGGGGTTGCTACATCAACTATTATTATTATTATTATTATTATTATTATTATTATTATTATTATTATATTCTGAACATGGTTACATGAAACCCTTTGGATTAGGATATGTGGGAAACTTTGAAATTGATTGGTGGTCAGGTCTAGCTGACATTCCCCACCAATGATCAAAATGTGCAATTATTTTGTTTCATTGTGTAGTTCAGTTGTTTCTTTTATCATTGCCTCCTGTCGTGCCCTCAGGACCCTTCCCAATCCCAGCTACATGCAGGCAAGAAAAGTCAGTTCGGGCCAATCACCATGTGCCCTGGAATGTGATGATCCATTTCATGCAGATGCCAGATCAGGACAGAGGTGCAAAGACACATGGAGAACGCACAGCCATGCATGGGAGTGGTACTGAAGCTCACCATGGCCTGGCTTTGAATCCTGGACAGATAACCTTTCTCCCCTGGCAACAAAGCCTGAGTCAAATTCCACTCACTGGTTTCTGAGCTACGTATATTCATTTACAAGGGTGGGTTATAAGAATTCAAATGCCATCCCTGAGAGTGCTGAGAGATTTGATTTATAGGCTTCAAACCAAATAAGATTTATTCATCCCCCCCAGGCTCAACTTGAAAAAAGCTCACTCTACCACATACCTGAATGTAGACATTCCCCCTCTGCTTGATATTTCTTTATGCAGATCTTCTGACTTTTAGTTCACTGGTTTTAATGTGACCAATTGGAATGAGCAGCTAGACACTTCTGCACTTGGGTGGCTTCCTCCATTTCTTTTCTGTCCTCTTCACACTGAGGTGCACTGTATTGTGGGGATATGTGTTGAACAGAGCTGCTGGAGTCTGCAGGCAGAAGTCAACTAAGTCCTAGACAGAGTAGACCCATTGAAATGAATGAACTCAGTCATGTCCATTAACAGCAATGAGTCTTCTCTGAGTAGGAGTAGCACTGAATTCCACCCTGAATTTGGAAGGAGTATCTCCTAAACCAGCAATGGCTTGGGC
Source organism: Zootoca vivipara (assembly GCF_963506605.1). Taxonomy (NCBI): domain Eukaryota; kingdom Metazoa; phylum Chordata; class Lepidosauria; order Squamata; family Lacertidae; genus Zootoca; species Zootoca vivipara. The sequence goes on along the minus strand of NC_083283.1, from coordinate 53,026,245 downwards.
CTTCCAAAAATTGTTTGACTACAAAACTCTCATCAGCCTTGACTGGTGAGAGTGGCTGGGGCTGATAGGAGTTGTAGATGAGGAGTGTATGGAGGGCTGGTTTCCCCACCCCTGCCCTAAATTCTGGAACGGCTGCTTATCTTCCTCCCATTTCAAAATTGAGTAGTGCAATATTGAGTAGTGTAATCCTATACATGGTTTGCGTGGCAAGGCCCCCAAACCAGCCCCTCGTTAGAATAAAATTCAAACTGACTCAGAATTTTGGTTTAAGGTTATTGGGCAAAATTTTAGACCACAACTTTATTGATTACAGAAATGTGAGTGGTATTGGCTTAGGCATTGGCAAAGGACTATATCGGACTCCTGCCCCCTTTGCAGGAAGTCAGTAAGGGTAAACCACCCAAAGAGGAAGCCACATTGGGGAAAACCCGCCTGTAGCTCTCTTCAGTATCCCCAGAGGCCTGGCATGGCTCTAGCCCCTCAAGCGGACTTCAGACAGGATCCAGGACCTGGATTCCTTTAATGGAATACACTTGGTCAATGGAGAGGCAGGCAATGGCTGACCTCCCCTCCCCCACAAATCAATGAGCCAATGCCTAACCACTAAACCTTACAAAGTTGTGACGATTGCTAAGAGGTAGGCAAAAACCAAGTGGCCAGTGCCAATCTGCCAAATGAAAAAATTCCTACCTGGCCCCCGTCCCAAAACAGGCAACCAACCAAAGTCCAAAGCAAGGCCAGAGGACATCTAAAATAAAGGGCGGGTGTGCGGGTGTTCGGCAGCGTGAAGCAGGCTGCCACTTTTATATCACCCCACACAAAAATGATTGGCCAAGAAGCCAGGGTGATCATGGTGCCACCCTGGCATGACGGCATTACTCCGCCCATGCCAGGGGGGGAAGAACCAGCCTGGGGTCCCGCCCGCAACCAGGACCATCCTTAAAGATGATCCCACTACTCAGAAGCAAGTCCCATGGAGTTGACTGAGACTTTGTTGTTGTTGTTTAGTCGTTTAGTCGTGTCCGATTCTTCGTGACCCAATGGACCATAGCACGCTAGGCACACCTGTCTTCCACTGCCTCCCGCAGTTTGGTCAAACTCATGTTGGTAGCTTCAAGAACACTGTCCAACCATCTCGTCCTCTGTCGTCCCCTTCTCCTTGTGCCCTTCTCCTTGTGCCTTCCATCTTTCAGGGTCTTTTCCAGGGAGTCTTCTCTTCTCATGAGGTGGCCAAAGTATTGGAGCCTCAGCTTCAGGATCTGTCCTTCCAGTGAGCACTCAGGGCTGATTTCCTTCAGAATGGATAGGTTTGATCTTCTTGCAGTCCATGGGACTCTCAAGAGTCTCCTCCAGCACCATAATTCAAAAGCATCAATTCTTCGGTGATTAGCCTTCTTTATGGTCCAGCTCTCACTTCCATACATCACTACTGGGAAAACCATAGCTTTAACTATACGGACCTTTGTCGGCAAGGTGATGTCTCTGCTTTTTAAGATGCTGTCTAGGTTTGTCATTGCTTTTGTCCCAAGAAGCAGGTGTCTTTTAATTTCGTGACTGCTGTCACCATCTGCAGTGATCAAGGAGCCCAGGAAAGTAAAATCTCTCACTGCCTCCATTTCTTCCCCTTCTATTTGCCAGGAGGTGATGGGACCAGTGGCCATGATCTTGGTTTTTTTGATGTTGAACTTCAGATTGAGACTTAATCCCAGATAAATATGTATACTGTAGAACTTTAGCCTCAGGCCAATATCTTATGTACATCTTATGCGTGTAAGCTCTACTAAATAGAGAAGGCTTATTTCTGAATACTGATGTATATGTTGGGGCTGCATGTGTGACTTCTAATGAAAAAATATGGGTGATGGGGATAAGAATCTGACACCGGCATGCTCTTGATCCAGCATTCCTTTTGCCATTTGACAGGGAGGTAGGAGAGAGGAGGCTTAAAGGTCCTCATTAAGCCTGTCACTAGTGGTGGGTAGAGAGGACCACTGATCACTGCTGTTAATGTGGGTAGACATATAAAAGCTGCTGCTGATTCCAGAAGTTAAAAGTAATCCAGAGATAGCAGTGCTTGCAAATTATATCCCTAATAATATATTCCACTTTCATTCCCCCCCCCTTTCCTTTTGTGTCGTGAATTGTAAAATATCAGCACTTTATTTTGAGGTCACACAAGTCAAGGCTAGAAGAAAAGGAGAGGCTTCCAGCAGGGATGATGGGTCAATCAGATATGTCTCTGCTCAGCATGGGGCTTCTGCTGCAGCCAAGGTAAACCAAGACGGGCTTGGAATTTTCCCAACAATCTAATGGTCTTATACCACAGTGGCAGGCTATTATCTTTCACTGTGATCTCTTTTTTCTTTTTCTTTTTGTATTTGTGAATGTAGGAACTTCAGCCAGTAAGAAACTGTTTAAAGGTTCCACACTGTTAGCACATCAGTAGCAGCTTCTGAGACAAGAAAGATGTTAATTTATAATTTATATACACGTGTGTGAGGTAGTGGAGGTGCATCATTAATAGTGTCTTTTTATAAAAACCTGGAATTTAGTGGTTTTAATCACCTCGAATCACAACACTGACAACAATCCCTAAAATATATGATTAGAATCGTTTATGGGAATTTGAAACATACATGATGCATCTATGATATTTTTGTTCTGTCCTTCATCCAAGAAACTCTCTCTCTCCGCCCCCCTCTCTCCTGCTCTAAAAGCTGTAAGTGGGGTGGGGTGGGGAGAGCAGAGGAAGGCTCCAAATCATCTAGGGAGAAATGGAATTGGATTCTTGGAAACATTCATGGATGGTGACATACAGGAAAAAATATTCATTATTACATTTGTTTCCCATCTCCTCTCCAAAGTGCTCTAGATAGTAAATGGGGTTCTCCTCCTCTGCACAACAATCCTGTAGAGTAGGGTAGCCTGAGGGACTCTGACAGGCCCAAGTTGCCCAGTGAGCTTCATGACTAGTAGGATTTGAACCCTGGTCTTTCAGGACCCGGTTCAAGGCTCTAACCATTAAACCACATTACCTGAGTTCTATGCAGGATGGGGAGCACCTGTAAGCTGTGTTAAATGAAGAAGTTCCACAATGGTATATCTACATATTCAGATTTTTCCATGAGAGATGGAATGTCAAGCTAGTCCATGCCACATAGCAGCCAATTAGGGCTCAAATAAAGCCATTGTGATTCATGGATGACCTTGTTTATAAATTAAACTGATGAGATTTTCTGTGACACTCAAGGATTAGAATTTTTTCAATTTAATGGACAGATCTAACATCAAACCTCACATTTAAAAATAGAGATATTTGTATCTCTTTCCCACATGGTAATGGGGAGAACTGTAGATCTATCCCATTTCTTCTCTGCTTGGCTTGCACTTTATGAGATGTCTGCTGATGGGAAGGGGTTTCAGGTCAGCTCAACTGGCTCCTTCTCAAATCTCTGACTCCTCCCAGGTTTGTTCTCCTTGACCTTGCCTACCCCTCACCCCCGCTGCCGCTCTTGTCTTCCCATAGGGGCTGGGAAGGAAACACAGAACATCAAAAGAAAGGTCTTTATATTGCAATGGGCTGTCACTTCTTTGTACTTCCCTATCCTAATCCCCAGAGTGCTGACAATGTGCCATCACAGCTGAGGCGACAATGCTGAGGTCTCATGCCTGCCATCACAGCAACTGGGCCATCTTTCTCCTCTGCTATTTTTCTGCGGCACATCTCCATAGGTGGAGGGCTGATTCCCTGAATGCAGCAACGTCCCCAAAATTAGCAGTGCAGCCATGTTTTGAAATAATAAACTTTGCCGCTATTAACGGTCTCTGTTGAAATTAGGGATGGGCAAATCCAATTTTTGCGAAGTTGTCAGAAGACCCCTATTCCCCTTATAGAGCTACAGTTCCCAGAGCTCACTGTGAAGAGGAATTGGCTGTAAAATCACTCTGAGCACTGTGGCTCTGTGAGGGGAATGGGGGTCTCCAAACAACCCTCAGTACTCTTAAACTATACTTCCCAGAATTCTTTATGATAGTAAGGTTGAGACGTTACACAAAAATACTGCCTTGGCAATGAGGAAAAAGTGTACTTCTGTCTTGATATGTCTGCTACAAAAAACTTTCCCATACCCTGGGCATATAACTGCTGGATTCTCCTAGGCAGAACAAACAAACAAACAAACAAACAAACTGATAGATGTTTCTTGGAGCTCTTATTTGTTTTTCATATTTGAAGAGCATAATGTTTGGCGTGTGGGAGATTTTGCATGCCTATGCTAGTTAGTAAATGAAGGGGTTAAGGACCATGGAGCTGTAAATTTCTAGAGAAGGCTTGGCTAGGTAATGCCCACTTACCTTTAGGGAGGGAGGAAGTATGGCTTTTTTCCTGTTCCTCTCTCTCTCTCTCTCTCTCTCTCTCTCTCTCTCTCTCTCTCTCTCTCTCTCTCTCTCTCTACCACAATAAAAAAATTCCTTCCAGTAGCACCTTAGAGACCAACTAAGTTTGTCATTGGTATGAGCTTTCGTGTGCATGCACACTTCTTCAGATAACGGAAACAGAACCACGTAATTGACTGGGCACACAAGGCTGGAAATGCCAAGCCCAAGCTCCATGTTTGAAGATACTTTTGGTATTTTGTACTCAATAAGTTTTTATCTGTGTTGTTTCCGCAGAAACGCTGAATGATGTATGTGCGAGACCTCTAATTACAGTAAGGAAACCATTTAAACTTACTTAGATTTGTGATCTATTCAGTGTGAAAGGGATAGAAGCATTGAAAGCACATTGTGAGTGCTTAATAATGGGACAGTTCTAACAACCTATATTTCCTGTGCTTTGCAAACACTGCATTTATTCTTTTGCGACTTGTTTGGCTAGAGAGTGGGTCAAGACCCACCATTCTTTAATTCAGGCAGTTAGCCTTTTTTTTTTTTTAAGTTTCCCACACATGTGGGACTTCAAGATTAATTAGTATTCCTCAGTTATTTCCCAATAGGAAGGCTTCCATTTTTAGCAAGTACTCCCAAAGAAGACAGAGCAGCTTAATAATGAAAAGGAGTATAATGACCTACAGAGTGTTAAACTTTAAACATTGCCAAGCAGAATATTAAAAAAGTTAAATTTACCTATTAAATAAAAGGTGGGAATTAGAAAGATTCTGATGTCTGACCATATGGCAAGATTTTTCACACCCGCTCACCCCACCCTTCATAAAGATTGAAGATGGTATTGGGCTACTGGGAGCATTTCTCACACCAAACTGAAGAAATCTAATTAAATCAAACAAGTCCTGGCTATTCAAAGGTTTGATGTTCATACAGAGATATTGTAAAACCCAGGATGTAGCAGCATTGATCTGCCTTTACCATCACCCATTTACATGTCATTGTAGCTCAGTTTGAGTTTATAGCCTCTTTTTAATAGTTCCATCAGTTGCTTTACCACAAAGGCACTTTCATTTTGTCACTCTGTTAATTGCAGAATTTACAACATTTTGAGCTGAGTGAGAAGGGGGTGAGATGTGGAACCAGTGAGACATTTAAATAGATCATCTGAAAATGCAAGACTTTTTTGTTCCTTTCCTCTGATTAAGAGGGAAGGATGGTGTCCTTCTCGGTCCAATGAAAAATTCATGCCACTGCCACAGCAGTGCCACGACCTCAGTGTCATCGTATGTGGCATTATACAGGCAATATGAGCTTACCTGCATCATCATACCTTCACAAGAGCAAGAGGTCCATGCAATAAGCAAAGCAGATCAGAGATTAGCAGGCAGAATGGAGGCAATCCAGTATATAACATATATTCCATTCTATAAGTGCCTGGCTTGCAATGCAACTGGTTTCTTTCATGTAAACCTATATGCCTAAAGGAGTAAGCATTTGTTATAATGAATTGTACCTACAAGCAGCCCATAATGATGAATGTAATTCATTGATTCAAAATGTTCATTGTAGAAGCTGCAAAGGTGCTTAGCTATCTCATGCAGTACTGCACAAGTGATCTGCTTATGGATTAAGCATGAGAATCACCAGTCACTTTTACATGAACAAGTGACCTTGTTCATTAACCTTCTCCTAAATATGCTAATGCGCTATCCATAGATACGGGTCTCTTTATTCTAGCACCCTGGGAATACAGAATACCTTAGAATTTTCTGAAAGTGAGAAGAGGTTGCTTTTGAGAGTGCTTCTGTCAAATGAAGTGTTATGAAGTTATTCCAGCAACTTCTGCAGGTCCACTTTTAACCACCCTTACCGTTAAGTAGACTTTTGTCAGTGTGCTCGTCCCCACTTCTGCTTCGAAAGCACGGTTCTGAGAAGTTTACCACTTGTCCCTTTGCCTTCTAGGCCTAGGTACGAGCACTCTTCTGTTTGCCCCACAACTTTCCACAGGAAAACTCGCTTTTTAGCACTGAAGTGTCAATCTGTGGAAAATGTGATTGATATTTGTTCCAATCAAGCAGTAAATATCTTTTTTTCCCTGTAGGAAAGCAGTAGGACAAGCAGAAGTCGGGATGAGCCCTATGTAGCAAAGCACTTCAGCTGCATTGCTCAAAGATTCCATGTTTCACTCACCATTGCTTTTTCAGTTCCTAATGCTGCAAACATTTCCTTGATTCTTTGGCCCCATAATTCTTGCTCCACTTCTGCTTTACATATTTGGACATATGACATCATTTCCTCAATCTGACTTAACATTTTGACTTGTTTCCCCATTAGGTGGCTTATCTCATCTCACTGTCTAAGAAAGACCCCAAACTTTTAATGCCTTATCCTGATTCTTCTGTAAATGCAGTGCACAACAGGTAGCACACCGCTCTGTCGACAGATTTATCAACACAGAGTCATAGAAAGCTGTCTTACAGAGTCAGACCATTGGTCCATTGAGTGCAGTATTGTCTATGATGACCAGCAGTGGCACTCCAGAATTTCAGATCTGGGTGTCTTCTAGCCCTACCTGTGGATGCTGGAGATTGAATATGGAACTTCCATTAAGCAAAGCACTGACATATCTCATAAATGCTACCTGGATGCATGAAAACTTAATTCACTCTAGACATTAATTTTCCAAACAAAACAATGGAAAACTCAAAGGGGCTAGCTGCAGGTTGCTTTAAATGTGTCAATCGAAGCAACTTAGATCGGTGGGACTTACTTCCAGGTAATTGTGTAAAGAATCACAGCCTTAATCAAGCTCCCATCTCTGTTAGGTTACTGTGTGGCATTCATGCCTGGCAAACTAATGTGATGCAGAAAATACAATGGCATACAATTTATGAGGTCTGCATCAGTTTAAATGTCAGATACAAATTATGAGGTGAACAAACAATCTTTTTTTGGGGGGGGGGAGCCCAGAACAACCTTTTCTTTCCAAATAAGACTCTTTAGCATAGAACAGCCTTTGCTGTAGAAACAGAATAATTGCTTATTATTTCTTGAAGAAATTACAGAATTAGGTCCTTCTATTTTTCTGGCACTGTGATGAGTAATTAAGATAACATCACAGCTCTTCCACTGAATTTACATATTAAAATGCACTATTACTCAGATGCCAAATAATGTTATTAGTGCCAAATATCAGTAATTTAGACATATAATTTAATCATTTCTATTGCAATATTTATCCAGAATGCTGAGTGCTTTTTGAAAGCCTTGGGGAATCTAGGACACAAGTCTCATCTGCATACAATAGAATGGAAACAATTTTCAGCTTCTCTAATAAATCGTTATTCAAGTTGTAAATAGAGAGATTTTTTAAAAAATAAAAGGATTGAGTATGGCACTAGGTTTGTTTGTTTGTTTGTTTTGAAACAGCCAGGTTTCCCTTAAAAGCTATGTGAGGTTAGAATCATGAATACCATTTTTTAAATGGCAGCATTAAGCTAGCGAGGACAATCAAGATGTCTAGTTATGTTGTGCGTAGGTAGGTGGGGGCAGAGAGAGAGAGGGAGAGAGAGAGAGAGAGAGAGAGAGAGAGAGAGAGAGAGAGAGAGAGAGAGAGAATTTGCTGATTGAAGCATTTCAATGTGTTGTTAACTGCAAGTATATTTTGCAAAATGTTCTGGATGTCAGCTAGTTAGTGTTCAATGAAATTTGCCTAGGTTTAGCCTTCCCTATGATCTGAAAAGGCCCCCTGCACTTCCAGATACATAGACCCAATTATCATTGCACAGTAACTAGGGGATGTTACTCTGCACACACTCAGAGACACTTACCTCTATTAATTCTTCACTAGTTCTGAAATTAAACCCCAATACAGAAAACAATTCAAGCTTCATTTGAAATTCAAATTCAAATTCAAATGGTGGAAATAATTTTGAAAGAGAAATAGTATAAATAGTCTTCATAGCTTTTGCTGCAACTGACTCACATAGTCCCCACTTTGGAAATACATACAAAGCTGTCATGGTTGCAAAGAATGCTAATTTCATGCAGATTATTACTAAAAATTGCTATCCTTCCCTTACGAGTGTCTTTTAAAATGAAAACGTCCTAACAATCCAAATGTTCCAAAAATGAAAACGTCCTAACAATCCAAATGTTCAAAATAACATCTTCCCGAACATCAGTGTATCTGTAGTACAGTCTAGTGCACACAATCCCAGTATTTTACGTACTGCACAAAATACCAGTGGTAACTTTACTGTCTTTGAAGAGGGAATGTTTATTTCTCATATATCCCACTGTGGTTGAAATATGCTACCTGTATGTCTGAGAACCCAATGAAATGGTAACATGAATAGATTACTCATTTATTGATTATTCTTGGGTCATGCAGGTTATGAGGAAAACCATGGTGGATTGTCTTACTCTATTACAGATTGTTCAACAGAACATATAACGGTATCAGTGTCAGGGGAACTGCTCCTACAAGGGACATACCAATGCAGTTTTGCACACCATTGTTTAGAGAGTGAGGAATTATAAACACATTATTCAATTTGTGCAGGATTCCAAAATCTGCTGGCTACCAATTTCTAGCTTCGTTATAGTGTAGGAATTGTAGTTTGAATCTATTTGTTAATTTTAAAGAAATAAATATGGGGATTTCATTATATCCTGTTCATAGATCCATTTCAACTGGGGTTTGTGCCTTTTAAATGTTTTTAGGGTAGGGGATTATTAGTTTATTTTTTGTTATATATTTTGTGTTCTCATGCTGTATATGTTTTCTTATATATATATTTGTTCACATGCTGTATTTTTATGTTGTGAACCACGCTGGGATCTTTGGGTGAAGGGTGCTATACAAATTTAATAAATAAACAAATTAAAATTACAAAGCAACCTCCTCACAAACAAACACTGGAGTGAGCCAGTAGGTATATGATGTTGGTTCTCCTATGGATCTCCCTTGTTTGTAGGATTGTTCTGTGAGGGTAAGGTCCCTTTAAGTTTTGGCCTAGAAGCAATCGTCAGACAGATATTTGTCCTTAGCAGATATATATGCATGGGTGTGTGGTTGTATGTCATAGGCTTTTGGTTGATGGGGAGAGTTTAGTGGCAGACTTCTATTATATTATACTGTATCATTTTGGAACCTGAAGATCAATAACTTGTCTTGCAGACATACATACCACCTGTGTCCTACCATTCTAGGTAACAAGAACAATGTGTTAATTTCATTGACCTAAAAATAGTTTGCAGTTTGCAGTGCAAAAGCGACATTGCAATTTGAAACAGAGAAAGATCTAAGCCAAATATTCTTCAACCATAACACCCCTCAGTCTTATAGCTCTTCTCTGCATATACTGAATGAGTGGCTGAGTGCCAGCTCCATCCCTTTGTCACTCACACATTGAAAAAGCCATCTTTAACACGCATCTACAAACATATGTAGGTACAGGGATCCACATGATTGGGAACCCTCATAAAACAGAATTGACTTATGCAAGCAATGTGTTTCGGTGCTCAGAGAAAGCTGAGAACAAAAGCTTTGTCACTAGCATATTCTTTGTATGGAGAGGAGCTTCAACAAATGGAACAGACTCCCATGAGAGGTGCCAGACTCTCCTTCCTTGGAGGTTTTTAAGCAGAGGTTGGACGGCCATCTGTCATGTACGAGCCAGTTGAGATAACTGCATTGCAGGGGATTGCACTAGATGGCACTTGGAGTCCCTTCCAGCTCCGCAGTTCTATGTTTCTATGATCTAACAAGCGTTATTCAGGCATCGTTTTCAAGACAGAACCCCGTGTCAGAGCTTTCATCTTGTGGACCTCGATGTGCTCTTTTTCTTTAAGAAGCAAACTGTAAGGACCGCTATGGTTGACTTTTGCAGCAGAAGCATATACGTATGACTGGTTAGGTTCTCCTCAAGGGCCAGAATAATCCTGGGTTTTGAAGGACTGGTAACCTGGGGTAAAGGTAAAGGTAAAGGGACCACTGACCGTTAAGTCCAGACACGGACGACTCTGGGGTTGCGGTGCTCATCTTGCTTTACTGGCCGGGGGAGCCAGCATACAGCTTCCAGGTAATGTAGCCAGCATGACTAAGCCGCTCCTGGTGAACCAGAGCAGTGCACGGAAATGCCATTTACCTTCCCGCCAGAGTGGTACCTATTTATCTACTTGCACTTTTTTCATGTGCTTTCGAACTGCTAGGTTGGCAGGAGCAGGGACCGAGCAACGGGAGCTCACCCCGACGCGGGGATTCAAACCGCCGACCTTCTGATTGGCAAGCCCTAGGCTCTGTGGTTTAACCCACAGCATACCTTTACCTTTTTAACCTGGGGTAATTCTCATTGGAGTTGGATGGTCTTGCTGTTGCTGTGATCACCTTCTTCTTCTTATATCTATGTTATATAGGTTTCCCCCAGTGACCTATAATTTTTAAAGGTTGTGTTTTTGAAAGATGTGTGGTACATGCCACTGTTTCCACATATAAAATAGTTAGCGGCCAGGACTTAACAGTACTTTCTTGGCATGATTGGTCTAGCCATATGGCCAGACTATATGTGATGTGGTGACACAGGCATTTCTAAATAAAAAATAAGAACAGTTTAACATTGAAGTTAAAGATGGAAGAAAAATTCAACCCCTTTCACATTTTAAGGCAATATGGGGACCAATACATAGCTATTGTTTGAAATGTGCACTTCTCTGAATATTGCATTGCAGTTCTCCAGCCAAGTAAAGTGTTCCAGAATGCACATGCTGGGGTAAAATGTGGATAGAAATACATGCATTCATGAAAATAGCAAAAAAAAAACTAATTAGGGGAAAGTGCTTTGCAAAAAAAGAAGTGCTTCTTAGGGGAAATCACATACGCATTGTGTATACATTAGGAGAAATCCACGTGAGAATGCTGGTTCATTTTCATGAGGGCTTTCAAATAATTCACAAACTGATAAGAAAATGGGGAGAACTGAAGCTGCGGTTGGAGAAATGAAGAATTTAGAGAAACTAGGATTGACAGATATGCCCATCCCTAAGCAAGAGTGGGAGAAATAGTGCCAAGGTGAAAGAGAGAGAAAAACATAGTGGAATGTAGCAGGATAAGGAACATTACTGAGGGAGTGGAAGGTACTAACCCCATAAACATCTGACAGAGGAAAGCAACTAAAATAGCCGTTTACATATCACCAATAAAGAGGGCAAAATAAATTTATGTATGGATTGTATGTTGGTTGGTGGGTGTAAAGTCTATAATGCATCTCACCATACTGGGGAAGACTGTGACCAGGTGTCCTGTGTACCTGGCTGCTCAGTTTGCTGGGCAGCTGCCAATCTTTGATGGGCAGCTTCACGACTGGGACTCAGACTGGACAGCCCTTCAAATAGAAGACCGTTCTCTGTAAAATAGGACACATGTGACAGCAGTTCGCAGAAGAAACACTGATACATGGACCAAATATGTTTGTGTTTTTATTCCTCTTAATTAAAAATTGATTCCAGGGTGGTTTAGAAGGCCCACACAATTACTTCCAGAGCAAAACAAATTCAAGTAAACACTGTTATGCCTAGCTGATGCTTTCATCTCTACCAATAGAGTTGGGTAAGTTTTAAATGTTCCAACAATACAGTTCAACAAACATGCATACATTTAATTGAGCTTAAGAAATACAACAGGGGGGGGGAAGGGACAACAAAGGTCTGTGAATGTGCAGCTATGATGTTAGGCAATTTAGGGACATGGCCTTCCTTTTCTCAAGGCTTTTGCATGCTCTGTATTCCCTCAGGGCCTGTTAACAAGTAATGTAATATTTCACAATCAAACGGCAATAGAAGTGAAATTGAAGAATTAGCTGTGTAAGGGGATTTGCCAAATAACCTTTTCCTGAAAGTGATTGAGCAGAACTATCACCGAAGCACTCCCTGGAGCTGCTGTACTGGGAGCTTGTCCGGATGCTGTCATCTTTGTTGCTCCTGCTGATGTTTTGCTTCATGGGACCTTCATCTGCTTATGGACTTGAATGTCATTTTTCTTCTTCACCCTCTCTTTGCCTTCATCTTTTTCTCTCCCTAAATTTGCAGCATCAATATTACGGTCATTTCCACTTAGCTCACTTGACATACAGTCAAACCCAGATTCTCTGGGTATCTTGCCTAGATGTCTCTCCTAAGGCTTCAATGACACTGTCCTCCACCAAGGCTTCCATAGTACTAATGCTGATGCTTGCAAATCCATTAGTCATTAAGTCTGAACTCGGATGTAGGCAGCTTTGGTTCAGAACCTGGATTTGCCCTGAAGTAAATGACCTGATTTCCATCTAAATCTAGAGGAGGGAAATTCTCCTCCCAGGTACAACTGCAAGACAAGCCCCAAATGCATAAGCAGTAGTGATCAGAGTCATCACTTTGTAGGTGCATGTTCTGGGTGTCATGTTTGTACTCACAAAGGCCAACCAGTTGGCAATGGGAAGCCCACAAATAAATCCTGAGTTTTGTGATTTCCAGAAACTGGCATTCAGAAGCATACCAGTTCCAACAACGAAGGTAGAACATATCCATCAGGGTTCGTATCCATTGATAGCTTTATCCCCCATGTCATGGACACAGATGTTAACTATGGGAATGAGCAGTACAAGGACCCCAGATGAGAAGCTTGCCTCCTCACTTGCCCTTCCATTGCTGTAATTTAAATTGAATTACAAACCAGAAATCCATACAAGACTGCTTAAGCATGATTACATGGACATTTACTCCAGAGATAGGGAACCTCTTGTTCTGCAGGTGGTGTTGGGTCCATTCCCATCAGTCCCAGATATCATGGCCAGTGGCCAGGGATTATGTAAGATAGTCCAGCAACATCTGGAAGACCACAGATTCCCCTATCCTCATTTGCTCCACCAAAAAAATAAACAGGACTGCATAGAAAAAGTCGTATACTTTTTATAGTGTTTCCACTCTAAAATTGGAAATGTGCTTTCGGAGGCTGAGCAGAGATTGGGTTGTGGGATATTAAGGTTGCAATCCTATAACCACTTAGCTGGGAGAAGGCCCCAATGAACTCAGGAAGACTTCTGAATTGACATAGGTATAGGATTGTGCTGGTATTGATTCTGTCTTGTTACATGGACATCCTACCAAAATGCACACATAACATGCCTGTGAGGACATTTATGCAGTTCACATTGGTGTGAATGCAAAAAGAAAAATGAATAAAAGCAAGGGATAATCACAACACTGCTTATGTTCCGATCTTCTGCTTAAGGAAAGGCTTTGATACTGTCTATTAGGCATTTAACTGCACTTTTCTCAGGTGCATTTCCTCCTATTATATGTTATAGGGTTAAGCTACATACGCACACTTAAAATGATTATATAAACTAACAGCTAACCTCTCCTGTTGCACTTTCAAGCCTGCACATAGAAGACAAACTGTACTCCATCTCCTCAGGTGCTTCTCATGGGTTCTGTTTCCCTAGCCTCAGAGGCCCATTAGCGAAAAAGAAAAAGTGTAAAATGATGTGGAATTTTTAAGGTAAGATTGTTAGGGGAATCCTTTGATGCCAACTCCTTGGTTCTGAAGGATGAAGAGTTTTGTACTGACTAGTAGATGCCAATTAGAGTGGTAGATCTGGCTGGAACTCACCAACCTGCAATTAAAATTTATAGCTACATTGACCTTGCTACCAGCAATCTTGATGAGATGAATTCAACAAGAGAAGCCAGTAATTTGATAGGCTATTCCTGCCTGCTATAAGTATTCGCAGAGGTTCTGTGCCTTTAACAGCTCCATAATCAACATCAAATGTATGAATCTCTGTATTAAATGCAGCTGCTTGAGGTAGAGAATCTCTCCCCATTAAAAAAACAAACAAACAGGACAACTCCACTGACAGCCCACTAGTGATCTAACTTGGGGACACTGATGGATTCAATCTCTAAGATAGTTTGCAGTCTTAAATTTGTCAGGACAGTCCAGAAAATCACTTTTACATCCTGAACAGCCAACATGAATGTATTGTCAGCCGATAATGCTGAAATTAGCTTTGCAGAGACTGGGACAGGGAGAGAGAGACCTTGCTCCTGCCTCTCAGTGGCTTTTGATACAATTAACCATGGTATCTTCCTGGACCAGATCCATGGAATGGGAATGGGAGGCACTGAGTTGCTATGGCTCTGGTCCTCCCTTTGAGACTGAGTCTAGGGAGTACCAGTATTACTAGGGAGTACTTTTCAGGCCATTGGAAGTCATGCTATGGGATGCTGCAGGACATGGTTCTCTCCCCAGTGCTATTCAGTGTCTGCATGAAGACCCTGAGAGTGGCCATTAGGAGTTTGGGGGTATGGTGCTATCAGGAAGCTGATGACACTTGCTCTATTTCTCCACAGAATAATAAGATGAGCTTGAATCCTGGTAAGATGGAGGTGAGTGGTCTTCCTGTCTGAGAAAGTGGTGTCACAGATGGAGAAACTGCCTGCCCAATATGGGGTTGCACTCGTCTGGAAGGAGCAGGTAGACAGTTTGGGGTTCTTATGGATCCAGCCTCAAGTGGCCTCAAGTGCCTTTTACAAGTTATGACTGTTGTGATAGCTATGGATGTTCCTGGACCAGGAGAGTTTGATTATATAGTTCAGACATTGGTTGCTTCAAGATTGGATTACTGCAGTGTCCATGGAGTTTTGTTGGCAGGGATACTGGAGTGACTTGCCAGTTCTTGCTCTAGGTGGATCACGTTTAGTCAAAGCTCTCCACTATGACCTGTCCATCTTGGGTGGCCCTGCACAGCATAGCTCATAGCTTCTCTGAGTTATTCAAGCCCCTTTGCCACGACAAGGCAGTGATCCATGAAGGTTTTCCCAGTAGTGATGTATGGAAATGAGAGCTGGACCATAAAGAAGGCTGATTGCCAAAGAATTGATGCTTTTGAATTATGGTGTTAATGTTTATTTTATATTTCTGTAAATGGCTTAGAGGATTTCTTACAAACAAGTGCTAAATAATTCTTTGCTAAATAAAATAAACCAATAAATCAATAAAGGTTCAAGAAATATCACAAGTCCTGTTCAGGTATTTAATGACTTCAATAAGGGAGATGATCCTATTACATTTCCATATTAAGCTCCATAGCTGTACAATGGTGGACTAGTAGGTTCTGAATGGTGCAGGATATAGCAAGTCCCCTGATGCAGACATTTGCCCTGCAACACCTAGAGGTCCACAGATCTAGTGATGGATACCTGCTCTGCTCTGCCCCCATCATGCAACCTCCGTCACAACTCTTTAAATGTCTTTATTCAGGACATGTCTTTACATGTCTTTATTTATTTATTTATCCATGGGGTCACGAAGAGTCGGACATGACTAAAAGACTAAACAACAACAACAACAATTCAGGACTACAGTGGAATATTTTTCAGGTACCATGTGTGCATTCAAAGGGATGGTTTCATAATGGGGGGACATCAGTGAAGGCTTCAAGAGAGAACAGTGAATTTCACCTTTTAAAAAAATGGAAGAGGCAGCACTCAGTTTGGCACTTAAAACTCATCAACTTGACTTCATAAAAACTGAGAACCTGTCAAAAGCTGCCCCTATTGTTTGCTGAAAGTAAATGCGTTAAGCTTATTTAAAGTAAATGGGGAAATAGTGCAAAGGATTGCAGCATGCATCAGAGCTGCTTTTTGTGTAAGGATATGGAGAGTTCTCCAAAATGTACACATGGTAAAGGTAAAGGTAAAGGGACCCCTGACTATTAAGTCCAGTCATGACCGACTCTGGGGTTGTGGCGCTCATCTCGCGTTATTGGCCGAGGGAGCCGGCATACAGCTACCAGGTCATGTGGCCAGCATGACAAAGCTGCTTCTGGCGAACCAGAGCAGCACATGGAAACATGGTATTTGAAAGCAATAATTTCAGCATGAATATGAGCTGCGAACCTCATGTTTAGGTCATTGTAACACACTCTGTGTGCTTCCTTTATGGCTTGTCTGGAGGCTGAGGCTGGTGCAGAATGCTATGGCCTGGTTAGTGGTGCACCTTCTTGGCTGCACAACTTGTCAGTGCTAAAAGATCCACACTGATTACCGATTAACCATCTGACTGGTCTTAAGGTCTTGTTACTTAGATACAAAGCTCTAAACCCCTCTAGATGTAGGATAAATATTTATAATGTTTGATGGCAAAAAGCATGCAAGCAAAGGGACTTTGTAGAACTTTTCCTCCCATATTTTCTTAAGAATGTATCTCAAGTTGAAGAGGTAAACAACAAAAGCTATATTCTTGTGCCAACCACCTTAGTTTAAGTCTAATATGAAAACTGCCAGAAGTTAAAACATTGTTGTGGCTTTTCCCAATAACTTTTATGGATTTTTATCCCTGAATTCTAGAATTCTATATTAGGGATGTGTGTGTTAAAAATACTGTGGCAAAAGAGTTGAGGGTTTTTTAAGTGCATGAGAAGAGCAATTCTTCACAACAAAATGACTCTTTTATGAGAGAGAGAGAGAGAGAGAGAGAGAGAGAGAGAGAGAGAGAGAGAGAGAGAGAGATAGATCCTCATGGTATACTATTTTAATATTTTCAAGAAAGTTTCCTTACTTTACAGGAAACATGAGTGAAGTAAGTTTTTCCTCACTATTTGCTCTTAAATGTTACTCTACCCAAATATTTTCAGAGGAAACACTTCAATAGATATTACCAAGGGTATAAAGCTCTTCAGATTAGTTCAATATATTGCAAGCCAACTCTCCTGAGTCCCAGGACACTTTTGACAGCCTGTCTTGGGGTAATTTGTCCCTCATGTAAAGATGGGGGAAGAATTCAATTAAGTTCACATTCAAAGGCAAGATTACCTGATTCACAATTCCAGAATGACACAGACATCCTTAGAAATTTGCTCTTCTATAAATTTTGCAATGCAGTTCTTCAGTCTGCATAAAAATGTACATATTGGTGAAAATAACATGCAAAAGGCATTATATTAATTGCTTTGCAAACATGCATTCCAAAATGTGTCTGTTAAGAGAAATTCACATGAAGATGTTGGTCAATTTTCATGAGGAATTTTAAAAATGCATACCAGTGTGGAAATGTGAACTGAGGTTTAACAGAGGTGGAGAGAAACTGAGACAAAGCAAAATCGAGATTTGGCCATTCCTATCTCACGTGAGAGCAAGACATTCCCCTAAAAACAGGGTTGCCATTGAAAGCAGTTCAGTGGTACCTTGGTTCTCAAACTTATTCTGTTTCAGAAGTCCGTTCCAAAACCAAAGCATTCCAAAACCAAGGCATGCTTTCCCACAGAAAGTAATTCAAAATGGATTAATCCATTCCAGACTTTTAAAAACAACCCCTAAAACAGCAATTTAACATGAATTTTCTATCTAATGAGACCACTGATCCATAAAATGAAAGCAATAATCAATGCACTGTACTATAAAATGAATAAGACACAATTGTAAGATGATAAAAATTAAAATTATTTTTTTTCTTACCTGCACTGATGATAGTCATTGTTTGGATGGGGGGGGGGGGGCTTTTATCCATTTCCGCAGTCACACAATCAATCTATCAGTAGCTGAACTGGGTTCCACACAGTCACAAAAACAAATGAACAGAAAAAGCCTCAAAAACAAAAACACCAAAGAAATACCAAAAACTAAAGCACCAAACTTAATCCATTTCGGAAGTCCGTTTGATTTCTGAAAACCAAGGTGAAAGCTTCTGATTGAAAACCAAGGTGCAGCTTCTGATTGGCACAGGTGCCCTGGAAACAATAGCCAACAGCCGCATCAAAGGTATGGCTTCTGAAAAATGTTTGAAAACACTTACTTCCGGGTTTTCGGCATTTGGGAGCCAAGGCGTTTGAGTACCAAAGTGTTTGAGAACCAAGGTACCACTGTAATCCCATGTCCAGTGCTGCTGGATCTCCACAGTAGTGTGCAGTAACAAAATGTATCACAGAACATTATCATGTTGTGTGACACATCCTGCACCATCATTAGCTGCCTCGGAGAGGGAAGGAGAACAACATGACAACATCATGTCAAGTGTTTCACTACTGAATGTTATGGAGAGTTTAAGAGGAACTATGCCCTTGACTTTTGATATTGCCATTAGTTCCATGTTTGGAGTAACATCGAGTTCAACTCTGAAAGCACTTGTTCCTTTTAACCTCTAGCCCATCACATTGACAGATGCTGTACTGACACAATAACCAGCCATATTTGGTTCTTTTTCAGCTCCTTTAAGTGTGTGTGTGTGTGTGTGTGTGTGTGTGTGTGTGTGTGTGATGAAGATACTGCAGTATGTTTCAGATAAAGGTACCAAGGGATATTAGCAGTGACCCACTTAGTGCAGGCTGGTATAGTAGGTAAAGGTAAGGTAAAAGCTAAGGGACCACTGGACAGTTAAGTCCAGTCAAAGGCGACTATGGGGGTGTGGCGCTCATCTTGCTTTTCAGGCCAAGAGAGCCAGCGTTTGTCCACAGACAGCTTTCTGGATCGTGTCATGACTCTACTGGTGCACAGAGGACTGTGACGAGTCCCAGAGTGCACAGAAACGCCATTTACCTTTCTGCAACAGCTGTACCTATTTATCTACTTGCACTGGTATGCTTTCAAACTGCTAGGTTGGCAGAAGCTGGGACAAAGCAATGGGAGCTCACCCTGTTCTGCGGATTTGAACTGCCAACCTTCCGATTGGCAAGCCCAAGAGCACCACAGCACCACTCATGTCCCGCTGGTGTAGTAGTGTGGCCCTCAACCAAGCTCCACCTACCCGTTTTCTCATTTACAACCAGTCCAAGCAGAATGGGACTTTCAAATACAAAACCCCACAAAAATCAGTGGTGGACTTACATGTTTGTTGCCCTGAAACTTGAACTGTTATGGGGGTCCCTTCGCAACCAGCAACAAGGTCTGGGTAACCACTGTTATCTTCAATTGGGTTGTTTGCAACCACTTTTATAACGCCTATGCTACGGTCTCTCAAACTTCAGGATTCTTGAAATAGATACAACAACAAAAAATCAGTTTGAGTTTTGTGATTCAAATTGGGTCTACTAGACCCAACTTTTTTAAACAGTGTGGAGTAAAGTCACTTCTGGGGCCCTCTGGGATTAGGGGCCTCGAAGCTGAAGCTTCATTTGTTTCATAGTAGATCCACCCCTGAACAAAGTCAAGAGAGATCTGACTTTAAGAACATAATAGGAGCCTGCAGATCAGGCCAATGGCCTATCTAGTCCAACATCACAATCCCTCAAGCTGTGCAGATGCTGGCAGGAAAATCAAGCACAAAAGCATTCTCCCCTTCTATGGTTTCCAGAAACTGGTATTCAGAACAGTGGAGGCAGAGCTTAGCCATTGTAGTCATCTAATCCTCTTTGGAATCAATACGAGTTGGTGGCCCTCTTTGCCTCCTGCAGGAACAAGTTCCATGGTTTAACGACATGCCTCATAAAGAAGTACAATTTATAACTGTCCTCAATTTCCCAACATTCAGTTTTTTCTAGTCTTATGAAAGAGAGAAAAACTTTTCTCTAAGCACCTTCTCCATGTCACGCATAATTTTAGAAACATCTATCATGTCACTTCTCTGCAACTTTACAACTGGCCGAGAAAAGCATCAACCACCTGTGTTGTCCAGATGGGATACATGAATTGAAAGGAGAGCAGATCCAGCACTTCCCACCCAAGGAAGATATTCACAAAACTAGGTGGAGGGAGGGCAAGAAGGAAGCCAAGCCCCTTCCCATGGGAGATCCTTGCAACATTTCAAGGGGGCTGATTCTAATTGTAACTGATCTTTAAAGTAACGATAATAATGATATTTATGTATGTATTTTAATGAATATTTATACCCTGCTCTCGCTTCTGAAGACTTTCCGAGCAGCGTACACTTAAAAGCATGAACAACATCATTAATAACTTTAAAAATAGCAGCACCCGTGCAATCTGCAGTGAAACAAACACAGCTCCAGCTTTAAAGTAGTCCCCCTTTATTGTTCCCAATTGAATCCAGCTTGGGGATTAGTGATGACTAGCCTCTCAATTTACTCCTTGAACAGTCACTCTGCATTGTCTCCATGTCAGTTTTCATTCCTGCAGTGGAAGGAAGCATCATATATATATATAAAGCAGATTTATATCAAAGTGGTGCTATTTTCTTAAAAAATAAAGGAGAGGAAAGCATGATAATGAGGGGGGTTGTATAAATTGAAGCTCCCCCTCCCTCCCTTACAGGAACAGAAATGAGACAATCCAACGCTATTGAGAAAAAGCCCTCTACATACATGCATTAAATGTGTGCAGTGGTAAGGGTTACACAACTCCCCCAATAATAATAATAATAATAATAATAATAATAATAATAATAATAATAATAATTTACCCTGCCCATCTGGCCGGGTCTCCCCAGCCACTCTGGGCGGCTTCCAACAGAAGAATAAAACACAATAATCTATTAAACATTAAAAGCCTCCCTGAACAGGGCTTCCTTCAGATGTCTTCGAAAAGTCTGGTAGTTGTTTTCCTTTTTGACATCTGTTGGGAGGGCGTTCCACAGGGTAGGCGCCACCACCAAGAAGGCCCTCTGCCTAGTTCCCTGCAACTTGGCTTCTTGCAACGAGGGAACCGCCAGAAGGCCCTCGGTGCTGGACCTCAGTGTCCGGGCAGAATGATGGAGGTAGAGACACTCCTTCAGGTATACTGGACCGAGGCCATTTAGGGCTTTAAAGGTCAGCACCAACACTTTGAATTGTGCTCAGAAACGTACTGGGAGCCAGTGTAGATCTTTCAAGACCGGTGTTATGTGGTCTCGGCGGCCGCTCCCAGTCACCAGTCTAGCTGCCGCATTCTGGATTAGTTGTAGTTTTCCATGTAGAAAGAACACACAGCAGGGAGTTGTGTGAGCAGGGCACCACCAGCGCCTGCTGCCATACATCCAACATTTTGCACATTTTATGTACAACAGAAGGAACTCTGCACCTATACTGAAATACATGTGTAGAGCAGAGGGAGTTTCCTTTGGTAGAAGTCCCTTGGATATATATTGAACCCATGAATATCAAGACAGCATGACTGTCAGCTTGATGACAGGAGATGGACTAGTCTGGACAGACCCACAATCCATTCCATGTATTTTTGCTATGCATGGAGCATGTGACATGAACTTCCCTAAAATGTTCACACATTGATCAGAGGATCGCCCATGAATTTGTGTAGCCCTTCTGTGTGAGAGGGACTCCTATGTGATCCAAGTTCATGAGTGAACCATCCAGGATCTAGAGGAAGCAGTTAAGCAGCCGACAAAAAGGAAGGGCTTGTTTAAAGGACCAGCTAGCCTGGGAAGCCCAAATAGCATGTTAATTACCCACAATGACAAGGCTGATTTTATAGTCACATTTTCAGTACATTCCTATGTATGTCTCTTGAGTTCAATGTCATTTAATTCATGGAACAAAATAAAAAAATTCCTTCCAGCAGCACCTTAGAGACCAACTAAGTTTGCATGCACACGAAAGCTCATACCAATGACAAACTTAGTTGGTCTCTAAGGTGCTGCCGGAAGGATTTTTTTAAATTTTGTTTCAACTACGTCAGACCAACACGTCTACCTACCTGTATTTAATTCATGGGTGACTTAAGAGCCCTATTTAAGAGTGCTCCTTGCCTCCATTACCTCACTGAAGCACCCTCCATGCCTCCCTCCCTGCCACTTTGAGGATAAGTAGGAATTTTTGGCTAATCTACATTTTCACTAGCGGGACGCGGGTGGCGCTGTGGTCTAAACCTCTGAGTCTAGGGCTTGCCAATCGGAAGGTTGGCGGTTCAAATCCCCACGACGGGGTGAGCTCCCGTTGTTTGGTCCCAGCTCCTGACAACCTAGCAGTTCAAAAGCATGTCAAAGCGCAAGTAGATAAATAGGTACCACTCCGGTGGGAAGGTAAACAATGTTTCCGCGCGCTGCTCTGGTGCGCCAGAAGCGGCTTAGTCATGCTGGCCACATGACCCAGAAGCTGTTTGTGGACAAACACCGGCTCCCTCGGCCTATAGAGTGAGATGAGCGCCACCACCCCAGAGTCGTCTGTGACTGGACCTAACGGTCAGGGGCACCTTTACCTTTACCCTTTTACCTTTTGACTTGTGGATTGGTTTTTTACCACCTACTCCACACTGGAAAGCTGGTTGGTGGTACCAGATGTTCTGGTGTGTTGTTTTAACTAAGTTAATTCAGTGTTAAGGTTCAGGGAGGGCAGCAGTTAAGTTTCAGCCAACTTGCCTCCTTTAGGCACCTTGAAGGGACCCAGGGCTGGAAAGGGACTGCCTTTGAAGCCAATCTTCTTTGTCCACCTGGACCCATAGGGCAATGGAGTAGGGATGCAGCAAGGCCTACCTACTCACCTTCATGATCTTGCCTGGGCAAATCTGGAGGCTGCACTGCAATACCTCCATTTCCTGCAAGCAGGAGTTTGGTCACCCCAGGGGCTGCAGTTTCATTATTTGTTATAGTTCCTGCACAGATAGTTGTTTCCCTCTGCAGTTGTTTTTATTGGTGTAATCAGAAATGAAGTAGTCCTAGTCATCCCAGCATGTGTGTGTGACTTTTTATTCAGCCCTCAGTTCCCAGGACACTGTACTCCTCAGCTACGACCCTTCCTCAAAGGGGTGGGCTGGCGTGTACTTTTCTTGATGATTCCTTTTAAAATAATGCTATCTAATTCACTGAGTGCTTGCCTTGACAAAAAACAAACAAACAAACAAACACATTCTTACCCTTCTGGCTGTAAAAAATAAAGAAGAATCATTGTTTTCAGAAGCATATTTGTCTTCATGTATGTGCTGTTAGGATTTCTCATGGGTGGAAATGAGGGAGAAGGGAGAAGGGAAAGAAACAAAAATAGAGACAAGAGACATTCGCCAGCCCCATTTGGAGGAGCGACATTGTGCTAAGAGTCTTCAAACATCATTAGCATACCGCACAAAGTTCAAGAGTGACCTTCACTTGCAAACTGCTGCAATCATTTATACTTACTGGTGTTTAGTATAAAATATGATTAATCATGCCATTTTTCTTCCATATAATTAGCATATGCTTTCGCTTTCTTGGCACACTCCAACTGTATCATTACTGTTGACTAAATTTAACAGAGCAACAATGGCATTCAAATCAGCAGTCTCAATGAGAATTTAATTATATGTTTAAAGAGTCTTCCTGCCCCTGTAGTGTGTTCTTCTCTTCCGTGAAATAGAAACAAAAGGCTCTCCGTGAAAGAGAATCTACAGCATGTCAGGCTATCACTTCCCATTGAATTCCACCACTGCCAAAATGTGAAATGCATTCTTTTGTGAATTAGTACCACTCAAAAACATATGACTCTGTAAGTTAAATAGGGGTGGCAATGTTTTTCAAATAAAGGGGAACAAGGGGCAGTGAGGATGTATTGTTATCAATACTACATTGTTACATAGAATTGGAGAGTTAGAAGGGGCCGTGAGGGTCATCTAGTCCATAAATTTACTGGCTGATTTAGAAAATGTGATTAATGAATTTCCTTATGCCCTTATTACATGAGCCACTGCAGCATTTTTATCTCACCCTTCCTTCTAACAGCCCCCACAACTTATATTTAATCTTTTTATTTAATCTTCAAGCCTGTTAGGCATGTCAGGCTAATAATTACTGGTCATCCAATGAGCTTCTTGGCGAAACATGGATTTAAACACAGGTGTATATGATCCTAGTCTTTCATTGACAAGACTTTAAATGTAGAACTGGAAACAGAATAAAGTAGCATTCGGGGTTGTTGGTTGGTTGGTTTTAAAATAATGAAGCTTGGAAATTTTGCCAACTACAATTTGTGAACACTTTCATTTCTAGCAATGTATATGTTATGATGCAAACCATCCAATGAATATATATCATTAACAAGACTGTTTTGTTTTTTAAAAAATAGCAATCGAGAACCATTAAGCATCATGAGAGCCAAGTGTTAAGAGGCTCTTCTTAAAACAGGGTGTGTTCCCTCTGCCAAATCCCTTAGAAACAATGATTACTGTTATGTACTGAGCTGAATCCTAGAACAATAGGATTCAGAATCAGCGGGAGCTACCCAATCCAACTCCAGGTGGAAGTGAATCCGCAACCTGATTGGCCTGCTGGAGCAGCCAATCAGGCGGCTGGCAGAAGCGAATCTGCTACCTGATTGGCCTGTAGGAGCAGCCAATCAGGCTGCAGGCAGAAGTCAATCCACAATATAATTGGCCCACAGGTGTAGCCCTGAAGTAGCCAATCACGCAAGGCCCATTGTGTAAATAATGTATATAAGCAGATGGTTTTGGGAAAAGAGCCATTCTTCTTCTCCTCTTCTCCTTGATGACTATGAGCTGAATAAAGAGCATGAAATTCACTCTCGACTCCGAGTACATTTCAATTACAAAAGCCAAAGCATATTCTTTTTAAAGACAAGGGAATGACACATTTATATCCAAAAAAGATGTTTTTCAAAAAGCGTGTTTTTCATATAATATTAACAAGGTTGAATTATACCTCATAAATATGTAAAGCCAGTTTGTTCGGTAGATGATATTTCAGTTGACAAATGATGATGTAGTTTTATTGTTACCATAAATAGAATTAAAAATATAAGATAAATAGTGTTTTCAGAAGCATCAGTACAGCTCAACCATATCCAAAACTAGAAGGGTTTCTTTTCTTTTTACAACTTTTCTTATGTATCTGTTTGTAGCTCATTCTCCACCTATTCACTAGGGCTGCAATCGTGTACGTGCTTACCTAGAAACAAATCTCATTAAACTCAATGGGACTTCTGAGTGGACATGTAAAGAGTTACACTGCAAAACTTTAGTCCAGTTAGGGTCCCAGAAACAAATCTATAGTTTGCTATGAAGTGTGATATACAAGTGGTGCACATGAGCTTTGCGCAATCTGATCAGATCATCAACAAAAGGGCTCATCAACTAGTTGAGAGAGAGAAGAGGGAAATTGGAACCCAACTTTGATTTGAAAGCATTTACTCCAACTCTGGATATGCTGCTCCTCCACCTCTCAGATGGGGTGCAAATTTGTTCTACCCTAATAGCGAAAGCCTTGGGATTCTTCCTACCAAAGGGAGAGGGATTGTGAACTTGAGACCTAGTGAGTCAATCAGAAAGGTAGGCCTTCATCTTATCTTCTCACCCTGGGGCATTGTGAGTTTAGTCAGTTACCTTATGGGCTATTTTGGGAAGCATTCATCAATTGGCCCCGCTACACCTTTTCACCTACTCCACACTGCCCTTCATTTAATTGGCTTATGGTGGGCTTTGAGTTTTGATTCTTCTGAAAGCTACTGGCAAGTATCTTTAGCTATCTTCCATGGATGACTAGTTTAGGAGGCTGCTTGGTCTGGTGTTGTGGCACCTTAGCGATACTTAAAGCAGGGCCATTAAAATCAGTGGGACTACTCTAAGCATGACTGAAACAGGATCCAAAACTAACTTTCAAACAACATGATGGTGCTCTCTTTTATCTTATAAATAGAAATCAGTATTAGAGTGATAAGTCCAGCTGTATCCTATTCAACCAGGGCTTACATCTGATTTCCAAAAGCATCTCAACCTTATTTATTTATTTTTAAAAAAACAGTGGTCAAACTCCAAATAAATCTTAAATAATTCCATTTTTGGACAAACATCATAATCATAATTGTAATATTTATTTCTTCTGTGTAACTCTTAACACTAAAGGAGAATTCTTTGCCCTCCAGCTATTTGAATATTCTTCTCAGATTTGTTCCTCCAGGCTTGGCTTTCTTTAATAATAATAATAATAATAATAATAAGTGTAATTCATAAACTAGTTAAACTGCAGGATATGGATTTAAACTGATTTGCATCTTATTGGAATTCAGTGGGTTGAACTGCAGGAGGTGTAGTATTGCCCTTTGTTTCCTAGATATCATGAATTTTTTTCTCTAAACACTGCTTTAATAAACTCCTGTGTTAAAATGGCACTTAGATAAGAGACAAATTCATGGAAACCTTTTAGAAAATAATCCTACCTTTCCATTTTTCTAGAATAAATGAAATTCATTCACATGATCTCTTCCTTGCATCTTGGTTTAATTATATGCAGCATAGATATTTTAAACTCATCCTTGTTAAACTTCTCTGCTAAACTATACTAGCACATTTGGAATGCATTGGGAACTTCACCATTTATTTGAAGAAATGTGAATATCTTATACTCTCTTTACCTCACTAAAATTTGAATATTTTTCACATGGGTCTACAGAGAAAGGTTTTTTTCCTAAACTGAGAGTACAGTAATCAGGGCAGCTTTTTTTTTTAAAAAAAAAATCCACCTCAGATTAGGTTCAATGGGTGGACAGGGAACTAACAGACTGGAGAACCCATACCTCTGTTTATGCGTTTATTCAGTGCTGCATACTTTGGGGAAGCAACAAGGACGGTGAAATTTCATTTGTATTATCTGTTATCAGTAGCTGTGGAACAAAAACTAGGGCTGAATCTAGACACATCAAAAAAGTGTTTCAGTTAAATAGGTTGTAAACTTCATAAAGGGAAATCATATTGACGGAAGAGGGGACTCTACATCGCCATCTGATGTCACAGCGTTGTAACACGTATAAAGCGTTTTTTCTTTACAAATGTAGCTGAGTCCTAAGAATGGCTGTATGCTTAAGATGTAGTAATGCCAGGGTCTGAAGCCGAAAGGAGACAAGAGAAATGTGTTTTGCTTTTGTAATTTGGCTAAAGAATAAAAGGAGAATTCCCTGGATGCTTAGATCAAGTTTGGGGCAAGCATTCTTTGGTGAGAGAGCTCCAGCAGAGATTTAAAATGACAAAACATGCAGCAAAGTAAAGCATGTAAATAAAGGGTGTTAGACCATAGCTGTCAACCCTCCCGTTTTTTTTTGCGGGAAACTCCCTTATTCCAAGCCACAGCTGTCAACTTTCCCCTTTTTTGCTGGAAATTCCCTTATTCCAGTGCCGTTTCCCGCTGCTATCCTGGATTGTTAGATATACCGCAGACTGTCCCCGAGACAGGTGAGGCTGCTGATCCTTTATTTTCAAATCCGAAAGTGGACAGGTGAGGCTGCTGATTCCTTATTTTCAAATCCGAAAGTTGACAGCTGTGTGTTAGACCTTTAAAACATCCCCTTCTAAGTCACTTCCAAAGTTACCCATTTCCCTTAGTATAAAAAGAGACCACACTTTCGCTAAATTAAAAATGATTTACTTACAAACTCTTCAATGGTCAGGTTCATGTGCTTTCCCATACAGCAGCAAGAAAAAAACAGGCAGTACAACTTAGTTTCAAAAAAGGTTAGAGTTTCTAAATTATTTGTTTAGAAACACAAAGCCACACAGCCTAAGCTTGGAGCAACCAGCCCAGACACCCCTCCTTTTCTGGTTCACATGGTAGAAGAAAATAGAACAAAGAGTGGTAACTCTTCCTCCCAAGGTGACGACTTAGTGTGACTTAGCTAAGCCTGGCAGGACAGCTCACTCTATAGTCTTAACTCCTTCTTGCATTAATGAGAGGTAAGCATGTTGGTTATATGAGACTGATTTATCCCACAAAATGTGGAAAGAGAAGCGGACCTTGAGATGTGTGGAAGACTGGATATTCATGATAATTAGTGTTCTGTATGATTAATCTTCATTTCCATCCATCTATTCCTCCTTCCTGCCTCCCCTGATTATTTCAAATGATTCCTGCACATACTTGCCCCTTCCCCTGAAAACACAGCACTTCAAGTCACCTTGTATTTGGTGGATGGATTTTCTTGACATGCTGATAGGCTTCATCTGCACACTATACATTTCAAGCAGTATCATACCACTTTAAACAGCCATGATTTCTGCCAAAGAATCCCGGGAAGTATAATTTGTTGGATGGAGGTGTGAGAGAAGTAGTAGTAGGTCCCTATTCTCCTCACACAGCTAGAATTCTCAGAAAGGTTTAACAGTCAAACTCTCTTCACAGGGAGCTCTGGGAATTGTAGCTTTGTGAGGAGAACAGAGGTTTCCTAACAACTCTTGGCATCATTAACAAACTACACATCTCAGGGTTCTTTTGGGGAAGCCATGCTGTTTAAAGTGGTATAAGCCTGCTTTAAATGTACAGTGCAGATGCAGGGCTTAGCCATTGTAAAAGAACACATTTGCCAGTTGTTTCAGGAGCAACTGTGTGGTGTAGTGGTTAAGAGCGGTGGACTCGTAATCTGGTGAACCAGGTTCGTGTCCCCGCTTCTCCACATGCAGCTGCTGGGTGACCTTGGGCTAGTTACAGTTCTCTGAAGTCTCTCAGCCTCACTTACCTCACAGAGTGTTTGTTGTGGGGGAGGAAGGGAAAGGAGATTGTTAGTCACTTTGAGATTCCTCAGGGTAGTGATAAAGCGGGATATCAAATCCAAACTCTTCATCTGTAAAGCAATAAAGCCTTTGTTGTTTTCTCATTATTGTTCTAATCTTTAAGCTGCTGTTGCTGTTGCTCATCCTTTCATTTCATTGGTGCATCACTTTGAGTATCAATCTCTATAACAAGTGAGCAAGCAAATGACTGCTCTACCTTATAAACAAAGCAATGTGGTCTACAGTCATAATAAAAGTTAATACCTAGACATAATGTAGACAGGAATATGGTCCAGTGAGTCATGATACAAGGTAACAAATCACTGTGCCTATTTAGATGGGGGAAAGGCTTTAGCAAAACTAAAAGGTTTCAAAGGTTCCAATGTGTGGTTTGCAACACTGATTTACACTTCAGCTGATATTACCTAAGTGCACTGGTTTAGGTTCCCATGAGTAATATCTATCAAAGTAAAATGTTTCAGTTTCCACGCTGCTGCACTTCCCTTTTCAAAAACTATTCGCAAAATAAATACATTTTGCGGCCGTAAATAGTGACATGATGTGTGGGCCTATCTCTAAAATTCTGTCTAAGCATAACATAGTAACTAGAGACCCCATTGGGCTCCCCAACAAGTTAATCTCATTTGCAGGTCTCGTGTCAGGTGCCAAACATTATGCCCCCTTGTTTGCACTCAACTTAACTTCCCCATACTTGACTCCCACAAACAACCTCAATTGCTGCTTATGAGGGATGTATGCCTGGGGAGCTTAATATGAAAATCAATGACAGCAGGAAGGACTTATAGGGGACTGAGACAAAATGTGGCAGCTCTATGAAATGGATTCTTCTTCAGCTTAGAGGAGGTTTGTTAAACTCACCTTGATTTTGAGATGGGTTTTTATGACCTTCCAAAATTAGTTTTCAGTGCCTGGATCCGAATAACTTTGCTAGCATTGAGATCTGGAAAGAGTAAATAATCTATCCCATTCCCTAGAAAATATGTTCCACCTAGAATCACCACTAGGCTCCTTTCTGTGTCCTAAAACTTTGAGATGACACTGTCAGAGATAAAGCAGTCAGAATGCTGTGACACAGCTTTCTCACCTTAGTCCTCCTGTAGTCATTTGAACCAGAGAGTTAAATTTTGTGAATGTCCTTATTGACACCACTGCTTTTGGCTGTCACACATTTGTGTGAGGAGCTGGAGTCACATGCAGTGATGGGCTCTGGTGTAAAGACCACCCTTATACAAAGACCTGCCTTATACACACAGGATACAGCTGAGACATAAAATGGTGAACAGGAATAGACCCATCCTCCTTGGCATCTAGTTTGCTAGGTGGAAGTAATTTTTTGTATGAATGAGTATTCAATTAGTTGAGTCCCTAACTGCACTCTGAAATGGCAAAGTCCTGGATAGAATGCATGCAGGATGAATGCATTTAAACATGGGTTTTCTCCAGTTGGATCAAAGAGATGGTTCCTTATGTCAAACGAATGTGCATTAATAAAAGGCATTCATGTGGCTGTTCACTGGATGGAAGCATACATTTACTTTGGAATCCTTAACATGTCTACTCAGAATAAAGTCTCATATATGTATAGTACTGTGAATAACCTTCCTATATTATTTTTCAGACCTGTAGCACTAGTTCCACAGGATTCACTTAAAACCTGCTCTGTGATATCTTAAAAGTATTTTTTTTTCGGGTAGAAGGAGATTACATATAGAACTTGCAATTAACGCAGACAGCAGACCCTCTGGGGGAAAGACCTTATCCCTTGTGTGGTGCTAGATAATGATAAACAGTAGCAAAAGTCAGACTTCGGTTGCAGTGGCCATCAGTAGTTAATTTAACATTTATCACCCCATGATCTCATTTTTATTACCAGATCAAGCTGCAGAGGTACAAATAAACATTTGAAGGAAAGAATCATGGACTTTCACATCTGGAATTTAAACACTAGAAATGTAGCCTGCTACTCTATGAAAACTCAATAATTTACCTGTTACTTGGATAATATGTTGACATTATAATGTAAACGTAAAGAGACACCTGACCGTTAGGTCCAGTCGCAGATGACTCTGGGGTTACGGTGCTCATTTCACTTTACTGGCCGAGGGAGCTGGCGTACATAAGCCACTTCTGGCGAAACCAGAGCAGCGCACGGAAACGCCGTTTACCTTCCCCGCCAGAGCGATACCTATTTATCTACTTGCACTTTGACGTGCTTTCGAACTGCTAGGTGGGCAGGAGCTGGGACCGAGCAACGGGAGCTCACCCCGTCACAGGGATTCGAACCACCAACCTACTGATCGGCAAGCCCTAGGCTCAGTGTTTTAGACCACAGCGCCGCCCGTTGACATTATAGTAAGTGACTATTCTGTGATAGTATTTCTCTGATCAGTAAATAAAATTCATAGTTCAGCAGGCTCCTGCTTCATGTAGACTTCGTGAAAGAACATTTTAGGGCTCCGTTTTAAATCAACAAGTCTGTCCAATTTAACCATCAGTCTAAATCAAAGTTTCCATCTCCTTAGTTTTTCAGATAAATTGAATGACAAAAAGTAAATGCAACCATGCTCTAAATTGGTGACTAAGAGTACTGCTCAATCATATTACTAACTGCTTCCGCCTTTAAAATTGGTCCAGTTATTGTTACTATTTTTAAAAGAACATTTAGCAAAAAATGTACATTGTTGGCTGTGGTTCTGCTGTTCATAATTCCTTTGGCTACTTTCCTTTAACAAAATGAGAGGCACGTGTCATCAGCAACGTTTTCTCCCCCGCTTAATACATCATTCACCAATTAATCATGGTTTGCTGTCAAGTACCTACATGATTCACAACAAGAGGAGTGGAAGAGTGGGAGGCCCTATGAATAAATAAAAGGTGACACAGAGGGTTCATATTCAAACAACTGCTGTATCCGAGCATCTGCCAGGAAAGAGAATTTGAACAGTAAGCATGCTTTCCAAAAATCAAGAAAAAATGCCTTAATTGCATTTACTTTTTACGATAAGGGGGTACTTCACAAACACCAACTGCTGCAAGCACCATTTTTCTCCCTGTTGCCTTGTTTGATTGTATGTGTATGTTAAAATCAACACTGCTTTCATTTACATTGGCATATAACTTCACTGGTAGAGAAGAGCTAGAGGAGAGTTTGCGGAAAAAGCAACCAGGATAAGCAGAATAATTTGATGTTTCTAGAGTTATATAAAACATTGCATAAGTAAACAAAACAGGATGTGTAGGGAAGAGTTTGATGGATCTGGAGGAAGCAACATTAGCTAGAAGCATGTGCTTTAATGAGTGATCAATAACAATTTTTTCTCACCATTTCGTCAACCAGGAAGCTGACCCTTCACACTCGCCAACCTTTCTAAGAAAGTGGCGGGAAGTGGTGTTCAAGTCTAAACCACACCAAAGTGCCTCTCTCCAGCTTAAATGCATCTATGGAAATTATGTTCCACACAAAGACAAATCTGCTCGTTCTGGCTAATGTGCAGTGTTATTATTTTCATGTCCAGTATCACCATTGTTTCCTAATTTACATGCAGCTAATTTTAGTCTACTTAAAATTCAGTGGTTTGCCTCCAGAAAGACTGTAGCGTTCTTGGAAAATCATACAAAAAAAGGGAAGTCATTTCTGAATTTTTGCATAGAGTTCACCATGGGTCTCTCTTGACCCCCCTGACACCCTGGAGAGTTTCATAAAGACTTCAATGATTTTCTATTTCTTTTTCTGCTTCCAATTGCAACAAAAAAGTCCTAGGGTTATTACAGTGAGAAAGACCTTTCTTTCTCAAACCACAAATACTGTAGCAGTGCGCTTTCAACTCCTGCTTCCTTTGGTCTTGCACATTTGAGGCAGATCTTTAATGACATTCTAATGCAGTTTATTGCATTTAATTATTTTTATGGCTAGAAGAACTGTAATTTGCCCTGCTGCGTTCTTTGTTTAGGCCACTTCTGACCTTCACTTTGAAATTGCTCAGTTAAAGCTGTTCTTGTATTTTAATCTATAGCTAGATGGGAAGGAAAAATGAAATGAAAAGTTCTTCTTGCCGCCAGAGAAGACGAGATATATAATAATTAAACAGAAACCTTGGCTTCCTTTAAAAAAAAAAAAAAACACCGGTTTGTATGCCAAAAAAACCCCCAACAACAATCCCAAATGCAACATAAGCTGTCACTGCTAACACCAAAATGACTGGTTTTTATGCAAATTAAATAAAAACAGGCTCCCAGGGATGAATTAAAAGAGATTTGAGTTAAATGTTGCACAACAGGCTTGCATACTTTCTTTATATTAATAAGATACATTCTCCTGTGCTAGCAATAGGGAGATTCACCCACAATTGGTTTCACCAAACTGAACATCCCATTCACAACACAAGAAGTGGATTAATCATTGTTTTATTCATGACTCTGAGACTTCAGATCGAATGTGAACATATATTATAGCTCGCTCTCTCTCTCTCTCTCTTTCTCTCAAGTACCTGCAATGTTACATATTTACATACAAATACATGCTGAATTCGAAATGGTGCAGAAGACTGTGGTCTGACTTGAAACCAATGAATTGAGATCTAGAGGTTGTTGACTCAGAAATTGAAGCATACTCGCACACATGCACACACAGAGGAGGGAGAGATGTTTAGAAAGCCAGCAATAAAAGTGTTTTCCAGAATGATTGCCTATTTAGGCTTTGGATCTATAGTATCAGCTTTGCGCCTTTTGTTTACTGAGGCATGCTTCATTTATTTTCAAGCTGCTTTAGTTTCACTGAGAATCACAAAGCAGTGTATGAAAGCCAAATGTTTTCTGTCATAATGAGATTTGGCTTTAAAGGGAAAATCACCTCCCAGAGGCAAAAAAAAAAGTATTTAAAAATGAGACTCTTTCTTCCCTTGAGTAAAACGAGGGTGGCAAATCAACCATTATATACTTGAATGAAGCTAATAGCCATTCAGGCATGGCAGCATTTGACAGATAAAAATGCCAGGCAGCCAGCCACATTCTGGTGCTTCAGAGAAAAGCACGCATTCTGATATGGCACCACACAGCCAGGTTGTACACAACCCCCATGGGAACGTTTGCCGTTCTCTGCTAATGAGATACTCTTTCACTTACTACTTCCCTGCTAGGGTCACTGGTCTTTCATAGGATCGTCTAACAGTTTACATCTAGGGAGGGAAGTTACTTCAGAGTCCATGTAGGATCTTTGTACATTGTTTCAGTACAGGTGACTGCAGGAAATAACTAGTGTTGTAACCAGATGCACAAAGCAGAATCAAAATTTGTGGGATACACACACAGGAAGGATTCAGCTATTGGAAACAAGGC
This sequence comes from Zootoca vivipara, assembly GCF_963506605.1. NCBI lineage: Eukaryota > Metazoa > Chordata > Lepidosauria > Squamata > Lacertidae > Zootoca > Zootoca vivipara. The sequence continues at coordinate 52,992,120 of NC_083283.1, read as the reverse complement.
CAACTCGAGACATTTTGCTACCTGTGAAGGATAAGGGTCACATCCACACAATGCATGCACAACACATTTAAAACACATGGCTTCCCCCAAAGAATCTTGGGAAGTGCAGTTCACCCATCAAGGGGCTTCTATTCTCAGCACCTTGATGCATTGGCTGTAATTCAGAAAAAATGAGCTGATAATGCAAAAATTCAGGGAAATACATATAAAGATTTTTTTAAAAAAAAAAAGAAAAGAAATGTCTCTGATTAACACTCTGCCTAGCCCAAGTGCGTTTAAGCAAACACCAAGATGATTTGGGGATGAAAATCCAGGGTCAACAGGCTTCTTTCAACAATTCCAAGTCAGTAATTTCTGGAGGAGCTACACCAAGATCCTATCCTCCCACCAATTGGAATTTCATGGAAATGAATAGAATGTAAAGGATTTCTTCATAACAGAAACTTCTAAGACGAAATCTTAATGTGAGCATTTTATTATCTCTCAGGTTTTAGTATCAGCTCGATAAGAAGCTATGGTAAATATCAAAATCTTTATCCTCCTTACCCAGAACATATTTCCTTAGATAATTAGAACTTATTTATTTATTTAATAAAACTTACAGACTTCTGATTTAAAATGGCTGCACCAATTGCCAGTTCATTTCTGGGCCCAATTCAAGGTGTTCACATAAGTCAGGGGTTGGCAAACTACGGCCCGTGGGCCAGATCTGGCCCAATTGCCCTCTGGATCCAGCCTGCGAACAGTTCTGCAATCGCCACTTGGATCAGCGCAATCACCATTTTTTGTTGTAATTTAATTGTTGCAACCTATGCTGGGTCCTTAGGGTGAAGGGTGGGTAATAAATTGCAGCAACAATAATATTTGCCTATCATAAAGGTGTAAGGATTTAAGAGATAAGTCACAGAAATGATTTCAGTAAAGCCCTATATATATCATCACATATTTTCAATACCGCAGTCTGCATTGCACATAAACAAACCTTAAATGATGCAGTTTGGTGGAAATGAAAGCAGAGTGTGTTACAGGATTAAATAAAATACTTGAACCCAAGTTACAAGGAAACTGAATTTGAAAAAGCTGAAGGACACACTCTGTTCATATAGTCTTCACAACGATGTTTTACTATGATCAAAGGAAACATAGCAAGGCTATTCTATAACCAAAGAGCACAAAGGAAGTGACATTTTTAAAAAAAAACCCACAGAAAAGTAGTATGAGGCCCTCTTATGCCTGAGTCACCTGTAAATAGGTCAATAATTTGCAAGAAGAAAGAATGTAATACACCGACATTCTGACTATCCAATTAAGATAAGCTCCATTAATGCATTGCATCAGAGCAATATTGGTCCTTGAGGTGAATTAATAAAGTTAACAATGATACCATTTGCAGGTCCTCCACTGGCTAAAAGTGTTTGTTCACTGCCATCTATTGAATTTAAGAAAGAGGATTCTACAGTATATAGTTGTGGGAGAAAGTGTGCCATAAAACGTGTTCATGCATAAAATATTGTATATTTGCATTGCTTCCTAGGAAAACACTGCACATTCCTCAATGCAGAAAATTTATACTTTTGTTTTGTATCACACTGAACATGTGTAATGTGCATATAATTAAATACATTATAACGGGGAAAAGATTCGTGCTTTTATAGTGATATTAAAATTAATGGCAAATATGTTCACTCTAGCTTGTGATGTAGAGAAATTTCAAAGCTAGCAAGTTATAGTGTTGCATTAAAGCTTTGTTAATCATGAGAGAGAAAATGGTTCCAAATTCTTCCCCATTAAAAAGAAAGAGACAAATTATATGGAGGTAAACCATAGTTTCATTCTCAGGCTTGTTTCAGCCAATTGTGGGTATGGCTCAACATATAAGCCAAGGATGGACAACTTTTGGTCCTCTAGAAGGTTGCTGGCCTATAACTCTCACTGTCCCTCATCTTTGGCCATGCTGGTTGGCATTGATGAGAGTTGGAGTCCAGCAACATCTGAAAAGCCACAGGTTCCCCACTGCCAGTATAATTAAACTGGTCTGTTGCCCTGAGCAGCAGAAGTAACAAGGGTAGGCTTGCCCACCCCCACCCCCCACATTAGCAGCTTTTAGGAGATGATCATACTGATCTCCCTACCACAGGAAGTCTCACCTCCTGGTTGTTGCAAGTGAAACTTCTTTTGAGAGCACAGAAGCAAGCCAGGCTGTTCTTTATACTGGTCATCATATAATCTTGCATGTAATGCTTGTCAAACCTGAAGCAGTCCGTGAGTCTGATCTATCTCCCTGCAAGACCAGCTCAACACCTGAATTTGGAGTGTCTCAAAATAAAGGATTCTGGGGGGAGGGGGGAATACTTTAAAGCTACCATTTGAGCACCAATTCTCCAATTTCCCTACGTTAAGTTCAGTTCTCCACATTTCTACATAAGTTGACATAAAAAATGTTCCCATGAAAATTTAGTGGTGAAAAAATTCATCACCCTTTTAGAGCAAATTTCTCCAAACACACATTTTTTCAAGCAATTCCCCTTAATATAATGCATCTTTGTATGCTATTTTCATTCATATAACTTTACCTTTTTACATGCATCTTTGTGCGCATTGCTTGGTTGCAAAATTCGGAGAAGTGCCCATTTTCCAGGATGCCGGCATTTCAGTTCGCATATTGTTTCAGGTGTGAATTAAGTAGCTTTGCTTTTGAATGTGAACTGAATCAAATTTCTCCCCCATTGCTACCCAATGGATAAACTTCTGAAGAGTGTTACAGGTTTCAGCATAATCCAGAACCAAAAATGGGTAATGTTTTAGGAGTGGAATCACATGGTTTCAGCCATCTCCCTTGCTTCCTTGATGTTTAATAGTTTTCTTGACCTAGTTACCAATGAGGATTCATTTACTTACTTACTTACTTACTTACTTACTTACTTACTTACTTACTCACAGTATTTATAGCCCACGTTCAACTGAGTATTTTCAATTTCAGATTGGGGAAACAAAGTAATAAAATAAGCACAGGAAAAAAATGTACAAAAATTGCCAAACTCACACAAGCAGGTCCAATAAAATACAAACTAATAATTCTGTCATAAGGCAAAAAACCAAAATTACAAGGACAGAAATTATTATTTTTAGATTTAACCCCTAGATAAAACAAACAAGCACAAGGCAATCAAATAGATTAAACAACCAATGGTCTTATCAACCATTCTCACATCCATTCTTCACTTATGGTGGCCCACTTATTCATTCTCCATGTCCCACACAAAGAGGACCTCCATGTAACACTGTCTGCCACCACTTTACAACCTATCCAGGTACTCGCTTAGAGTGGTATGAATTGTTGCCCTAAAACATTCACAGAAAGAAACTCCCACCCCTTGTCCACAGTTACAATAGAAAAACAGAGAGCTGGCAATAAGCCACAGCTGGTGTTTGTCTCCCTTTCCAAGTCCTGGGGAAGCTCACAGGTCCCAAGATCAAAAGGGCTGCCAGTTAGAGAAGCAGAGATGGAGTAGCTGGCCACCTCCATAACTCTTCTTACTAGCTAGCAGGATCCTCCAGGGTCAGGAGGAAGGGTCCTTAAATAGCTTAGATAGCCCAGGAACTGAACAACTCCCCAGAACCTTAAAAATGATTCCTTTGGAGTTTTTCCCCCCCACAGCTCTCTCTAAACCATGCTTAGATAAATGATACGGGGGGGGGGGGAGTGGGGAAGGAGGAAGTATTCAAAAACATCCTGAGCCATATGTCTTATAAAAAGGAATCTATAACTGCAATCAAATAAATTTGCTCTACTGAACAAAACAAACTGAGTGCTTTAGGTGTTTTTGAAATCAATATTTTTCTGCCCTATTTTAATACCTATTTAATTTATCAAGGCAGAACCTTTCCCCTCCCCAATACTTGAATCAGAAAGAGCTCATTATTTCAATTAAAACGATACCATTTCAAGAAGTGTAAAAGCCACAAAGGGATATAAATTAATGAATCAATAACTATTGCATTACTAAGGGCAGAAACCTATGGAAAGATTTGACAGGATGAGCAGTTTAGGAACTTTAGCCCAGCTGTCTGATTGCCACCTCATTCCTGGGTAACTAGGTGGGTTTTTAACTTGCAGTCAGACCTAAGTACAAAGATTTGTCTACTTTGGTTCTTAGTTCAATGTGAAGCTTTGTGATGGCTGCCTTTAAGAAGCCTATACATACACCACCGCCTGAAATCATATGCTATGATTGTAATCATGGAAAGTCACATCATTGGTCCATCTAATTCCATGTTTTCAACACTGTGTGGTAGTAGATCTCCAACTCTCTCTCCTCCCTGCCTATAATTGCTGGGGACTGAACCTAGTATCCTTTGCATGCCAAACATGCATCAAGGTAATACATCAAGGTAATTCTTATTTTACATTTTCGAATTATGAAGACTTAAATAGTCCTGAATGGCTGACTTTCACCTTGGCCGACTGAATCAACCAATCCAAACTGTGTGACCTTCACTTATTGATATTCTGCTGGCAACCACCATCACTGAGCCAGGACTTCCATGTCCTAACTTTTTCATTTTCAGCTCTTGTACTCCCCTGCACATGTTTTCTTGAACTTCAACACAGTTTCCACTCCTTCTGACTTAATTAATAAATCCTTAATGTCACCCATAAAGAGAGTTGCCACAGATTCCTGCTATACTGTCCAATGTTTCACCTCCTCATACTGTAGAACTTCAGCTTTTGTACTTTGGTATATTATTGTGGCAGGAAGTTCCCAAAATTCTTATTTCTTGTCCTGCCCTTGATCTAGACAAAATGGAATGAAGAACTCATAGCCCTTATTAATCTCAAAATCATGGCCAGAGATTACTTATCTATTGAGTTGTAGACTGGCTTTGACCTTGAAATTATGCTGTCCGGAGACAATTTTATAAAATACATGCAACCATTGAAGTATAATGCATTGTTTAAAGATGGAATTGTACAAGCACCTTTAATATACCTAGATAGCACATTCTAATAGCCTTGTTAAAGGTTTTGTGGTCTTCTGCCAGCCATGTAATTTCTATTCTTGTCATTGCACTACAATGCACATTGGATTAAGTTCAAAGTTTCATTTTAAATTAGAACAAGAACATGATTAACAAGTCGCTTTACTATAGATACAGTCTAACCTCCTACAAAAGAAAAGATCAAATTAGAAGTCTCTTTTGTTATTACTGTAACATAATAATTTGGTTCCCCCTTACAAATTCACATCTATCACACTGGCTTTTTGCCAGACTTGTTCAGGTTTCAACTCTAGTCTCCTGAGGGGAGGAACAAAAGACTTTAAGAACTAGGGTTGCCAACTTCATTTCTGCCAGAGAACAGAGAACATTGGTCAGTGTAAGAAGAGGATGCAGAACTTGATAGGCAGTGGATCTTATCCAGCAGGCTCTTAAAATGTTATTAGGTTATGTTCCTAATCCTTCACAGCATATCTCCAGGGTAAAAAAGTGTTTTGTTTAATTTCTTTTGAACAGCTGATAGATAATATTGAAATGAATGTATACTATCTACATACATCAGTGGGAAACAGATCGTCCAACATCACCAATTTGTATTTATTGCTATTTGTATTGAACATTTTATACC